>NW_004524616.1:4986274-4992273 GCF_000260255.1 Octodon degus
AGGGCCTGAGTTCAATCCCTGGTTCTGCCAAAAAACCCCACAAATGACCTGGAGTCCAACAGCCAATGCAGTCCTTCTTCCCAGCAGAAAGCTCCCCAGACTGGTCTTCATAGGCCGGCTTTCTATCAGCCTTCTGGTCTTCTGAGCTCTGACCAGAATCTCCCCTACAGAAAAGCCAAAGCTGTTCTAGCTCTTCACAAATAGGCAACATCTCTGAACCTTTCCTGTCTCTTCCCATAAGCCATTCCCAAACAGCAATGACCCCACTCCTGCAGTACCAAATTCTGTCTTAGTTTCTCTTTTCTCATTGCTGGGACAAATACCCAACACCCAAATTGAAGAAAGAAAAGCTTTATTTAGCTCACAGTTACTGGAGGTTTCAGTCCATACTCAGCTGGCTCCAAGGCAGAGTGGCACATGGCAAAGGGCAACCTTTCATGGCCGTGCAAAGAGCAAAAGCACAAGGGAGAGGTAGCAGCAGCTCAAGCAGCTAGCTTCTCTTCCCACCTTACACTATAATGCAAATTACCTGTCCCGGGGCAGGTGCAGCTTCCTCACCCACAGTAATCAATCACAAGCTTCAGAAGCCACCCCAAGACTGCATGAGGCTTTGGGGGCACAACTATACACAAACCTTAACAATCCCCCTTTTACAGATAGGAAGAGAGTATGTGGTACAGGCAGAGCATGGTATAGGCCACTCTTCAGAAAAGCTTTGCTTTGTTTGGTTTTGGCCACCAACTATTCTGGGCTAGGCCCAGTCCTAGACATATCAAGCCAAAGGTGAACGGAACAGGTCCATGCTTTTCTGTAGCACAAGTGTCTTTATCTGTGTAATGAGAACAGTGATCCTGGAAGAATGACTCGGGCGTCCTCCAGGGGGGTGGGGATCAGCTGAGCTAATGGATGTGAAAGTACTTTATAAAATATTAAAGCAGGCTACAAATAGGAAGAATGATCAGGTATGGAGTTTTAAAAGATGTTTAAAAGGCTTTGTTTTCAGCACCATTTATTGAATGATAATAAAATAACCATATATCAGGCACCGAGGATGCACTGGCCATTTACACACCTTTCTGCTGGTCCTCAGAGCCACCCAACAGCTTTTCTTGTGGGGTGCAGTCTGCTTTGCCAGAGTGCACACTGCTGGTGTGTGGTGGAGTCAGAACGTGAGCCAGTTGAACCAGCCTGTCATGCAGGCTGTGGGGCAGGCGGTGGGGCAAAGCTAGGTGTGACCAAGAGAAGGCCAAGGGAAGGAGAAGACAGGACTGCAGAAGAACGCATCTCCTGTGGACAGCAGAACTCACAGAGGTGAGGTCCAAGGGCTCCAGAACACTTCTCAGAAAAAGGACAGGAACTGGCAACTAGGAACAATGGTCTAAGGTTTTGTAAGAATTTCTAGAGCTCTCTAACTTCCCCTTCATGGTTCTTCCATTATTCAGTCTTTGCCTGGAGCAGTGATGCTCACCCGCCAGCCTGCCCATGGTTATTAACTGCCCATTGCTGTGGTGCCAGGAGCGACAAGTGGATGGATATTTCTCCAGGGCAAGAGCAGGGGAGAGCTAGGGAGTCCTGTGCTGACCCACTGTGGCTGAGTAGAGGAGCCCAAAGGACAGAAAGGCTGAGGGTGGATGAAAGAGGACCAGAAACCCTATAGAAAAAGATGTGAGCCCTATCTGGTCCTGAGCCGAGATGAGCCAAGAAGGGAGGGGGTTGGCCCTGTTTTTGAAGCAGGCTGCTGCATGGCTGAAATTGGGCTCGGGCTAGACTGTGTCTTCTTTAGCCCTCCAGGCCCTCAAGTTTCTCTTCCTCCTCCCTCTTCCTGCTCCACAAGGGCCCACCCTCATTCTCGAGGAATCATAAGCTAAAAATAATCACTTGCCACCCGACTCAAGACCCAGGGGAAAATGAGGCTAACAGGAGTCTTGTGGAAAATGGAACGGAACTGGGCAAGCCAGAAGGGGTGCAGTTCAAGGGCCCAGGACCCTCAACAGGTGATGCAGATGACCTTGCGTCCCCAATCTGGCTCCAGGAGAGCCAGATCTTCCAGTCTTCAGCTCCATGACCTTCTATGGCTGAGGCTATTTGGATCCTGAGTAATGCTTCTGTGCCTGCTGGAGAGATAGAGCAAGCATGTGGCAAAAAATAGCTTTGCCCCCTTGCAATAGTCCTACCATAACTGGACACAGCTAGTCTTTATCAGCCTGAAAGCATTCTCCCACTGGAGCAAAGGTACCTTTCTGGGAAGACAGAACCCGTGACTCCTCAGCCCAGGGGGCACTTCGTGGGCTTCTCTTTACCAAGTAGCATTGCTGGAATCCTTTGGAAGAGAGTCCAGCTTTCTGGGTGAGAGGTAGGGTAGGAGGTGGGGGCTGATGTCAACTGGCGGCACATATCTGTCATCTAAGGAACCTTCTTGGGTCTTAGCTGTCCTTCACCCTCCTGCCTGAACCGCTGGCAAGCGCAAGTCCACTCCTAAAACTTGCCTGCTGGATTCCAAGACTATCTTCCAACCAAATTGTGGCCTAGACTGTCCCCAGGAACCCAGAGGCTGGGAGACCTTGTCTGGCTCAGGGTTGACTCCATATTTAGCTATGAAGAGGCTGCAGCTCCAGGGTAAGGGACCCTGTGCCACTATTAATAGCAACAACACTAGCTGTGCCGCGCTGCGCTCTGCTACTGTACCGCACGTTGTGATCATGGCTTTACGTGACTTCATGCACACGTTGTCTTATTCAGTCCTTACCATCAGGATAGCAACCATGTGGTAACATCACACCTATTCTATAGGTTGGAAAGGTAGGGCTTGTGGTGACTAAGTGGCCCATTTGAGCACACACAGAATAAGTGTGGTGGTGGTGGGGGGAGCCCAGGGCTGAGGGTGACCTCAGTCTAGTTCCAGATTGTATGTGGTGAGCCACTCCCAGATATTGTTTCCAAGGGGGACCCCAAGAGAAGGAAGATGGTGGCTACCACTTGGGAGCCAAAGTCCCCATAGTGTTTCCCTGGAGTACTATCATGGTCTGCTGCTGTGTCCTCAGCAACTATAGGTGGCCCCAATGGGCTAGAGCCACCCTGGCCTTTTGGGCCTTTTTGCATGCAGCCACCTCTGCTTCAAATGCCTTTCCCTTTGCTCGGTGTTGGACTGCTTGCAGCCAGCCTGCAGGTCTCAGCTTAGCAGTTGTTTCCTCAGGGAGGCCTGGCCGGGCCAGCCCTGGGCTTACCACACCATGCACCCCTCCTCCCATTTGATAGGCTTTCACACAGTTGGTACTGAAATATGTCACCAGGAGCTTTTGTGGTCAGTCCTGTGGCCCTGACCGGAATACAAGCAGAATTATGTGTCTGCTCACTGAAGCACTTGGGCAGTTCTGCACAGTGCCTGGTGTGTACCCTCTTGAGTGTTCAGTCAGTACTTGTCATCTAAGTGAAGGAGTGGAGGAACAAATGAACAATTTGCTGACTGCTGACTGAATGATCCAAATGATTGTGATGGATCTGACAGGTGAGAAGCAGCTGCCACGGCACAAAGCAGGCTCTGGGGGCTTGGGTAGGGCAGAGGCTCCCGTGAGCCTCTCGGAGATGGACAGGAAAGCACTCAGGTCACACTGGCATTCCCCTTAGTGACCAGATGTCAAGGTCATGTTCCACTGGGCCCTCCTGATTTCCCTTAGTGACAGAGCAAATCTTAGAAACTTATGAAGAAACAACAGTATACAGTTGCTTTCAAATGGTCCTGGTGGAAGAGCCCCAGTACAGGTGACTTTGGAGAAGGGGATTCCTAAGGGTGTCTGCTTGTGGGCTTTTTTTTTTTTTTTTTTTGACAGAATCTCACTCTGTATTCCAGGCTGGCCTTGAACTCCTTATAGCCCAGGCTGACCTCAAACTTGTACTGTTTCTCCTGTCTCAGCCTCCCATGTCCTGGGATTACAGACAGGGCCATTATATTCAGCTTGGGCATCTGCTTTCTCTGTTTTTCATTTTTGTTTTTGTATTTTAGGGAAGGGACTACAGGGTGTTCAGGGTCTCACTACCAGATCTGACTCATAGTGATCCGCCTGTTTACAGCCTCCCAAGAGCTGGGATTACAGGCATGCGCTACCATCCCAATCTCAAATGCCTTCTCATTGTGCCCTGGGGGCGGGGCTGGCAGGCAGGCCTGGGGATCAGCAGGGCTGGACCCAGCCCTTGTGCCTGCTTGAAGGCACTTTGACGTATTGGGCCAGCCCTTTATCTGCTTTCTTTATCACACATTTCTGTAGTAAAAACTCCTCCCTCTCTAGTCCCTCCTTCCCAACAAAATGTATTGAGAACAATAAAGGCAGGTTATCAAGGATGTCCCTAGATATCTGCAGGGTGGGACTGCTTCCCTACAGGGTGGAAGTGCTTCCCCTTTAAGTTTCTGGTTGTAGAGAATGAGGAAGAGGAGGGGGGTGTGATTTGGAAGCAAGGAGTTGAGTATGAATGACAATGTCACTGATCACTTGTAATTTGTCTTTTTTTTTTTTTTAATTAACATGCATGCAGTAAACCAGGCATAGTGACACACACCTGTAATCCCAGCAATCCAGAGGGATGGAAAAAAAGCACTAGCAGTAAAATGATACATGTGTGTGATACAAGACCCAAGCTACAAGGGTCTTGGTTTGTACTTCAGGCTCATCTTGAACTCACTTTGTATCCCAGGCCGAACCTAGATCTCCCAGTGAGTCTCCTGCCTCAGCCTCCCAAGTGCTGAGCCATGATGCCCACACTTGGGAAGTTCTAAGAATTTGAACATAGATATGAATTTGTGTAACCACTACTGCAATCAGGATACAGCTGCCCAAACCCCGTTCTAGTTGGCCCTTCAGCCATGACCTTTTCTGACTCTGGCTGTCACTAATGGGATCGCCATTTATCTGTCTGGCTTTGTCCTTCAGTGAGACTGCAAGAATAAGGTCAGGTAGTGTGTCATCGCTTGAGGCTGGCTTCTTTTGCTTGTTTAGTTGTTGCACATATCAGTATTTGATACCTATTTGGGGGTGTCACTTGGGATTTACCCCAGGGCCTTTGCACTGAGCTACATCCTCAGGCTTTTAAAATGTTTTTATTGGCCGGGGAGATGGTTCAGTAGAATAAGCACTTCCCTAGCAAGCACAAGGGCCCCGGTTCCACTAGATAGATAGATAGATAGATAGATAGATAGATAGATAGATAGATAGATAGATAGATAGATAGACAGACAGACAGACAGACAGACAGATAGATAGATAGATAGAATAAAGTGTTTTTGTTTTGATGCAGGATCTCCCCAAGTTGCAGAGTTGCCCAGGCTGAGCTCATGATCCTCCTGCCTCAACCTCCCAGAGTACTGGGTTGAAAGGAATGCACCACCGCCCCAGATAGTAAGTACCTTTTTTGCTGAGTAGTTTCATAGTAGTGTAGATAGGACGTAACTTACATGGTCTCACCCATTGAAGGACCTTTTAGTTGCTTCCAATTTGAAGCAATTATAAATATAGCTAATGGAAACATTTATGAAGGAGGTTTTATGTGAATATAGAAATTACCCAGAAATGAGATTGATGAATTATATGTTAACTGTAGGTTGAACTTTGTAAGAACTGCCAAGCTGATTTCTAGCGACCCTGAGCACTTTACGATTCAACTAGCAATGTGTGAGTGACAGAGTCAACCTGAAATTCGTCAGCATGGGGGAGGGTCCCCACCCCAACCAGGATTGAACTCAGGCCCTTGTACTTGTCAGGCAAGCACGTATTCCACTGAGCCATCTCCCCAACCCCTAAGGGTTTTATTTTTTAAGCCATCCTGAGGGTGTGTAGCAGCATCCCATCATGGCTCTCTACTCACACTGCCCTAACGTTCACTGATGCTGGATAGCTTTGCATGTCTCTTTTGCCCTCGTTACATCTTGAACCATCTAGCCAAGCTTTGGGCTGTCTCTTAACTGGGGTTATTATTATTATTTTCTTTCTGTTGGATTGTAAGAGCTCCTT
>NW_004524616.1:4993078-4998749 GCF_000260255.1 Octodon degus
TTTTCTCTTCTGTGTCATACTTTTTGGTGTCATGTGTGAGAATTGACCTTCAGTAGTTATACTTTGGGGCTCAAGTGCTTTGGAACTCTCTGAACTCGGCACTTGACCCATTTCCGCATAACGGCGTTGTTCTGGCACTCTTCCTCTGCTCCACTTCTCTGCCTTCCCAGCCAAGGCCGCTGGTGCAGACTCCCTGTTCTGGTGCTCCTCATGCCTCCCTGAGCCAGTGAATCATGAACACCGTATTGTCATTGTTTATCACATTCTTTGGGCTGGACATGGTGGCATGCACCTGTAGTCCTAGCACTCCAGAGGCTGAGGCAAGAGGGTCGCTGCGAGTTTGAAACCAGCCTGGGCTATGTAGTGAGCTCAAGGATAGCCTGACTACATAGAAAGACCCTGTCTCATAAAACCAAAACAAAGCATAACCCCACTTTCTGTGCCAGCCCACACTGCATAACCACTTAGCCTTCACTACCACCTCTGATTATGCTACTGTTTTTACATCACCTCAATGTTACAGATAAGGAAACTGAGGAACAGAGAGCTTAAATAATTTGCCCAAGACTCTCTTAGTTTTCTTTTCTTTTTTTCTAAAATTTATGTATGTGACACAGGATCTCTCTACTCAGCTCGGACTCATAGTGATCCTCCTGTTTCAGCCTCCCCACACCAGACCCATTCTCAGTGGCCAGTTCAGAAGGTCCTGGGTACCAGGGATCGAACTGGGGATCGAACTGGGGATCGAACCAGGGATCGAACCCGGATCCTTGTGCTTGCCAGGCAGGCTCTTAGACCACTGTGCTATCTCCCTGGCCCCTCACTTAGCTTTCAGTGGTAGAGCTGGGATTCAGAGCACAGGATTTCAGAAGCCCATTCCCCAGCCTGCCCCGCCTTCACTTGTAGGAAAATGTGATGCTGCCCCAGGGAAACTCACAAAAAGTGATCAGGGCAGGAAGCTGGTGACATTTCCTGCATCTTGTTTCCAGGTCTAAGCTGAAATGCCACCTTATCAGGAGCTCCTTCCTGGACACCTAGAATAACTGCTTTTTCCCCTCCTCTCTCCTCTTTGCTCCTCCTTTCCCCGCTGCCATCCTTCCTCTTAACTGAGAACAAATCTGTAACACATCTCATGATCAGAAACATAGTAGTTGTCTTCTATCATTTGTTTTCTCTTATACAACTTTCTTCCCCCTTAGAAAGTCAGCCAGAGACCAGTAGAAGGGTGACGGCAGAGGCCTTTGCACCTCTTTATCCTCTGGCCCAGCGTCTGATGCACTGATCAGTGAGTGCCTGTGCATGGATGGTCGCAAATGCATGCACAGACTGAGAAGCGCACGGGTAGGTCGCCTCCCTTGGGGAATCTGGCTCCTGGAGCAGGAAGAAGCTGCAACTCTGGAACTCATGAGGTCACAGGGGAAAGAAGGAAAGTCACCTTCTCCTGGAACATGCTTGTTCAGGCACATAAATATTGTGCACTGTGTTTTACAGTGTTTGTGTTTTTAAAAATAAAATAGTGGGCTGACCAAATAGCTCAGTGGATTAAAGTGTCTGCAAGCAGGCTCAGGGGCCGGGTGTTCAGTCCCTGGGTCTGCTGTGCTCACCCTGCCCCCAGGGTGCACTGAGACTGCAATTGAAACTGGGCGTGGTGGCGCCTGCCTGTAATCCCAGCTCTTGGGAGGCTGTAAACAGGCGGAGCACTATGAGTCTGATCTAGTAGTGAGACCCTGAACACCCTGTACAGCTTTCCTTAAAATTAAAAAGATAAATAAAATAAAATAGATATATATTCATGCAAATATTTGCATGGAATATCCCTGGAAGTATGCACAAGAGGCTGGTGCACCAACTACTTTGTACGGGTAGAGTTGACCTAGCATAAGAGCTAGAGTATTCTGGAGAATGAGAAGCATTTTTCTGGGCCAGGGAGATAGCTCAGTAGAATAAGCACTTGTCTGGCAAGCACAAGGGCTTGAGTTCAATCCCTGGTTCTGGAAAAAAAAAAAAAAAAAGAAGCACTTTTCACTATGGGCCATTTCATTCATCCTGAATTTTCTATCACATACATGTATGGCACATTCAGAGGATACATTTCTTTTTCAAATAATAAGGATTTAAGTCTCTCTTTGTTGGAGGTTGGTTAACAGGGCAAGCTGCAAGCTTAATCAGAGGAAGTTGTTCTGAAGACAATTAACACCTTCTTTCCAAGGAGCAGCTGATTTATAGGAACTGAAGTAGGGTAAGTATAAATGCGGAAAGTTTTGCAAGAATGAGAGGCTAGGCAACAGCTATTAAGTCATTGCTAATGAGCAGTATTTATTAGTTAATATTTGTAATATAATACATGCTCATCGCAACAAATCGAACTGAAAGATAAATCTGCAACAAAATGAACATCCTTCACTCCAACTTCTTCGACACACTGTAACTAGAACTCTCTAACTTCCCTGCTTTTTCCTTTGCTTATTTGTAGGGTAAAATGAAGATATTTATTTTGTTTTTTTTCTATAAAGGTAGTATTAGACCATATTCATTACTCTGTAACATCCTTTTTCACTTTATATGTTTTGGGGGTTATCTTAAATTGATATACATAGAACTACCTTTATTTGGTCTTTGAATTTTACTTATTTGGTACAGGGTCTCACTATGCGACTTGGACTCGTAGTGATCCTGTGTCTCAGCCTTTCCAATGCTGGGATTACAGTCGTATGCCACCATTCCTGGTCTTGGTGGCCAGCAAGGCATGCCTGGGGTTCTGTGGCTGGCATAGTATGCGAGACTGTCTCAGCTATTTTTCACTCATTGCTGGGACAAAATACCCGGCACCCAAAATGAAGGAAGGAAAATTTATTTAGCTCACGTCAGTGAAGGTTTCAGTCCATACTCAGCTGGCTCCATGTGGCAGAGAGCAGCCATTCATGGTGGTGGCAAAGAGCAAGACAGCAAGAGCAAATGGGAGAAGTAGAAGTAACAATGACAACAGAGAAAAAGTCTTTCTCCCTTATGTTGCATTCAGGCTATCCACCCCAGGCTGGGTGTAGTACTCACACCCATAATCCCAGCAGCACTCACACTCATAATCCCAGCAGCACTCACACCCACAATCCCAGCACTGGATCATGAAGTAATCATGAACTCTAGAAATCCTCCCCATAACTGCATGAGGCTTTGAGGGGACAACTAGACACAAAACACAGTAGACAGTGGGGATTGAACCTGGGTCCTTGGCTTGCCAGGCAGGTGCACAGACTGCCTAGCTATCATTCTGGCCCCTCATTATTTATTTCAATAGCTACATTTTTATACAATTGTATCAAAGGAAACAGAATTTTTTCTTGCTATTATAAAGATGTTGCAATGAATATTCTTTCATCTACTTATCTATTGTTCATTATTACTTTTATATCTGAAATTTGACACACTTTTTGGTAAAATATTTTGTACAATTTCTCTAAAAGGCTGTAATTTTTGTAGTCCAACAATGGACTGATGATAGAGTTGGTTTTCCTATGCTGTCATCAGTCATAGATGTTACTACTGATTTTCATTTTTGCCAATATTAGGAAACATACGGGAGCTCATTATTTAATTTCCATTTCCTTACTTGTTCACACTTTTGCTGCCCATTTTCATTTCCTCTTCTGTAAACTACTTACAGTCTTTGGCCATCGTTCCACTATAACGGTCATATTTTTTTCCAATTATCAGGAGCAAACGCCTACTAGAAATAGTAAGCTTTTGCCATATGGAGTTTAAGTATTTTCTCCCATACCCCCATTTATCTTTTGACCTTGTTTGTAGTGTCATCTTTTTATACAAAAGTTGAACATTTTACATGATCAGATCCTTCTATTTTCTTTCCTTTTTAGCTATTAATAACTACGGATGTTTGTGTAACCCAGTGCTTTTCAAACTGTGCTCCTAACCCTAGGGCTTCATGGGCTGAATGGACACTATCTAAGTTACTTTTTTCTCATTGCTGGGACAAAATACGAGAACTAAAGTTTAAGAGGGAAGGGTTTATTTACCTCATAGTTTGTGGAGATTTCTGTTCATCCTCAGCTGGCTCTGGTGCAGGGTGGCAAGGTAAAGGGGCAACCCTTCATGGCTGTGGAAAACAGCTGAAACAACTAGAAAAGAGGGGGGACAGCAAGCCTCTCTTCCTCCCTTATTGTATGCAGGCTACTGCCCTCCGAGGGCATAGCACCCACACTTTCTCCACTCCCTCCTCTTGCACAGGTTCAGGATGTTCACGCAGTGAGGACCCTGGCCCTGCACTGAGTTACTCAGCTAACATTCTAAACTTCTCAAATTGATACAGTGAACAATGTCCTAGCTCCAAAGGCCTGTCCTCAGCACACTAGGATGCAGAATGGCTGAGTTACTCAGTTACTCCCCTAGACTTCTTAAGTTGACACAATGGGTCAACCATTACAGATGCTAAGAAGCAGGCTGCATGGGCTCTTAAGAACTCACCACTTTCCTTCTGCTGATTTTTGCTTATTTTCCTCACCTGACCTCCAGAGCCACACTGGAGGAGAGCCTAGGCCCTGGAGTTACAATAATTAGCCTGGGTATTAACCTCTCTGAGTCTTAGTTTCTTAGCTTTTCATCTGTGATACGGGGATTTAGAGTAATGCCTGCCCCTGGCATTGTGGTGAATCCACAGTGAGCTGACACGCGGACGTCACCACTTCCTTGCTACTTACCTTGCTACTTACACTGTGTGCAGCAACACGTATGAACATGTTCTCACACAGGTCTTACAACCACCTGTCAGTCTGACAAGCCAACAGGATTATCCCCATCTTACAGAGGGAGACGCTGAGGCTCAGAGAGTTTAGGTACTTGGTCCAAAGGCACAAACAGAGCCAGGATGTACACCCTGGTCTCTGTGACTCCAAGACTTTGGATCTGTGCCATGCTGACACTGGTGTGCACCCACTGTGTGCCCACCCAGGCTAGGTGAGCCTGGTCTTCGTGCTTCCAGAGGGGTGTGAGCTGGCCTCTGAGGTGCTGCTGCTGTCGTTCTGTTCCTTCATTCCGGCGCTGTGTCCAAATTGTTTTCAGCTCATGCAGCTCACCGAGCTGAAGGTTTACAGCGTGCGCCTGGGTCTCTTGCTGTTCCATTCTGTCCTACACCATACCTAAGCTTTCACCTGGTGATGGGGCAGGTGACAAAGTGGGGGCTGCTGCAGGCCTGGGGGCAGGTGTCTGCGGCATAGAGTGGAGGAAAGCTCAGGACTGGTGACTGAGCTCCTCAGAGCTCCTCCACTTCCTCCTGAATCCTGGTGGCAGAAGGGGTAGAAGTGAGGCGGGGAAGGCGGAGCGGGAGCAGCGTGAAGAGGTGGTGGGGTGCAAGCCTTGGTTGTGCGCATGTGAAATCTGGATGTTTCTGAAAGGCAGCATCATGGGGGCAGGCAGGCATTCCAGAGAGACTTCTGCTGCTTAAGGAAGATGAACAGTATTAGGGCCCTTCTTCCTTTACAAAGCACTCCCATTGCACTATTGCAGGCCCTTCAATACCATAAAAGATGGTCTCTCTCCCTCTCTGTCACTCTCTGTCTCTGTCACTGTCTCTCTGTCTCTGTCACTGTCTCTCTGTCTCTGTCTCTCCCTGCCTCTCTCTGTCACACTCTTTCTGTCTCTTCTGTCTGTCTGTCTGTCT
>NW_004524616.1:4998852-5000165 GCF_000260255.1 Octodon degus
TCTTAAACCCATGGCATTTGCACTGAACCCCAACCCTTTTTTTTTCTTAATTAGTACAAATTTGCCATACATAAGATACATAATGATCACATTCATCTTAGGGATTTGTACCTGTACATAATAACATCTTAATTCTTTTTTCCCATTCACTTCTCTTCCCTTCCACTCTTCTCCCTGTCCCCATTTACAAAAAGCTCTATTTATTGAGTCTACTTCACCACGGTCCTGCTTCAGCCTTCCAGAGCATGGAGATGACAGGCCCCCCACCCAGCTGAAGAAGTTCATTGAGTGCAAGGCAAGGTGTGAGTGGGTGGGGGACAGTGTGTCTTCCTGGAGAAGTTAGAGATTCATCCCTGTGTGGGTAGTTCCTGCAGTGCCATTGTCGTATAAAAAGAGAGCAGGCCCCTGTGAACCTATGGAGGGTACAGCCCTGAGGAGACCACTGGGTGAGGCTGAGCTAAGGGATCTGAGACCTGCTATAATAGGCAAAGAGGCCTTCAGACAGCCTCAGGATCCTGGGGCCATAGTTGCCAGAGCCGAGAACTCCACCACAAGTTGATCCAATCTCTGTCCCTGCCTCTCCCAGGACTCCCTCCTTCAGACTCCCCACCCCTATTTAGAGTCCTTCACTATTGAATACCATGCCTACTTTCCCCTTTCAGCCTTTTTGCACCTGTTGTCCTGTGCCTGGGATACCTGTCTGCTCTTTATTGGACTGACCAGTGCCCACCCGGCAAATCTCAGCTTAAGGCCATTTGGTCCCAGAAGGGTTTCCCACTCCCTGACCAGGATGAGCCCCTCCTGATTCACCTGAGTCACCTAGCCCTGTCCTCAGATGACCCTCACCCTTCTGGCAGCATCTATCTTTGCCAATGGACTGTGAGCTCTGGGTGGTGGGGACTGTGTGAGCCTTGTCCCTCACCATTCTCAGCATAGAGAGGGCTGACTGATTTGTCCCCTGACCTGTCAGACTGAGGGCTGTGCCTGCTTGCTGGCTTCAAATGCCCAGCATCTCCTCAAAGCTATGTTCTTTCCCTGCCCTCCTAACCAATGGCTGGAAGCTGGTGATTCCTGTGTCCACACCCCAGGCCCTGCAAAACCCAATATCCACTGTGTATTCAGGGAGCTGGCCTTATGCTTATAAAAGCCTTTGAACATGCTCATGGCCAAGACTGACCCCACACCTACTTTTCTTTTTTTTTTCTTCTTTTTTTTTTAAATATTTATTTATTTGTGTGTGTGTGTGTGTGTGTGTGTGTGGCCAGCTCAGCCCACCAGGGGGCGGGGCTGGCTGGCATGTGGTGCTGGGGGAT
>NW_004524616.1:5000265-5001706 GCF_000260255.1 Octodon degus
GTCCCTGTGCTTTGCTAAGATTGTTCTAAGTAGGTGCTTTAGACCACTGAGCCATCTCACCAGCCCCAAAGAGAAAGAGTCGGGCCGGGGGCGTGAACCAGCGACCTCGCGCTCCACGGCCCGGCGTCGAGACCGCCTCGCCAGGTCGCCACCTTACTTTTCAATACAATACTTGGGCGCAGTTTATAAGCATATTGGAACTGAAATCTGGACTCTCCCCCAAAGGACAAACAGTGGTTGAATACTCATTCTGAAATAATTTAATCCCATAGAGACAGCCAACAAGCCTGTGGGCAGGGCCACTGACAAAGCCAATGGTCCCAGGGCCTCAAGCAGTCAAACCTACATTAGGAAGCCATAAAAAATATGATTGTCCTTTGCTACAGCAATTCCCCCTCCTAAGATTCCCATTCTAAAGAATTAATGCACAGGGACAACACCGAGTGTACGAGGATGTTCACCGCAACATTGCTCATCGCAGTGTAAAAATTTCAATGACCAAGATGTTCAACATGAGATGGGCTAAAAGTGGAAATCCAGAGAATACCTTGCGATCATTATAACTCAGGTGTATGTTACTGCAGACATAAAGTTATGTCCTTAATACATTGTGTAGTGCTGTATATTAGGAGCAAGTGGCAGGTGACAGAAAGTCATCTCCAAATGGAAAAAGCAACATAGGAGGATCAACTGGCTCCTGTAGCTTTTTATGTATGTATGTATGTATGTATGTATGTATGTATGTATGTATTGGGAATTGAACTCAGGACCTTGAGCTCACACTTGCCAGCCAGACGCTTGTACCGCTGAGCTATACTCCAGACTCCCAACTCATGGAATCTTAAGGACAGTTGGACACCCAAGACTGGGCAGGAACCATGTTGTGACCAGACCTAAAAAAACAAAAAACAAAACAAAACAAAACAACCCAAAACTAGAAGCCAGGACTCAGCCTGTTCTAGAACTCTCTCTCCATCTGATACATTGGGTTTTCCATGCATGGCAGCCTCACTTTCTCATTGTATAACCAAGTAGTGTCAAATAAGGTTTAGGACATGGGAAAGAGTCTACCTGAAGCTATTTTAGCCCCCATTTAGGAATTCAAAGCAAATAATATACTGCCTACACTCAGTCAAGTACTCAAATCTGAAGCAGTCACCTTGTAGGAGGCGGCTGTGAATGGCCCATTCTGGGTCAAGACCTGCCTGAGGGCCATTCAGCCAAGACCAGCTGGAGTCTTTGATCTAACTTGGGAGTTCTAGAATTAAATGGAGAAAGGGAAGGTAGTTCCTGATAGAAAGAAAGGGTCTGCCAATATCTTTTGTTCTCCACCTATTGTTAAGTGAGATGAATTAGCAAACCCAAAGGCACTATGAGGTCTCATTTCTGTAAAGATCGGTAAGGGGAAAAGGCAGTGCATAGGAGTTAAGTCTGGGATATA
>NW_004524616.1:5001806-5008578 GCF_000260255.1 Octodon degus
TTTTTTTTGAGACAGTCTCACTATGTAGTTCAAACTGTCCTTGAGCTATGTGGCCTACCTCAGCCTCCCAATTGCTGGAATTACAGGCACATACCACCATGCCCTGATGAAAAGATATTCTTGTATTTTAGGTGGTTTCCTATAGTTTCGCTGTGTTTTCTACAATGAACACCAATTAAATGTAAGATTAAATTTTCTCAGAGAGAAATTCTATACTGACTCCATAACATCCACTTAAAGTACTGTCCATGACTTCCTCCAGTCCATGATAAATGTTGAATTGTCAGGTGCGCTGGTGCAAGCCTGAAATCCCAACACTCGGGGGGCTGAGGCAAGAGGAGCGTCATAAGTTTGAAAACAGCCTGGGCTACGTTGTGAGTTTGAGGCCAGTCTCAACTGTATAGCGAGACCCTATCTCGAAAGAAAGAAAGAAAGAAAGGAAGAAAGAAAGAAAGAAAGAAAGAAAGAAAGAAAGAAAGAAAGAAAGAAGAAAAGAAAAGAAAGCCAAGCCAAGCCAAGCCATCCTATGACCAGCAGACCTGATTTGGTCCGGGCACCCAGGTGCACACCCATCCAGTAGATGTGTGTTCTCCGGGCCCCAGCTCCCAGCACTCAGCAGCCGGCAGAAGGCAGCATGTCTGTGTGAGACAGGGATCACTGCAGACCAGACTTTGCCCGGCAGAAGCGCCTGCTCTGCTGGGGGCAGCTGATGGTCACATAACCAGCTGTGTTACTAGAAACTCGAGACAAAGGCATGTGCAATGTGCTGAGACAATGTAGGTCAAAAGATAACGGATTCCACCTGGGGGACCTGGAAAGATGGTCTGACAGGTTCGGTTGTGAGCTGGACCATCGACAGAGGCCATTCATGTATCAGGAAGAGATTCAGCACATGCAAACTTGAGAGGTTTCCCCAGCGTGGCCTGCGGGTGTCAGGTTACTGGGCTGTGACAAGAAGCCCATGGGAATAGATAGCAGACTCCACTCTTTGAGCACTGAGTGAGTAGTATATGTGATGCTTTTGGTTAAATGCATGCTTAAGATAGAAAAGGCATTCAGGACTGAGAGTCCAAAGGGCTTTGACTGTTACTCTGTCTCTTTTCCAATAAAAGAAAATTGGTAGTTAAGTGTGGGCTTATCGCTTTCCCGTCTGATGGACAAATGTGCTTATTGTGCACGTGACCAGCTCACACATTTACCCCACAGGAGGATGCAGGACTGAGGGCATGCACAGAGGTGTCTGAAGACACTGTTGCCTGGGCTCAGAATTCCACTGTTCCAGAGAAGCTGGGGAGTTGAGAATGTGGGGAATCTGCCCTGAGGATGTGCAGAAGCCAGGTATGCTCAGAAGGTGTGAGCTGGGTTTTGTAGTAGAGACCCAGGGACCCCGTCATGGTGTCTGCTGGGCCCCTGCAGAAGGGGAGCCACTGTTCTCGGAAGTGTCTCTCGTGCACTAAGTCCAATGACCTTGGCCCGAATCACTGAGGGTCATGTAAGATTAGGTAGCCACTTAGTCAAAAATAGCTTTCACGCTGACTCCAGCCCAGCCAGCAGCATGCGGGCCCAGGGGCACAGACGGGCAGTGCCGAGTGCACACGGGGAAATTCCTCACCCTTGCGACATCCCTGGAGAGTGTGAGGTGGGACTCAGGGCCACAAACAGGCGGAGTCCTGAGTTCCTTCACTGGGCAGCAGAAGTGGGACAGTGTTGCTGAAGCAGAAAGGGCTGCAAACACAGAAGTGTGGAGCAAACAGATTGGTAGTGACCTAAAAGGCAGGGTGGGCAGAAAAGGGCTCATGTGGAGGTTTTTGCTGTTGCTCCCACTGGCTCTGGTGAATCATTTTTTCTTTTCTTTTCTTTTCTTTTCTTTTCTTTTCTTTTCTTTTCTTTTCTTTTTTTTCTTTCTTTCTTCTTTTTTTTGTGTGTATTTTAGAGAAGGGTCTACAGGGTGTGCAGGGTCTCACTACTAAATCAGACTCATAGTGATCTGCCTGTTTACAGCCTCCCAAGAGCTGGCATTACAGGCATGTGCCATCACGCCCAGTCTCAATTGCTATTTCAGTGTGCCCTGGGGGTGGAGCTGGCAGTGCAGGCCCGGGGATCAAACTCTCGAACCTGGCACCTGCTTGCAGGCACTTTAATCTGCTGAGCTATTTGGTCGGCCCTTCGTGAGTCATTTTCATGTCTTCATTTTGACAAATACTGAACAGGTTCTATGTGGCAGCGACTGTGCCAACCCTGGGAATACAACAGGGAACGATACTATTGCCACCCTCATGGAATTTTAGTTTGTGACAAGCTGCAGTGTCCCCCTTACCAGTGATGTCTTAATTTTTCTGAGAAATTTCTTTTCTTTTCTTATTTATTTTGCGGTACCGGGGATTGAACTCAGGACCCTGTGCTTGCCAGGCAAGCGCCTATTGTACTGAGCTATCTCCCCGGGCCCTCTGAGAAATTTCTGTGTCAGATACTTTACAAGACATTGGTTCCATGCAGTAAATAGGTCAGGCATAGACACCAGCCACATGTACCTTGTGGTCTAGAGGGAGAAAATGATAACAAACAAAAACCCCAAGGCCAGTGTGGTGGTGCACTCCTATAATGCCAGCACTTGGGAGGCTGAAACAGGAGGATCACTATGAGTTCAAGACTCACTGGACTACACTGAGAGATCCTGTCTCAAAAAATTAAGTAAACAAGAAATCCCCAACTGTCTTTGCAATGAATATTTCAGTAGAGGTTTGCGAAAGACATTTCTAGTTCGGAGAGGAAGATATCTGTGGGTCAGGACCATTACTACCTCGTTCAGTTTCTGCTCAAGAGAGAAGGATGGCTGAGACCTGTTTTTTTTCCCTCTTTTTTTTTTTTTTTTTTTTTTTTGGTACTGGGAATCAAACTCACAACCTCATGTTGCTGGGCAGGCACTGAGCCACTGAGCTATACTCACAGCCTTCTCCCTCTGGCAGTGACATTGGAGAAAAGTGATTTTGTCCTTGTGCGAGGAACAGACCCATCTACTGCCACTCAGAATGGGTGTTGGTCTGATATTTTTGGAGGAAAATTTGGCAACATTCATCAAAGTTTTAACAGTATGCTTCTCCTTTGACCTAATAAGTTTGCTTCTGGGAATTTGTCCAAAGGACATAATTGGATAAGTGCACAAAGATATACATTATAAAGAAGCTCATTGCAGCCTTATTTCTAGCAGTTGAAAATTTGTGAGAGCTGGGTGTGTTGGCACACATCTACAATCCTAGCACTTGGGAGGCTGAGGTAGGAGGAGACTACAAATCCCAACAGCCTGGGCTACATCGTGAGGTCAAAGGCAGCCTGAAATACATGGCGAGAACTTGTCTCAAAACAACAACACCACAAATTAGGAATTGTGGAAACAAAATGTGGTGTATCCAGCAAGTGACAAAATAAGTTTTGTAGTCTGCACTACTAACACAGAAATGTCCACAGTAGGTTAAGTTTATTTTTTTATTCTTATCTTTTTGCGGTACTAGGGATTGAATTTAGGACCTTGTGCTTGCCAGGCAAGCGCTTATTCTACTGAGCTATCTTCCCAGTCCTAGGCTAAGTTAAAAAAAAAAAAAAAGTATGTGGATTGGGGAGGTTACTCAGTGGTAGTGCTTGCTTGGCCCTTACAAGGCCCCTAGGTTCCACCCCCAGTATCCTCCTGCACACACACAAATCCAGGCATGGTGGTGCATACCTGTAATTCCTGCACCACGGTGGAAGACTGAGGCAGGAGGGTCTCAAGTTCAAGCTGGTAACTTAGTGACTTAGCCGAACCTTGTCTCAAAACAAAAACTTTAAAAAGGGCTAGGGATATAGTTTAGTGTACAAGCCCTGATTCAATCCCAGTACTAAAAAAAAAAAGGTATAATGATACCAAAAAAGAACAAAATTCTTAATAGTAAATTTAACCAAGCAGACATTAAGCCTTGTATAATGTAGCTAAGAAAGTGTCTTAGAGCCCAGCATCCTCTTGGCCGTGGGTTCCACTTACTATGCTATGAATAAAACAAAAATACTGTTGGAAAATAAAATAAGACCTAAATGGATGCTCTTTATTTTTAGGTTAGAAGACTTAAAATTGCTATGATAACAATACATCCCAAAATAATTTGTGGAGAGGCTGGAGAGAGGGCCCAGTAGAATAAGCCTGGCAAGCACAAGGGCCTGAGTTCAAGCCCAGTTCTGCCAAAAAAAAAAAAAAAAGAACGGATTTGGACCTTATCACGTAATATACAAAAATTAACTCAAAGTGCATAAAGACCTCCATCTAAGAGCTAACTCTGTACAACTCACACAAGCAACAAGGAATGCATCTTCATGACTGTGCATTTGGCAAAAAGCAAATTTCTTAGACCAAAAGCAAAAGGAACAAAAGAAAAATAAATAAATTTGACTTCATGAAAAATTTAAAAACTCTTACGTAACAAGGAACACTATCAAGAAGCAAAATGAAACCATAGGTTGGAAAATGTACTTGCACATCATGCATCTGGGCTTGGGGAGGTAGCTCAGAGGCACAGTGCCTGTCTGACAAGCACAAGGTCCTGAGTTCGATTCCCAGTACAAAAAATAAGTGTATCAGAGAAGAACCTTGTATCTAGAATGTAGAAGAATGTATACAACTCGATAAGAAAAAGGCAAGCAACCCAATTTTATTTTAATTAATTAATTTATTTATTTATTTGAACTCAGGCCCTTGCGTTTGCCAGGGAAGTGCTCATTCCACTGAGCCATCTCCCCGGCCCAAGCAACCCAATTTGAACAGTGAGAAAATGTCCTAAATAAATATTTCTCCAAAGAAGATGAAAAAAGTTGTTGAACGTCATTAGTTACTAGGGACATGTAATTTAAAATCACAGTGACATAACACTTCATATTCACTAGGATATCCATATAATAAAGTAAAACAAACAAAGGAACAATAGCAAATGTTGCCAAGGATGTTAAGAAACAGGAACTGGCTGGGTTTGGCCTATAGTCTCAGCGCTTGCGAGGCTGAGGCAGGAGGATCACCATCAGTTCAAAGCCAGCATAGAATATAAAACCAGACCTTGCCTCAGAAAAAACAAAACAAAACAACAACAACAACAAAAAAAAAGAAGGCAAGAACCCTTTCCCATTGCTGGTGGGAATATAAAATAGTGCAGCCACTGTGGAGAGCCGCTTGGTATTTCTTCAATGAGATAAACACAGAATGATTATTTGACTCAGAAATTCCACTAGAAGTATAAAATTCCAAAGGAGGGAAGATGAATAAAATTCCAGAGAAGTGGAAGCAGATGTTGAAATGAAAATGTATATATGCACATTCACACCAATACTCTTCCTAATAAATAAAAGGCAGAAATAATCCAAACTTCCTTCAACTGCTAAATGGATGTATAAAATACAGTACATCCATGTAAGGTGATAAAAAGGAATGAATGACTGATTCTTGCTACAACACGGATGAGCCTTGAAAATACTATGTTTGGGCTGGGGAGATGGCTCAGTGGAATAAGCGCTTCTCTGGCAAGTGCAAGGGCCTCAGTTCAAACCCTGGTTAAAAAAAAAAAAAAATTAAAAAAAAAAAGTTAAGTGAAAGAAGGGAAACGTAAACAGCCACATGTTGGATGGCTCCATCTGTGTGAAATACCTGGGTTCGGCAACCCATGGGGACAGAACTCTGGTGGTTGCCAGAGCCAGGGGCCTAGAGGAAGGGACACTCCCTAGAGGACATGGATTTCCTCCTGATGTGGTAAACGTGCTCTAGACCCAGACGGTGGCAATGGTCAGTGCCACTGTGAATGTATTAAATGTCACTGAGTTCTCACTTTTCTTTCCTTTTGAACTCACTCTGTAGTTCAGGCTGAACTTTGACTCACCGTGGAGTTCAGGCTGGCTCCAGACTCGCAGCAACCTTCCTGCCTCAGTCTCCGAAGGGTTTGGATTACAGGCATGTAGTACTCTGCCCAGCTGAATAGTACACCTTAATGTACAGTAGTTCCTCCCGTTCTCAGTTCGACTTTCATGGGTTTTCAATAAATAGTAAATCTAAATTATTTATCACCGATTTTTTACTATATGGTGGGATTTTGTAGTACTGTACAGTATACATATGTTGTTAAAATTACGTAGGCATATGAGTTTAGAAAATGGCTAAGAACATTAGAAGTGTTTTTATGGGCCGAGAAGATGGCTCAGTGGATAAGTGCTTCTCTGACAAGCGCAAGGGCCTCAGTTTAATCCCTGGGTCCGCAAAAAAAAAAAAAAAAAAAAAAGAAAAAAAAAATTATGAATATGAAAGTCTGCGGTAAACCACAAAAAAAAAAAAAAAGTGTTTTTAAAAGTGTGAGGGCCAGGGAGATAGCTCAGCTGTTTAAGCACCTGCCTGGCAAGTGCAAAAACCAGGGTTTAATCCCCAGTACCCCATGCTGCACCGGCTCAGCCCGGGTCTCAGGATACTGGCCCCTGAGACCAGGTGTGGTGGCGCATGCCTATAATCCCAGCACTGAGGATGCTGAAAACAGGAAGATTGCTACAAGTCTGAGCTATGTAGTGAGACTCTGTACCAAATACATTAAGCAAGCAAGCAAATGTGGGAAAGGTTTATAAGGGCGTGGGAAGGGTTTATATAGCCCTAATATATATATATCACCATGAGTTCAAGGCCAGCCTAGAGTATACAAAGAGAGCTTGCCTCAGAAAACAAAAACAAAACAAAACAACAACAACAACAAAAAAGAAAGCAGGAACACACACACACACA
>NW_004524616.1:5008678-5014116 GCF_000260255.1 Octodon degus
ACCTCCATGATAACTGAGGGATCACTGTATTAAAATGGTGAAAAATAATCAGAAAGATAGAAGACAAAATGTTAATAATGATTATTTCTCTTTTTTTGGTACAGAAACCAAACTCAGGAGCTGGTGCTGGCCGGGGAGCTGTTCGTGCTGCTGAGCTACACCTCAGCCCCACAGTGGTTTCTGGGATACAGTAGTTGTGACTTTTCATTCTCTCCTTTTTGCGCACTTTACACTGAGCATGCTGTGGTTACCACGGTTGTCTGAGGCGGGGGTCTCATGATATAGTCTGGGCTGGCCTGGCACTCGCTGTGCAGCCCAGCCTGGCCTCAGACTCATGATCCTCCTGCCTCCTGAGTGCTGGGATTACAGCCATGGCCGCCGCCACACCTGGCTGTAGTAAGTATGGTTTTGCTTTCATAATTGCAGTGCAAAAATGCCATAGTAAGCTATTCTTATTTTAGAAAGAAAAAAGGGGAGGAAGGAGGAAAGGAAGGAAAGAGGGAAAAAGGGAGAAAGGGAACCCACCTCGCCCCACCAGCCCTCATCTCTCCCCACCCCCACAGAGATGCAAGCCTTGCTGGTCAGCAAGAGGAAGGACCGACCCCTCACAGGCCTGAGACAGCAGCCAACAGAGCTCCCTGCATGTCCTGAGGAAAGGTTCCCAAGGCGCTGTGTGTGCAAGAAGCAAGATTCAGGGGCTGGGAGATGGCTCAGTAGCAAGCGCAAGGGCCTGAGTTCAATCCCTGGTTCAAAAAAAAAAAAAAAAAAAAAAAAAGGGAAAAACAACTTTTTGTTGCTGCCCTATTTTGTAGTCACCATTTTTTTTTATAACAATAGATACTACATAACTTGCACAGAATGCAACTATTCCTTCACATGCTGAAACAACCAGAAATGTCTAAAGTAAAAACAGAATGCTCTTCTTTCTTTACTCTCAAAGAACACTCACTATATTTATAAGAAAAAAATATTTTAAAACAAAATAAGGGTATAAAAAGCCATGGTCACCCCACACCTAAATTAGCCGCAATGCTATTTCTTATTTCATGCTGGCAAAGGTCTGTAATGAACTCAGTTTTTAAACATAAACCCATGAGTTTCAGGCAGCTGGCACAGCAGGGCTGGCCTGACCTTGACCTTCACCGAGTCCCTTCTGGCCCTGATAGCTGGGCCTCCTTGGCTGGGACCCTGGGCCCTCACACGACCCCGCCAGCCTGCCAAGCCTGGCCCTTGGGACTCCAGGGGCAGGTGCTTTCAGATTCCTCCTGAGGCTGGGGGGCGGGGGGTTGGAAGGACTGTTCTTCCAATGAGCCTGCCTGTTTTTACTTTGATAGTGTACTCTACTTCAAGGAAAAGCTTTCAAAAGAATTTTTAGCTCATGCTCTATGGTGGGCCAAGCATGTTAAAGAAGAGGACAGAAAGTGAGGGGACCCTGATGGAGGTCACACCTGGGCCAGCCCCCAAGGAGCCGTCTTGGCCCCAGAGGGTGTAGCGTGGAGAGGGTTTGGGTTGGACTGCCCCTCTGCTCCTGAAGAGCGGATGAGGAGCACGGGGACCCCCAGCTTTCCTGACTGCCCGGAGATCTCCTCAGGCTGCCCAGGATCCAGGGCCTGGGGTCTGCATTGGCCTTGTGGAGCCGTCCAGCTTGGCTCCCTTGTTCTCCAGCTCCTGGTATATGTGGGGGTGAGGCCAGGCGAGGTGGAAGTGGGCCAGTCGGAAACTTTTCCAGGGCAGCTGGGGTTGCTGTGGCCACATCCTTACTGCCCCCGTAGTTCTGAGACTTCCGGGAGCCTTCCATCTGAAAGTCATCCTTAATCGCAATCAATTCTGCATACCTGCTTAAAAACAAACAACACTTTCCTTCTCTGAATGATAGAAATGTATCATTGTAGAGATATGACTGTAAAAAACCATAGCCAGGTGTGGTGGTGCACATCTATAATCCTAGCACTCTGGAAGGGAAGGTAGAGGGATTGCTGTGAGTTTGAGGCCAGCCTGGACTATATAGTGAGATTAAGGTCATCCTGAATTACATAGAGAGACCCTGTCTCATCAGAAAATTAACTTTTTTTATTTGTTTTTTGAGACAGGGTTTTGCTGCCTAGTTCAGGTTGGCCTTCGGTTCTATGTGACTCAGGCTGCTTCCAATCTGAAGCAATCCTCCTACTTCAGACTCCTAAATGCTGGGATTACAGGTGTGTGCCACCCTGCCCACAGACCCTGTCTCAAAACATTAAAAACAAAAAACAAACAAACAAAAAAAAACCTTTCCCCCAAAACTATCAGCAAATGTCTTTTTAATTTTTTTTTTGAGACTGGATGTGGTGGTGCATGCCTGTAATCCCAGCGCTTAGGAAGCTGGAACAGGAGAATCACTCTAAATCCAATCTGTGTAGTGAGACCCTGTAGACCCTGCACTAAATACAAAAAAAAAAAAAAAAAATTATTTTTCAAATAGGCTTTTGCTATGTAGCTCAGGCTGGCCTTGAACTCTGCCCATGAACTCACGGGCGACCCTCCTGTCTCAGTCTCCAGAGTGCTGGGATTACAAGCATGTGTCACCACACCCAGTCAGCAAACATCCATTTATCCAGGAGCTCTGTAGTATTTTAGTATATTTCATTGAAGTCCTTAAAATAAATGAGTCATTTTTATTATGATTTTATTTAGTTATAATCATTCCACATCACATTATAGTCTTTTAAAAAATATTAACAGAAGCCTTTCAATGTGGCTTGAAGTCCTGACTCTGATGTTTTTTGAGCTATGTAACCTCTGAACAGGTATAATCACATATATTATATATATATATATATCTCAGACCTTCCATGCAATTTATACTGCAAGTAAAATGCTCTGCCCATAAAATATAAATGTTACCAATCTGTCCATTGCTAACATAGATAATTTCCTTTTATTTTATTTTATTTTTGTTTTTTGAGACAGGGTCTCACTATGGAGTTCTGGTTGGCCTTAAACGCACTATGTAGCACAGGCTGGCCTTGAACTCGTAGAGATCTTCTCAAATGCTGAGATTACAGGTCTGTGCCACCATGCCCAGCTATTTCCATTTTCAACCACTGAAAACAGTGCCAGTTGTCCACCACTTTGTCTATAGCCTTGTTCTTATCAATGATGAATTCCTTATAAGAAGTTCCCAGAAACGGAATTGGTGGATCTACAGGGTCTGGATTTAGATTGCTATTGCTATTCCTCCCAGGAGAGGAAGAATTCTGGTTCTAAGTGTAGATCTGGCCTCAGAGGGCAGATCGTGCCCCTGCC
The DNA here is from genome assembly GCF_000260255.1 of Octodon degus. Lineage (NCBI taxonomy): Eukaryota > Metazoa > Chordata > Mammalia > Rodentia > Octodontidae > Octodon > Octodon degus. The sequence continues at coordinate 5,011,961 of NW_004524616.1, forward strand.
CTGAGGCCAACACACACAGTTTAATGAGTGAGAACTGAGGAGGCTTCTCTCCCCGAGCAAGCCTGACAAGGAGTCTGATAATTCTCCGGCTGACCCTGAGACCTCAGTTTCACTCCCTGTCAAGCTGGAGCCACGATCTCACCAAGGCGTGGCCAGGAGTAATCAATGGCTAATGGCTAGTGCTGACTTTTGTCCTCCTGGCCATAAAAGACCTTTGGATTGCTTGGCCACTTTTGAATTTCTCAGGTAAAGTGATAACACAAGGCCAAAGTTCACACCAGTTGGCTGTGCTGCTTTCCACTAGCACTCACGAGGCTGTGGGGACAGAGGGGACAAACACAGCTCACACGTGTTGGGCTGAGTCCGTGGGGGCTGGGGTCACCAGCGTGGGAGACACTCCCCACAGATTCCAGCCATCCCTGAGATTTGTTTCTCTCCCATCCTCACCCACACAGCAAGAGGGTGTAAGCTTTGACACACAGAGAACGAGGCCCCAGAATGCTGTGAGGCTTGGCCAGGGTCAGCCACAATCCAGGGGATACAGATCAGAATCATGCTTGTCCCTCTGTGGTCACCAGCCAGCCTGCCATCACCACTTCCCAGAATTACAGAATCAAAATTCCCCATAGTGGGTCTGGACATCTGCATTGCATCAAGTTTGTCTGCAGATTGTATCTGTTACCTAGCAAGCTCATGGAAGAAACACAGGGACCTGCGCATCCCGATGACGCCCATTCAGCACAGTGTCCGCACTTTAGACTTAAGCCTGAGCTCCTAGCAAGGCGCCTGGCTTCAGCCGGTGTGCAGACCTCTCTCCCAGAGCCTCCTTGCCCGCCACCCGCTAGAGCCTCTCTGGGCTGTTCTAGGCCCCAGAATAGGCTGTGGGTCTTTAGAAAGTGGGCCTGCTCTTGCTGTCTTGCTAGCTTTGTGGGAGGCCACCTCTAATGCTCCAACTCTGGATTTTTAATTTTTTTTTTTTTTTTTCGGAACCAGGGATTGAACTCAGGCCCTTGTGCTTGCCAGGGAAGCACTTATTCTACTGAGCCATCTCCCCACCCTGATGCTCCAACTCTGGGAATGCGGTATTTTATTTCCACATGTTGGTAATCTCCCCTATTTCTTTCGGTCACTGATTCCTAATCTCACTCCTTGTTTTTAGAGAACATAATTGTATGCTTCCACCCTTCTAAAAGTTATTAGCATTTGTTTTATGGCCTAGCATGTGGTCCATCCTGGAGAATGTTCCATGTGTATTAGACAAGAATGTGTGTTCTGCTTTGGTTAATCAGAGTGATCGATAGATGTTTATGAGATTCAGCTGGTTTATAGCATTACTTGAGACTTCTGTTTCCTTGTTGCTCAACTGTGCCTTGTATAACTTTGTCTCTTCAAAGGATTAGACAAAAATGTGTCTTTGAAAATTGATTTCACTGTTCCTTAGAGATTTTGCTTTGGAAGCCTAATTACCCAGTTTGAGGATCTGCACAAATATATCACTTTTCTGAGTCCCAGGTTCCAATCTAACATATGATATATTGGTTAAGGCTTGGAGGGCAATATCTCAGTCAGTGAAGTACAATGAAGTACAGTGATACTTGGTTGTCAAGTAGCAAAGTTTCAAAAATTCTTTTCGGAGTTTATAATGTTGCTTCAGAGTCAAACTGAAAATCCAACTGAAAAAGTACGTATGCGCTGAGCATGAGTCATGTGTCATGCCTGGCCACAGACACAGAGGGGTGATGCTAGCCAGGTGTGGTGGCTCACTCCTGTAATCCCAGCACTCGGGAGGCTGAGGCAGGAGGATTGTTGTGAGGTCAAGACCAGCCTGGGATGCAAAGTGAGCCCAAGTCCAGTTTGAACTGCAGAGTGAGGCCCTGTCTCAAAAAGACCAAAAAAATAAGGGGGGAAGGATGCTTCTGTCCAAGTGCTGCTCCCATAAACCAGTGTGTGTGTTGAGGTGTTAACATGATCGTTGTGGGGTTTTTTGGGGGAAGGGGCATAAAATATTGTAACCAGGGCTCCAAAGAAAGTTAGCATTATCAACACTGAAGCCAAGAAGAAAACTATGAGAATCACAAGAGAATTAAGAGAAAGAAATTTGGGGCTGGGGAGATGGCTCAGTAGAATAAGCGCTTCCCTGACAAGTGTAAGGGCCT
>NW_004524616.1:5014216-5021815 GCF_000260255.1 Octodon degus
TTGTGAAATTTGTTAAAGTCCTGGAAAAATAAATTTATAAGTGTAATTTTTAGGTCTCAGAACCAACTATTTGGTTTTCCATTATTTATTATGGGAAAAATATATCAAGTTCTCAAACTTTTCAGTGTTTAAACATGAATTTCCAATGAACTGAGTTTGATAACTGAAGTACCACTGTAGAGAGACTGGCTCACCTGGAGGACACCCAGGGACATCTAATCACGTCTGACTATCAAAATGCAGAAGAAATACTGGCATAAAACCTGATGAGGGTCAATGGAGCAGAATAGAGGAAGCACAAACAACCCTGGGATATTCAGGCATTTGATCATTAATAAAAGGACCAAAAACACACTAGAGGAAAGATAGTCTCTTTAATACATTCTGGTAGGCCTACTGGCTATCCACATGCAGATTGTGTCTAGACACACATATTTCACCATGCATTAAACTAAAAATTTAAAAAAAAAAATCAAAGACCTAAAGGTTAAAATAGAAACACTTGCCAGGTGTGGTGGCACATACCTGTAATTCCAGTACTCAGGGAGGCTGAGGCAGGAAGATCACTGCAAGTTTGAGGTCACTACAATACGAGTTCAAGGCCAGCCTGAACTGTGTAGTGAAACACTGTCTCAAAAAGACAAAACAAAAACAAAAACAAAAACAAACAAACAAAAAACCCCACCACCACCGAAACAGAAACATTTAATCTGCTTGAAAATAACACAGGTTAAAAAGGAAGAAAAAGAAAATAACACAGGTAAAACTTGTGAAGACATAGGTGTAGGCAAAGCCTTTCTGAACAGAACTTCAGGGGCACAAGAACTAATACTGAGAATTGACAAATGAGATCACATCAAATTAAAAAGCTTCTGCCAAGCAAAAGAAACGACCAACATAGGGAAGAGACAACCTACAGAATGGGAAAAAAGTTTTTTTCCAGCTATTCCTTGGAGTATTAACATCTGGAGTATATAAAGAAAAGAAAACAAAACAACAACAACAACAAAAGTCTGCACAAAAGACCCAATCAAAAAATGAGCAATTAAAATGAATCCTCTTCTCTGAAGAGGAGGTACAAATGGCCAATAAAATACGGTTAAAAAATGTTAAACATTTCTGGCCATTAAAGAAATACAAGTTAGGACAACACTGATACCATCTTACTCTCAAAAGAATGGCTATCATCAAAAAATCAAATAACAAATGCTGGAGAGCCTGCAGGGGAAGGGAATTCTTTCACATTGTTGGTGGGAATGTAAACTAGAATAACCAGAATGGAAATCAGTGTGCAGATTCCTTAAAAAGCTAACCCGAGAATTTCCATTTGACCCAGTTATGCCCCTTCTATATCTTCTCAAAAAAAAGTTAAAACCATCATACTACAGTGAAACAGGCTCAGCCATGTTTATAGCAGCACAATTTAGAAATCTCCATCAACAAATGAAGGAACAAAGGAAATGTGCTGCTGAGTATAGCAGTGTATGCCTGTAATCCCAGCATCCTGGGAGGCTGAGGCAGGAGCATCGCTGCAAGTTCAAGGCCAGCTGGAGTTATGTAGTGAGTTTAAGGTCATTCCGGACTACATAGCAAGACCCTGTCTTCAAAGCAAGGAAAAGGCGCTATTTGTCCACAGTGGAGTATTGCACTGCCATTAAGAGAATAAACTTGAGGCATATATATTTGTAAACAGATGCATTTGACACCATAATATTAAGTGAAAGAAAATAGACACAGGTTTAGATATTGCACAACTTCTCTTATATGAAAAACCCAAAATATAAATAAAGACTAAAATAAATGATAACAGGAACTAGGGAGGACTTCTCAAATGGGAAAGGGAATAAGAGTTGGATTGGAGGGAGGCAGGAGAGGGAGAGAAAAGGGATGAAGAAGAAAGAATTGAAAGAAAAAGGAGGAAATAGGGCTTTTAGAAATGGGAAGAAAACCAAGAATTGGAAGGAGCAGGGAAGAATCAGAAGAACAGGGTAGAAAAAGAATGAAGATGTGTTATGTACACGAACCAGCTCCCATAGATGAATGTGCTCAGTAGGTTCTGCAGACATGTACTAACAAGTACTTTAAAAATAAAAACTAGGGGCTGGGGAGATGGCTCAGTGGATAAGTGCTTCTCTGACAAGTGCAAGGGCCTGAGTTCAATCTCGGGTTCCGCCAAAAAAAATTAAATAAATAAAAACTAAAGAGCAGGCCTGATAGCTCAGCAGACTAAAGTGCCTGCTAACGCAGACACAGCAGCCGGAGTTCAGTCGCCGGCTGCCATGGCGGCCCCACCCCTGGGCTCGCTGAGAAGGGGGTGGAGACTGGGCGTGGGGGCGCGCGCCTATATCCCAGCCTTGGGAGGCTGAAAACAGGAGAATCACTATGAGTCCCTGTAAACGCGTCCTAAGTACAGAAAAAAACAATAATAAAATAAAGACTAAAAGTGTATATTTCTAATTAAAAAATGTAGATGAAAATCTAATAATTGCTTAAATAATTGGATATAGAAAGGGGATGAAGAATTGCAATCTTTTTTCGGGTTCAAATAGAAAAACATCTGCTTATTCTGGATGACGAGACAGAGGGACTTTTTATCCTCTTTTTTTTTTTTTTTTTTGTGGAACCAGGGATTGAACTCAGACCCTTGCACTTCCCAGGTAAGCACTTATTCTACTGAGTCATTTCTCCGGCTCCTTTTGTCCCCCTTTTTGATTATTCACACATTATGTTTTTCCTTAAACAATCTACTACTTGAGAAATTGAAAATAATGTGAAATGTTGGATGAGCCTGAGCTGTCCTTCTTGGCTTTGATCAACTGATACAGAAATTGAGCTAGAGGTCGAACAATATTGTCAAGGTCAGCGAAGCCTGAGTGGTCCATCGATTTATGGGCAGTGCAGCGACCTTCCTGCTCGCCCAGGAGGAAGTCCCTGCCCTGCGTTGCTCTGAGTGTCTCAGACACACGTGGCCTCTGAGAGACTGAAAGCCTGGACCTTGCCTTCTCCCACTCGTTCCTTGCTGCTGAGTTAGACAATGACCACGGTCCTGGAGAAAGGCGTGGGCTGCCGGCGCATTCCCTCTCTCACTTCAAAGAACGCTCACGGTCTTTCTTTCGCACTTGAGGTCATTCTGTGACCCTCAGACTCCTCTGGGCAGAGAACCTTGTCAGGATGGCTAGTAGGCCTCCGGCAGACTGAGCCAGTTATAATCTATGACTCAGATCTGCAGACAACAATTTTCTTAAAGGTGTCTGTTGAGTGATAAGGACACACAGAGACAGACAGAGAAACATACTGGGAAGTGGCAATCCCAGCCTGGACCTGAGAGGGCCTCGGAAATAGGCTCTGGTTGTAGAGCCAGGGCCAGGACCCAGGCAGCTTTTGCTTTGTAAGCGCTTTTCCATTGCAATCCTCCCTGCGCTTCTTTCCCTCTGGCTCATGGAGATATCACGACCTCCTCCTAGCTGGTCTTTCAGCCCATGGTACGTCACAGAGGGCCCTGTGAGCCACGCTCAGGAATTTGAATGTTAATTTGGGGCGATGAGACATCATAGAAGAATTTTTTGTTTTTTTGAGACAGGATTTCATTATGCAGCTTAGGCTGGGCTTGAATTCACTACATAGTTGAGGCTGGCCTGGATCTTGTGGCCATCCTCCTGCCTCAGCCTCTCAAGTTCTGGGATTATAAGCATGCACCACCATGTCTAGAAACCCCAAATATTCTAAAAGCCATGTCTTCTGGGTTGTTCCTAACTCAGGAATCCTCCCTACTACATACTTGACAGATACCGTGTCTGTTAAATTTTTCTGGGACAGGATACTCATTGCATCAAAAAGCAATGTATGGAGGGCTGGGGAGACGGCTCAGTGGAAGAATAAGCGCTTCCCCGGCAAGCGCAGGGGCCTGAGTTCAATCTCCAGTTCCACACACACACACCAAAAAAAAGCAACTTAAATTTAGAAAACAAGATAAAGCATTAAATAAACAAATTTATTTTATTTTTAAAATAAATATGTATTTTAAAAATCACTTTTGGGCTAGGGAGATAGCTCAGTAGGATAAGTGCTTGCCTGGCAAGCAAAAGGGCCTGAGTTCAATCCCTGGTTCCACAAAAAAAAAAAAAAAAAATCAAATCAAATCACTTTTATTGATGTATAATTTGCATACAATAAAATGCCCACATTTTATTGTAGGGGAATTTGATAAGTATGTACAGTCCCATAGCTATCGCATAATATAGCTGTAGATATTCCCATCAGGCCCAAGGGTTAGCTTGTGCTCCTTTGCAATCAGTCTTCTCTCCAAACCTGCTCTTTACTTTCTGCCACTATAATTTTGCCTTTTCTAAAATTTTGTTTACACAAAATTATATAGTATGTCATCCTTTGAGTCTGATATAGTTCACTTAGTAGAATGTACTTGAGACTCATCTGTGCTACGCTCTGTGTGTGTGTGTGTGTGTGTGTGTGTGTGTGTGTGTGTTATTGCTATAGCAAGCTGGAACCCTAAAACAACAGCCAGGATTTGGAAGCAGATTTATTTACATCGATGGGCACTGATGGGCATCATCCCCAGAATATCAGGCCCTGATCTCTGGTGGTCTAGATCTTATAGGATTAAGCAAGCAAGGGGCATAGGGCAGACTAGCTTGTTAACTGCAGATTGGTTGATACAATGTGCATCACAGTGACCAGCTGTTTCTAAGAGACAGAAGCAACTGGAACTGGAACAGGAGCTATTACCTGAGCAACTGAGAAACTCAAGTATCCTGACTGGGGGAGGGGATTTTCTGTTACGTTTCCTTCCTCTTTGGTTTTCCCAACAAAGCTCTGCTGGGCATGTTATATGTGATCTTCCGGAGACCAGGGTCAACTGGAAGCAGTCACGTATGGTTGTCAGTGATCCTAGGATGGGCCCTGGCTGAGCTTCCCAAGATTACCAGGGAAGCAAGGCCCAGGGTAAGCAGCCCCAAAAGACACAAAAATCAAGGGAAATAGTTATGAAGCAATCCTGTGGACTGTGTCCTCAGGCTTCAGCCAGGCGTGGACAGTCAGCATCCAGAGTGACCAGAGCAGGGTTTTGAGTGTGTTGTTTCTTCAGCATGAGCCTCAGAGGAGGTGTCCAGGTAAAATTTCCAGCACATCTAAGTCTGTATTTCTGAGACTTGCTGAGGTAGTTAATATGTGTATGCGTGAATTACAAGCTGTTTTTTTTTTTTTTTAACTTTTCTAGACTTTTGTGGCCTGTATGCTGTATGCAGTTTTTATTTAATCTAGTTTTTGGGTTCCCTCTGTTGTAATTGCAGAGCCATTGTCACTGCTAATGATCAGTGGTAGGCCATATCTAGGGATATTTTATAGCAGGACCCTACAAACTCTTTTTTAATGTGTTTGATACAGGTTCTGTCTATGCAGCTTGGATTAGTAGTGATCCTCCTTTTTTCAACCTCCCCAGAACTGAGTTATAGGTGTGTGCTACCACGCCAGGACTTTGTTGCTGGCTCAGTGCACTTGGGGGCGGTGCTGGTGCAGCATGCAGTACCGGGGATCAAACCCAGGTCCATGCACTTGCTTAAGCAGGCGCTTAGTCTGCTGAGCTGTCTCGCTGGCCCTGGACCCTACAAACTTTTATTGTCTTCTCAGTATGGGGAAGGAATGGGAGGTTGGAGCCAGTGACACAGATGCTAAAGCCTGAGCTGGCTGTAAGACATCAGCATAGTGGCTTGAACTTGCAGGATATGTGGTGGGGGGAGGCCTGGTGGCTGGGGTTGATGTTTCAGTCAATAGGATCCCCAGAGGGGGGTCAGGGCTCTTGACTAGATTATTTTGTGTCATTGGTAGCAGGTGCCCAAACAGCAGCGGAAAGCAGTTTGCTGTGCAGATCAATCCTGCAGGAGAATTTTGACCAAAATATTATTGACTAAGGTGACCACAGCATATCTTGCCTGTCAGACTTCATTTCTAACAGAATTACTTCTGCCAGTAAACAGGGTGTACTCAGCATCTGCCAGGGAGTCCCTTGTTTTAGAACAGTTCAGCCCAGTACAAGTATGTGACACCTGGACAGTTAGGTCTCAGCCTAAAGTGAGCTTTGAGCTTTCTTGGTCAGAAGGACAGTGGCTGTTAGGGTGCAGACACAAAGGGGGGAGGCAGCCCTAAGTGACTGAGTCCAAGTATTTGCACAGATTACCACGGGGTGTTCCCAGGGTCTGACAGTCTGAGAAAGCATCATTGTTTTGGGGAACTCAAGGATCCAGATTCTATGGAAGCCAGCGGCTGTAAGAAACTTGAAGAATTTTTAAATAACCAGGTTCCACTAGATACTGTAGCAGAGGCTTTGTGCCTTTCCAGAAGGCAGCTTGGGTGTCATCAATCAGAAGGGCAGTGAGGAGGAAATACCCCTGGGAGGTTGAGTTCAGGCAAGTTAACCTTTGATACAGAACCAAGGTCTCTGTGAAGAGGGGTTGGCTGACAGGAACCAACTGAGGCAGAGGAGGCATTCCTCAGTTTCAGGCAGGTGGCCCAGCAAGCTGTGGGTGGCAGAAGACTGAGGAAACATACACAAAGGGCAACTGTGAGGCACTGGAAGCTTAGAGATCTTAAACCGGCTGTACAGGCATGAGAGGTGTATTTCAGCAGCTTGACCACCTGTACTGTTTGCTCAAGGGACTGTGACAGCCAAAACTGTCATCAGAGCCTCCCTGAAAATAGTAGGAGGGCTTTTAATCCCTTATTACAGTTGAGTCTCAGGATTTTTCAGGCTCATGGGAGCAATTTGAAAGCAGAGGAAGGCACCTTTTAAAGCTAGAATAGTCCAAAAAGGGTGTATGGGTTGGAAACTACCGAGTGTGAGCTAATGGCTGCATTGTTGGCAGCCCAGAGATCTTGCCCAAGGTGATCAATAGTCTGTTAGGCTGATGCAAACCTCATTTTTTAATTTTTTTTTTTTTCTGTCAGGAAACAGTCAAAGTTGAAAGTGCAGGGTTAAATGAGAGGGAGACTGACTGACTTGGTGTGAAGGAGATGTCTTCCCAGGCTGTAAGTTTGTGCCTGGAAGGGGTGAGAGGCAAGAGGCCCAGCTGTCCTGGTGATGGTAACTTTTTGACAAAGGGGACTCTTGAAAGCAGAGCTCTGTCCCATTGTCTACCAGGCAAGCCACAGATTTATCCTGACTTTTGCAATGGCCATGGGCTCTCAGAACCCAATTTGATAGAACTCAGTCCGTCCTATCTATTCAGGCATGACAGGGTGCAATTCGTTTGTCAGGACTGGCAGTCCAGTTTTCCTCAGTCAAGATGTGGAACTCGGAAGGATTTGCTGGCTGTTGACTCAGGTGGGTGTCAGGCGGCTCCATCTGACCTGGATAGGTATGTTGGGGGACTGTGGGGCCAAATGAAGGCAACAGCTAGTTGGAATCAGTTCAGTTGGCTGAAAGTAGATGAGTCAGAAGGGGGAAGGGAAGCCATAGGTGTTAGCAGCAATTTCAGCAGCCAGTGAGGGTGTCAAGGTAGCACTTTCAGAAAGAAGGGGCCCCCCTTTCTTTCTTTCTTTCTTTCTTTCTTTCTTTCTTTCTTTCTTTCTTTCTTTCTTTCTTTCTTT
>NW_004524616.1:5022060-5035675 GCF_000260255.1 Octodon degus
AAGAGCTGGGATTACAGGTGCAAGCCACCACGCCCAGTCTCAATTGCCATCTCAGTGTGCCCTGGGAACGGGGCCTGCATGGCAGGCCTGGCGATCGAACCCCCAGCCACTGTGCCTGCTTGCAGGCACTTTAATCTGCTGAACTATTTGGTCAGCTCTCATTTTGTTTTGTTTTGTTGTTGTTTTTGAGATGCAGGGAGCAGTTTGGTTTAATTTTTAACTCTGTAAAGGCCTTTTTATTGCAGTCAGGGGCTATTGGTTTTGACTAATATGTTCTCATCTCTGACTTCCTAGTATGTGTTGTGTACCCTTGCATGATGGTGCATTAGACAAAGGGTGGGTATCCCTCAGAGAGAGACTATTCAGATGCCTGGAAGGGACTTAGGTGCAACTTGGCTAAGGGAGGGAGGGGGCTCTGTTATGCCACACGCCGATCATCACAGAAGTGCAGGTAAGGGCCCAATCAGGTATTGCCACAATGCGTCCCAGTCTTGGTGCACAGATGGAGCAGCCTATTGCATACACTCTCTGTTCCACTCACACAACATTCAGCAGGCACTCAGGGGTTAAACATTCCAACCCCTCCCCCCTTCTCTTGAGGGGCCTTCACTAATAAAAGTTGGTCAAGCTCTTTTTCTAGAACTGAGCAAGACTGACAGACTAACTGGGGTGCCCCAGGAGTCTTACCAGAATTAGACAGACAGACAGACAGACAGACAGACAGACAGACAGAGTGTGTCCTCCTCCCTTTGGTGTCTGATGTGAACTGCTTGACCAGGAAGCCAGGAATCCTCCTCCAGATATCAGACATGACTCAAGAAATCTCAAGAGCATGCCTTCCCCTCAGGATCTTGAGAAGTCTTTGCTCCACCCTCAAGGGCCACTGCCAGTGACCAAAGTGGTCAGTACGGTTGGTTTTCCTGGCTGATGCACTAGATACATAAATGGCAAACACAAACACTGAAATGGAGCCAAGAATTTGGAGGCAGATTTATTTATCTCTGGACACTGATTGAGATCATTCCAGAATATTAGATCCTGATTGCCAGTGGTCTGGGGATTACAGGGGATAAACAAGTAGGAAGTACAGAGGTAGAATGGCTTGTCAACTTGGGGTCAGCTATGCATCAGTGACCAGCTGTTTCTCAGTGACAGAAGCAACCAGAACTGAAGCAGTAACTATTACCTGGGCAACTAAGAAACTGAAGTATACTGGCCGGGGTTGGGGGGTTGCTTCTGTTACGTTACTGTCATGGTTTGGAGTTTTTGCAAGGGGAACAATATAATACAGGACACATTTTATAATATTATTTTATAAGGAATCACCCAAAAATCATATATAAGGAGTGCAGGAAGTCTGTCTACACACTACAGACCAAATACTCTGGCTGAGGGCCTGGATCCTAATATCCTGCATGGGTCTAGCTGAAAACCTAGAGCTCATAACAATGCCTCCCACAAGTCCAAATGGAGGCCTATAGCCCATGATGAAGTCTCATGCAGGCCTACTTCGTGGATCTGCACTGGAAAGGCCTGAAGATCAGTGGGACAAAGGATCTGTGCTAGCAAGCTGAGGGACTGAACTGAAGCCAAGAAGCAATACTCAAGGTAAGTACTAGAGCTCCCCCAAAGGTACCACAGCCATCCTCAGCAACAGTGAGGTCCCACGCTCCTCCAGTGATGAGGAAAGTTGAGCTTTCATCAGGAAAGCCAATGAGACAAGGCTCTCCACAAGGCTGAGCAGTGTACCATCTTCCCCTCCAGAGCCAGGGAAAAATGCCCAAGATGAGGACCTGAGCTCCCCAAAATGAACTGTAGCCATTCTCAATGCCAACCAGGTCCCGAGCTTCTCCTCCAACAAGAACAACCAAGTTCCTCAGGAGAGCCAGCATGTCAAGGTCACCAAGCAGAACAACTCAAGAGAACCAACAGCTCTAACAGCTTTTCCAAACAGCAACCCTAACAGCATACTGACAGCTTCTCCTGTTCTGCCTTTGTGCTGCTGGTAATAATCCTCAGGTGGGCCTTCCACACCCAGTACCTGATAGTTCAATTTAACTGAATGTAAGAAGTTGACCACCAGTTAGTTAGCCACTACAAGGGTGTTCCTTTATAAATCTTAATAGTATTTCATTGAGTACTAAAAGTATTTATTCATCCACCCTTTATCAGTTGAAGAAATAGTCCAGTGTTAATCTATCATTAACAGCAATTTTGATAATTCATATATATGCCTTTTTGAGACAGGATTTCGCTATGCAGCTCAGGCTGGCCATAAACTCACTTATGTGTCTCAGGCTGACCTCAAACTCATGGTGATTCTCTTGCCTCAGAAAAATTCATATGTATGCCATTTTGTGGACAATTTTTTCCTTTGATTTGTCTTTCCAAATATGTAAAATGAAATTATAGGTCATATTGAAAAAATATATATCCTATTTTATTTGAAACTGCCAATTTATTTTCCAAAGTGTTTACATTTTAGAAATGCATTTAGCATTTCTGCCAGTACTGTACAAGAGTTCCAGTTGTTCTACGGTGTCACAGACACTTGGTGCTGTGAGTTTTAAACTTAGTCACCATAGGGAGTATGTAGTAGGAAGTAATGTTATGGTGTGATTTCTTTTTCTCTCTTTCTTTTTTTTTAAATGGCAGGGTCTCGCTATTGTGAGTTCAGGCTGAACTTAAATTCACCATGCAGCCCAAGGAGGCCACAAACTAACATCGATTCTCCTGCCCCAGACTCTCAAGTGCTGGGATTACAAGCATGTGTTACCATGCCTGGCTAAATTTTCAGGTGTAGGGCTGGCAAGATAGCTTAGTGGACTAAGCGCTTAGGCAAGTGCAGGGACTGAGGTTTGATCCTCCGCACCACATGCCATGCTGCACTGTGCTGGCCACCAAGATTGGGCATGGTGGTGCACGCCTGTAATCTCAGCACTGGGGAGGCGGAAAACGGGAGGATCACTATGAGGCTGAGCTGTGTAGTGAGACCCTATACCAAATACATTAAAAAAATAATAATTAATTTTCAGGTGTATTTCCTAAATGTGAAAGACATAGAACACTTTTCCACTTTATTTATTAGCTATTCATATAAAGTAGGTATACTTTTTCTGTTAGAAATTCCATGGCAGGGCTGACCAAATAGCTCAGTGGATTGAAGCACCTGCAAGCAGGAGCAGGGACTGGGGTTTCGATCCCTGGACCTGCTGTGCCAGCCCCATCCCGGGGCACACTGAGATAGCAATTGAGACTGGATGTGGTGGTACACGTCTATAATCCCAGCTCTTGGGAGGCTGTAAACAGGCGGATCACTATGAGTCAGATCTGGTAGGGAGACCCTGAACACCCTGTAGACCCTTCTCTAAAATAAAAATAAATAAATAAATAAAATAAATAAAAATAAAAATAAAAAAGAAAGAAAGAAAAATTTCCTGGGTGTCTTTTGGTTCAATTCCATTTAACACTTATTGAACACTTACTCTATGTTATTTACTGAGATATTCTATACCTAAGATAATTAAGATCCAGCCCTTGATGTTTTCGTAGTCTCATGGGGAGGATGGGTACTAAAAATATTAACACAGAGAAAATGTTCTCTCTCTGGGTGTTTGTGCTCTGAGAGAGGGAAGTCCAAATACAAAAGGGATGAGAAAGAGGGCTCCACCACTCCAGCGATGATATGGGAGAGCAGAGATTGGGGCTGTGTAAGAAAACCTCCCTCCTGGTTCTCCCTGAGGCATCCCCGGGATGGGGCATGTCCTCCTGCACTTGTCACATGCCCCTGAGCCCTAGGTGTCTGCAGCCCTGTGCAGGCCTGGGGATGGCTGCGAGCTGGACTGACCTGGCCCTGCCTGAAGAGCTCGCTGAGCGAGGGCAACAAGCCTGCTTCCTTCCCTCATGGCAACTTGTACGTTTAAAAAAATCTACTTATCAAAGAATTTCCAAATGATTAGAAAACATCCAAACAGATAGATGTATGCTAATTGTATGACTTTACATTAGCATCTCATCAGGATGGTTTGCATTGAATACGTGTGTTTTTTGTTTTTGTTTTTGGTTGAACTGGGGATTGAACTCAGGTCCTTAGGCTTGCCAAGGAAGTGCTTATTCCACTGAGCCATCTCTCTGGCCCCAAATATATATGTTTTTATTGAGTGTTCTGTCCACTCAGTCTGCATGACTTGAGAGAGTTAGGATTGCTGGTGTCTTTGAGTCACTCAAAAGTGGAATAAGCCAAGCATGGTGGTACACACCTCTAATCCCAGCACTCAAAAGGCTGAGGCAGGACTGCTGCAAGTTCCAGGCCAGGCTGGGCTGCACAATGAGTTCAAGGCCCGCCTGAACTCTGTAGTGGAACCCTATCCCAAAAAGCAAAACAACAACAACAACAAAAAAAATCCCAATCTTGGAATTATAAATCCAGATATTATTTTGAATGACTCTGAGTACTGTTGGCATAATTTTAAGGACTAAAGTACTAACTATAGTCAGTTAAAATTAAGGAGGGGGATTATGGTTTGAGTTATTTTCCAGGCTTCTGGGAATATCTGTTTGAATCCCTTATTGAGTGGGGGAGGGCACTTAAAGTCCCTGGGAAATGGCTTAGTAGGGAGTTAGAGCTGAGTCCATGCTTCACATGCACTCTGCACCTTTGTGTTGTGAGATGGTGGGTCTAGCTGCTCGCAAGCTGGTGTGAGCTTTTCCCATTGACTTATTTAACATTGGGTCAGTGTTGCTGCTGTAGGCAGATGAGTGAAGGATGACGGAAAAGGGCCTCCCGTGCTCGGGCTCGGGCTCAAATCTCAGCAGAGTCCCTCCCAAGCTGCCTGGCTTGGTGAGCAGCTTAACCTCTGAGCCTCTGTCGTAAAACAAAAGATTACACACCCTTCTTTCCCTGCCGGACTCATGGTGGCAGTGGACAAATTATACAGCGGCCAGTCTTTCTACTTAGTAGTTGTACTAAAATTATTCTTATGAAGATCAGATTAAAGGCATTTTTGGTAGAGAACATTTTCTCTAAAATCTAAACTCAAACGCACTGTGTTCATCTCTCCATTTTTGTTTTAAATTTTACCCCATTTGGGAATTCATTAAAATGATTAATTGTTAAGATGTTTGAAAAAACATTAAAGATACCCTGTATGAATTTATACATAAAACCTACTACTAAAATATACTAACAGTTTTTATTTCTCTGTATTGCTTACCTACATTTACCTCAATTTTTTTTAATATGGTTGGAATCAGAGTGGCTGTCATTGTGCCATTCTTTGAAAATATCATTTATTTTTTATTTTATTTTATTTTTATTTATTTTTATTTTTTTGGTGGAGCCAGGGGTTGAACTTACAGTATTTTTTTTTTTTTAATTTTTTGGCGAAACTGAAGATTGAACTCAGACCCTTGCGCTTGCCAGGCAAGCACTTATTCTACTGAGCCATCTCCCGGACCCCTTATTTTTTATTAAAAAAAATAATAAACCATTAGAAATGACACAGAAATTCAAAAGAACAAGACGATGGGAATTCAACAGTGGTCATTATCTTGCGTATTGTTGTTTTCAAAGTAGTTGTTCAGATTACCAGATATAAGCATGTAAAATTGGTCAAAAAAATAAACCTTAATTGTTCCTTCTAATAAACCAATAGCAACTAGTAGTACAATTATCTTTCTTTTCTCCTTTCCCTCATCCCAATTCTTTCCTTTTGAACAATTTCTTTCCCTTTCATAATATCTGTTGCACCTTTCAGATTTTATTTACCCTTTCACTCTTTCAGGTTCTTACACTAGGGAGACAATATGATGTTTACACACATGGGTCTGATTTATTTCACTTAGGAGTCTGGTTTCTAGTTGCATTCATTTTCCTAGGAAAGCCTCATTTATCTTTCTTTTCAGCCAAGTAATACTCCATTGTATAAAAATACCACTGTGCCCATTCTTTAATTTTTTTTTTAACTTGGCAAAGAATTTTATTAATCTTTGTTTGAAACTTTATTCCAAGGCTTCTCCAGCTTAATTGGCTGAAAGAACGAATTGTACGTAAGGAAAAACTGAAAACAGCTACAACGTCCAAGGGCTTGGGCTTAAAAAGTATTAGAGATCTAGATTTTATCAGATCCATAAACAAAAACAATTTTAAAAAGCAGTCATAATATAAAATAGCAGCTCCCAGTAATTTCTTCCAAGTTTGATCTTTTTCAGAAACTGACTTAGTTTAGTTTGCCTTGTTCTTAGAAGCCTCATCAAAATTCTCCACAAGATCTGGCACCTCGTCATCATCCTCCTCTCTGGTAGCAAGGGGGGCTTTTCCATCCACAGATTGTGTGGGCGGAGCTTCAGCCAGTCTCCTGAGACCAACTAGTCAGGCTGTCTGCACCAAGCTGGTTCAAGATGCTTTGGTCTCAGCATGGCCTGGAGTGGTGAAAGTGTTTGCTGCCAGAGAGGCCTGAATTTGGGGTTGTTGAAGTGTAGAACTCTTCCCTGATTTGTAAACATATTTACCTCTTCAATACCAGAGATATTGTTTACCCCTGACTTCTTCAATGAGAACTGAAGTTTTTATCATCTGCTGTGGCTGTTCTATGAACCACCTTCTTTCTGTGAGCAGTTTCTTTCCCACCAGAGCACACTTGTGCCTGCAGTTTGGTGAGTTTTTCCTGGCTCATGATAGTTTCTTTCATCTTGTTGGAGTGGATATGGAGCAGCACAAGGGATTAGGGCTGGGAGGTGGGTCTCAGGTCGGGCGGGGAGGACAGGGGATGGAATGCAAGATATAAAAATATTAAATTTTTACTTAAAATTATTGAGCAAATTTTTCATGAACCTTAATACTTGTGATTTCTTTTTTTGCAGTACTGAGGCTTGAACCCATGGATGGAATCTCGATATGGCTCTACCACTGAGCTACTTTCCCAGACCAGCTTGTGATTTCTAATGGTTCACTATGATTCTACTCAGTAGAACACAGCGGTAACATGGAAACTCAATGTGTACAGGAAATTACTTCATTATTACTTACAGCAGTCCCTCAGTATCCTTGGGGAGTAGTTCCAAGATGCCCTGAGAATACTAAAACCCAAGGATTCTCAAGCTCCTCTTCTAAAGTGGCACTGTATTTGCATATAACATAGCTACTTCCTCCTGTATCTGTGAATTGCTCCTAGATTACAATGTAAATGATATGTAAATAGTTGTTATACTATGTTGTGAAATGAACAATGGCAAGAAAAAGTCTGCATGTGTTCAGCACAGATCCAATTAATTTGTTTATTTTGGAAGACGAGGCCTTACCATGCAGTTAATATTGGCCTTGAATCCCTTTTTTTTTTTTTTTTTTTTTTGCCTTGAATAACTTTGAATCCTTTTTTTTTTTTTCTTAAAAGACTGTCTCACCAGGAGTCCAGGCTGGCCTTGAGTTTACTATGTAGCCCAGGCTGGCCTTGAACTCATGGTAATTCTCCTGTTTCAGCCTCCATAGTACTGGCATTACAGGTGTGTGCCACCACACCCAGCCAGATACAATCTTTAAATGAATCTTTTCAATCCATGGCTGGTTGGCTCCTCCTGTAGATATGGAGGCCAACTGTATCTAGTGTAATTCACAAAATCACCAAATCTTAGTCTTTGGGCATTGCCACAATCCTACAAGGTAAATAGCAGAATTATCCTATTTTATAATCAAACAACTGAGACTCAGATTTTTTTTTTTTTTTTTGGTGGTACTGGGGATTGAACTCATGACCTTGAACTTGCCAGGCAAGCACTTATTCTACTGAGCTATCTCCCCAGCCCGACTCAGATTATTTTAATCACTTTCCAAAACTCATAGAGGCAGTTATCTATTATCTATTATCGCTGCATAACAAATACCCACAAATGTTGTAGTTTGACACTCACGACCACCACTCATTGATTTACAACTTGGCAGCTTGGGTAGGGCTGGGCCGAGGGGCCCCTTCTGCTCCCATATGACTGGTGGGGCTGGGGGAGCATCAGTGTGGTGGGAGGCTCTGGGGTGGTTTCATGCAGGTGCCCCTGCAAGGCAAGCTCCAGTGGCAAGGGTCCAGCAGGGCTTCCAGGGCATGTTTTTCTCGGCCCACATCCTGTATCCAGGAGATAAGGTGGGCTTCTTTCTGTGGTGGCTGGCATTCTCTCGGTCAAAACAAGTCACAAGGCTGGTTCAGAACTGAGGGAAGGAAACAGACCCTACCTTGATGCTCAGACTAGAGGCCTGCTGAGAAGGACAAAAAGGTCTTCCAGGGCAGCATGGCCAGCTCTAGGCTCCACCCAGTCTATGGCCATACCAACCTGAATGTGCCAGATCTGGTCTAGGCTCCACCCAAAGTCAGTCCCAAGCCCATTCTACCTTAATGAATGTTTAACCTATCTAGCTTTTCTCTTCTTTTTACTCATTTTTGGGGTGAATTCCAAAGAACAGGGAATGCTGGCCAATGATCAGGGACATTGTTGGGCTGTATGATAGTTCATCTTGATTGTCAGCTTGATTAGCCTAAAAGATGCCTAGGTGGTTAATAAAGCACACTTTTGCAGCACTGGGGACCGAACTTGGGATCTTGTACTTGCCAGGAAGGGGTGTATGCCACTGAGCTATCTCCTTGGCCCCAATAAAGTATACTTTGAATGTGTCTGGGTGGGTCATGTGTGATCATGACCTTGGGAACCCTGACCCTCTCCTCTCTTACCCTTCTGGTCTTGGCTTCTTGGCTACTGTGAGGTGAGCACCTTTATTGCGTCCACACTTCACCGTGCTATTTCGGACTTGGAGCTGAGCAACCATAGCCTGGAACCATCTGCCAAATCAATCTCTTTCCCTTTAAATCATGGGTATTTTGTCCCAACAACAGAAAGGTGACTAATACAGACTCTGTGTTGAGGTAAATGTGCGTCTGCATAGCAGATTGATCTCATGAGCCCTTTTTTAAAGTATATTACTTAAGTCTTTTTCACCTCCTCCTCTCCCTTTACAAAAGAGATCCAGGTTTAATTTTATTCCTGCTATTGTTGCATCTGCTTTGGCAGAGAGATTCTTGGCTCCTGCTTTGGAGAACCTCCTCAGGACTTCTGGGCAACAATACAGTCAGCAAAGTGTCGTGACATTCAGCTGCTCCTGCAACAGCAGAGGAGCGTTCCCTAGGGTTGGGGGCGTGTGGGGAGAGCAATTGGCTCTTGACTTTTCACTGAACTTCGATGTCATGGAAAGAACATAGCTTAGACTTGCCTGGGTTTGTTTAGTCCTCCCCTGAGTATAACCATTTCTCTTTGCTTGCAGGCCCTGTTTATACTCTATTGTTCCGTGTCCTGTCCAGTTTAGTATTGTTCCGTGTCCTGTCCAGTTTAGTATTGTCCAGAGCAGAAACTTCCTTCCTGGTTTGGACAGTAAATTGTGTGACCAGCCCACCTGCCCCAGGAGCTTGGGTAAGCCATTCTCCTGCTGGAGCCTCAGCTTCCTCGTCTGTCCGATAGGGTGGGCTGCTCCTTTCACAGAAAGGTGGATCAGCCTTTATCCAACAGCATTTTCCATGGGGCAGGAGCCGTACTGCGCTCTGGCAGATGCCGGGGCTCACAGTACACGGCTCCTGCTTCTTCTACCCTGCTTGTCTCGCAATTAAACAAGCAAGATGATTTCAGAGGTCTAATTCATGTCTCTGAGAGGCTCACGGGAGGAGATGAGACTTGAGCTAAGGCATGGAGGAGTGCAGGCTCCGAGGGGAGCTGAGAGGAGAGCATTCCAGGTCAAGCAAACAGGGGGAAAGACCAAGAGGCAGGAGATAATTCAGTGCAGGAAATAAAATGCAGTGCATGAGTAAGGTCATGTTCCACATACTGTGAAGAGTCCCAGTGGTAATTATCCTACTAAGGTTTAAAATACTCATGCATCCTGTCTTAAATGATCTTCAAAATAATTGCGAAACAGCTGGGGACACAGGACAGATAAGTGTTACTGATCTTGTTTTATGAATTAAATTCTTATGGGTTACTTTTGCGCATTTTTTCAAGATGGTTCTGCTATACTTCTAGGCTTAAATTTAATGTGTTGTATCTCCATTGTCTATTTGTTTTTTCTTTCTTTTCAGTTTATTGTATGAAGGACTAGTCCAAGTGAAAACAGACCCCAAATTTTAAACTTGTGACAAGGGACAGAAGGGACATTCTACTCATTGCAAGGAAATTCTCACTTAAGCTTTAATGAGCCACAGCACCTAAAACCCATGGACCTCCAGCTGATGTCCATAGCCTGTCCACTCTACCAGGAACTGGCTGTGTTCGTGCACTGGCTACCCTGGGGCTGGATTACTGCTCCATATTCTGGATCCTTAATTACAGCATCATTGCAGATAATTTTGTTCTTAAATGCCTTCATTAGTTAGTTTTTTCTTTCTTTTTTTTTTTTATCATAAACACCAGCAATACCTAGGACAGAAATAGAGGACTTCCTGTCATTTTTCTGTTGAATTCTTTTTTCTTTTTCTTTTTTTCCGGTTACTGGGGATTGAACTCGGGACCTTGCACTTGCTAGGCAAGCACTTATACCACTGAGTTATATCCCCAGTCCCTCTGTTGAATTCTTGTATGGATATAATCCTCAGTGCCTGCAGAAAGCAGGTCATCACCCTTATATGCACCAGCAGAGTATAGAAAGAGTAGAGGTTCTGGACCGTGAACATGCAAGGAGATTCCTTTTCTTTGTGGAAATGATCTGCAGAAGTGACAGGGGTGGAACACTGGCAGAGGTGAGGGATGGGCAGCTGTGTTCTCGGTGGTGACTCAGGGACTGAGGCCTCCATTGTCTTTGTTGCTCTTGACAATAAAGATGACTGGAATCTTTTGGGAGCCAAAGACATCTTTATACACACCTTCTATTATAATATTCAGTTAGCTGCTAAATCCTCCTGTGTAATTGTTTTAATAGAATTCACCAGTGAAGCTATCAGGACTGGGCTCTTCTTTGTGGATAGTTTTGTGATAAATTACTAGCTCAAGTTCTTGGTTTGGGTCTAGTTGGAGGTTCTATTTCTTTTTTATTCTTATTTTTGTTTATTTCTATTTTATTTTATCTTTTCTATTTCTTCTTGAGTCATTTTCAACAACTTGTACCTGTCAGATGTGATGGTGCATTCAGATCCCAAAACTTGAGAGGCTGAGGCTCCAGGCCAGCCTGGGTTATGTAAGTGAGTTCAAGACCAATCTGCACAACACAGGGAGACCCTGACTCAGAAAAAAATAAATATAGTGCTCGCTTTGGCAGCACATATACTAAAACTGGAACGATACAGAGAAGATTAGCATGGCCCCCTGCACAAGGATGACACGCAAATTCGTGAAGCGTTCCATATTTTTCTGTGTATTCAAAGTGTTTAGGATAGATATATAGTTGCATTCTCTTAGTGTATATTAAACCATTATGTTAAAACTAAAAAAAAAAAAAATGAATGACTACTACAAAGACAACAATATGCGATATACTAATTGTGGTAACTCTCCTACCAACCTGTTTTGAAGCTGTCACACTGCAATTTTTTCTCAATAAAATTAATTAAAAAAAATACTTGATGAAAAATACCTGTTCCTTATTATGCCTAAGATGTTTGAAATGCAGTGAGATAGTGAGATTAAGCTTGATAGCCTAAATCATTTGATAATAACAATAAGCTTGTCTTCTGGATGGTTAACAACCTAAGTTTTCAGACCAAAATTAGAGAAAAAGGAGGGCTACAAGGAAAGCCAACATTTTGGCCCTAACCTTCTAAGGTCAATTAAGACTCAGGACTTATGAGAACTTGTACTGTAACGTCATGTACCTCGGTAGTGTCCCAAATTTTCTGATCAAGAAGATTATGGGGCCAAAGAGGAAAGTGATCGATGACGTAGAGTGTACCTAAGGAGAGTCACACGGGGAGAAGACACTCTCTCAGGCTTTCACAGAGAGCACATTGGCCAAGCAATGGCCGTGACTCATCTACATGGCTGCACTGACAAAGGTTCTACAATCTGAGGTACAGAATCTCAGGATAAATCCTGAGGGGACTTCACTGACCTTCTCAGACCAAAAAGCTACAACTCTTGTTGCACAGGTCCTGCTTTACCTTGGTCTTAACCATCCAGTAGAAAAGTATGAAGACGAAATATAGGAAGTAAAGCCATGTTGTTATGTTGAGCTGTGGGGGACTCAGGTCAATAATTTCTGATATTGCCAGTTAAACAGAAGACCCAATGCTATTATGGGCTACTGGACTCTTTTAGAATATTTTGCTGAGTTTACACACCTATAATATTCAATAACGGAACTTAGAAAAAATGGGGTATACCGATGAATGTCCATTTTGTATCTGTGTATTCAAAGTGGTTAGGATAGATATATAGTTGCATTCTCTTAATGAATAGAATGATTTGTTCTACTGGTGTTTGTAAATAGGATCTCAAGTCCGCATCTTGTACAGCAATTAACCACTAAGAAGAATGTATGCAGTGTGTTATTTGTTGAAACTGTGCTTCCAATTTGATTTGAAACTGTCTCATTGCTATTTGTTTATCAATAAAATTTTGAAGAAAAAAATAAATATATAAATAAATACATAAATGAAAATAATAATTTGTGCTTTTGTGGGAATGTACGCATTTTATACAAGCTTTCTATATTATTGCTATAAACCATCTTATTTCAGTAAGTTTGGTAATAATGTGTCCTCTCTTGTTTCCTTATTTGATAAGCCTGTGTTGTTTTCTTGGTTGATCTAATCAAACTTCTGTTACTCTTGTTGGCTGTCTTGGTCACTCATGCCAGACACCTACAGCATCAAGAAAAGGAGGTTTCTTTTGGATTATGTTTCAGTTTGTAGTCAACTAGCTCCAAGGCAGGACAGTATGGCAGAGGGGCATAGTGGGGGAAAATCTGCTGACCTAATACTGGCCAGGAAGAAGACAGTGAAGGCAGGAGCCAGGAAGATAGATATATCTTCCCGGAGCACATCTCCTGTGACCCATCTCTTCCAAGCAGACCCACTTCTGAATGGCAAGCCATAATCCAATCACCTTCCAAAAGCCCCTTCCTCTGAGGCTAGGGATTATCTAGAAATAATCTGTAACATTCCACCACCTCTACTCTTAAAAGACTCATGCACATCTCTTTTGTAAATTGTCTTTAGTCCATCTCTAAGAGTTCCCAAAGTCCTAAGAGTTCCAGCATGGTTGTGAAGCCCAAGTCCAAAGTCTCCTGTGAGACTTAACACAAACTCTTAGTTATGAGCCTCTATGAAAAATCAAAAAGGAAGTCAAGTATTGCCACGTATAGTGGCACAGGATAAATATCCCCGTTCCTAAGGAAAGGAATATAGGATAGAAACTAACGGGACCAAAGCAAAACGAAAACCCAGCAGGGCAAACATTACATTTTCTAGTTCAGTGTCTGCAAGTTGTGGCTAGCTCCAAATGGCTCAGACTGCCCTGTCCTGTGGTACTGCTGGTGGTTGTCACCTTCACAGCTTTTCTTTTGGGCTGGCTTTGCTCACTCCTTGCAGCTTTATTTAGGCATTTTGTGTTCCTGGTTTTTAATTCTCTGGGGTCTCTACTACATTTTTTTTTTTTTTTT
>NW_004524616.1:5036671-5041300 GCF_000260255.1 Octodon degus
TCAGGCCCTTGCACTTACCAGGGAAGCACTTATTCCACTGAGCCATCTCCTTGGCCCCTTTTTTTATCTTTCTGAGCTATGTAGTTCAGGCTGGCCTTGAGCTCATTTTGTAGAGCAAGCTGGAATTAAACTTGCAAAAATCCTCTTGCCTCAGCCTCCTGAGTGCTAGGATTATAAGTGTGCACCACCACTTGGGGTTTTTACTTTTCTTTCTTTCTTTCTTTCTTTCTTTCTTTCTTTCTTTCTTTCTTTCTTTCTTTTGTGTTTTGTTTCAAAAACAAAGTTTTGCTATGCAATCCAGGCTGGCCTTTAAACTCACTTTTTGGCTGGAATTAAACTCCAGCCCTCACAATTTCCAGGTAGGTACTGTGTCATTAAGTTGTAACCTTAGCCTTGAACTCACTTTGTCCCAGGCTGGCCTCAAACTCATGACAACCCTCCTGCCTCAGCCTCCCTAGTGCTTGGATTACTGGCATGTGTTATCACACCCAGATTTTGGATTCTTTTTAATGTTAATCTTTTAAGCAACCAATCTCTACTTTGTTACAACTTTGTTGGCCCTACCTTTCAAGGGAAACTGAAAAGTGGGCTTTTTGATCCTATCAGTATAAGCCTTATTAAAATCAGCCAATCGTATCCATGCTACACCCTGTTAGGCAGCCTTGAAATTTAGGCTGCTGCCTTTAATCTCAGTCACCTGCGAAGTCCCAGGACACAAGCAAAATGCAGACAGATTTTGGAGTCTAGCTGCCAGTGGAGTCTTTGTCTGCATCTGAAGTCTTCTGAGTGCCTAGATTTTTTCTCCTCTCCCCTCCCCTCCCCTCCCCTTCCTTCCTCCCCCACCCCCATTGTCAGTCTCTCTGTCTTTCTGTTCTTTTTTTTTTTTTTTTTGGTGGAACCGGGGATTGAACTCAGATACTTCTGCTTGCCAGGGAAGCGCTTATTTTACTGAGCCACCTCCCCAGCCCCTTGTCTTTCTGTTCTAACATAGGGGTTTATTTATTTATTTATTTATTTACTTTTACAGCAACATAGGCATTTAATTCCATAAATTTTTCCCTGCCCTGTAGTTTTGTAGTATAGGATCTCCTGACACCTTCCTTGCTCACTCTGAGGAATTTGGAGTATAACAACCAAAACATACATAGTCTCAGCAGCTTGGGTCTAATCATGGTATTGTCCCTTTCTGGGTGGCCTCTGGTAAGTTCTTGCTCCTCTTCGGTCTTATTTGTGTGTTACCTATAAAGCGAAGAGGCCACCCCACAGCCTCTACAGAAGCTGCTGGCAAACAAGCCGGCTGGGAAGGCAGGCTCCAGTGTGTCAGTGCAGACATCTGCTGTTTCTACTTCCTCAATACTCCTTCCCCTCGCTTTGGCCAAGGCACTTGACCTTCCCTTTGGGGAGCTTCCCCTCCCCCACATGACATCAAAGCCCTTTTTTGTGCTGTGGACCCATCTGTAGTCAGTGAAAGCCTATCAACCATATCACTCTTCAAATGGATATTTCTAATCATAACATATTCTACATAGGATCTGAAGGGAGCCAATTATATTAAAATAGTAACATAGTATAGAAATATATTTCTTTATTAACACATTAAATAACAAGATCTATTTGGTCTAATATAATTTCAAAGTAATGATGAACATAAATGTTATTTCAAGATATCTGTGACAAGTGTGATATGAAATATCTGTGATACTATTGATAACAAAGAGGTCATTAAGCAGGCCTCCTCCTCCTCCTCCTCCTCCTCCTCCTCCTCCTCCTCTTCCTCTTCCTCTTCCTCATTTTTGGTGCTGGGAATCAAACTCAGGGCTTCACATGTTTGTTACGTTGTTACATTGTTTCAAATTCATTCTTCATTCTCTCATAACCAGACTACTTTGTTGCAGGGGTCCTGCTAAAGTTTGTATAGATACATATTGTGACTTTGTCTATTGGAACTTGCTACATTTATAATACAAGGAAATGCTAAACTTCAGTTAGAGATTAGTGAAAGTGAGAAATAATTTTTCCCAGCCAAATGAATAGTCCCTTATTAAGAAATCCTGGTTCGGGACTTTATGTGAAACTGCTAAAGTCTCAGATCCAGAGGCAGGCATGTAATCCAGTATAAGTCAACGCGAGCAGATTTGGCAAGCAATGGGCATTGTCACCAAATGGAAGCAGATGAACCCAAGACTTCTGCTGGAGAACTTTGAGGCTTCCTTTTGCTGGACTTGCTAAAGGGAAAAGGATTTAGATCAGGAGAATAGCATCTTGCTATCACCTGCCTCCTGATGAAGCCTACAATGAGAAAAGCAGAGCTGAGATAGGAACATCCACACCTTCCTGAATACATCACCTCTTATAATGTGTTCATTGTGTAAGTCAGAATATTATCTGTTGAAGCTAGTTTGGTAGCGATTTCTAGTCATCGCAATCAAAGGAGTTGCAAATAATGCAGCTCCCCAAAGCTTAGCAGTGCGCCTGCAACAAAGTTGGCTGGTCATGAGAGAATGAAGAATGAATTTGAAACAATGTAACAATATGATTAATGCTATTCACTGAACTCACACGCAGATCTGGCTTGATTATGTATTAAAAGATGAAGGCTCAAAGTAAGCATTCCATAGGCTTTCATTGATTGAGCGAATAAAATAACTCATCTATTGTCATTATTTCATAATAAACTTTGCATACTCTTCAATGACATAAGCAGGGCCACAGAACCATCTGGAGAACACAAGCCTAGAATCATGATGGGCCTGTAGTTACTAAGTAAGTCCAAGACATACTAGCTGGGGGGAAGACCATGCAGTGAATTAAAGGAGGATGGCATAAGAAAGGCAAAGAAAGAATTTTGAATAGTTTCACCAATGAAAATGATATTTGAGAAAATAGATGTGCTTAAACATCACATTGCCTGCACATTATCAAAACATCACCTGATGCCTCATTAATATGCACAATTTTTATGTTTTTATGTACCCATTAAAACAAATTTAATCTTAATTAAAGGAATAAGGTAGATGCGTGTGTACTAATATGGATAAACCTCCAAGGCACACTAAAAAGGGAACTTCAAAGTAGTAATTCCAGAAATGCAAAGACCAGACTTTGAATCTCTCTACAAACAAAGGTATGTCTAAATCAAAGCATGGCACTGCGGGGACATCTCATGAGCAGCTGCATGTACACCTCTGGCAAGGGAGTGACCACAGACTGTTGTCCTTTCTCTGTATTGTTTCCACTTTCTGTAAGTATAAAATCATTACACAGCACTTGTGTCACTGAAAACAACATAATTTTAAAATGAAATGATAAAACAAAGGACAGGAGATGGAGTATTCCCTCTCAACTGCATATGGGGTGTCAGGGATTGAAACCAGGGTTTTGTGCATGATAAGTGAGAGCTCTACCACGGATCCACAACCCCAGCCCACAACTTGATTTTTCCTAGGTGTCTGCCACAGTTTTTGGGGAAGTTAGAGACAGCAGGGTTGGCCCCATGCTGTTCTGCTGCACCCTTGATCTGTGCCCACCATGCCCTAATCGTTCAGGACCCTGAGTCCATAATACTGTAGGTGCCCAAGAGGCCATCCCTCCTCTGCAGCCTTCCCGGCTGGCCTAGGAGCTGAGGAGATTCCTCCTCACATAATACGCTCCTAGAGTGGCCTACTGACCTGGATTCTCCTCTCTCAGCATCCTGATCCAGCTGCCTCTGCTGCCAAAGTGTGCATGGCCCAGATGACTTCGCCTGCAAATGGGAAAAGGAATCAGAGCATCTCAGAGTCACCCTGGGGACATGCTCATCTGCAGCATGGATGGAATGGCTGGTCCAGTTGAAGCAAACCAATGTGCAAAGCTAAGAATCTGTGAGCCAGAGTAGAGAAGTGATCTGTCCAAAGTGGTCCCTTAGCTCTGTCCAGTCCCTACTCCCTCACTTTTTCCACCGAAGAACTCACTATACCTTACCAAATTGTGTGGTGACTGCCTTCCCCTCACATGGTGGAGCCCAGCACTGTGACTATAAGAGCGGAGATTGCACTGTGGTCACTGTGGGCCTGTGGTGTGTTCCTGGTACCCAACAGCATATAAAGAAAAGTTGCTTGAGCCAGGGACATTGCTCAGCAGCACAGTACCTGCTTGGGAAGCAGAAGCTCCTGAGTTTGATTCCCGGTACTGTCTATGGTCATACCGCCTGAATGCGCCCCATCTCTTCTGATTCCTGGTATGGTACCAAAAAAGAAAAAGTTTCTTGACTCAAACTATGTATAAACATCATGCTGTAACTTTTTTCATCTTTTGAATCAGACTCTTAAGACAAATTTCCCAAAGGAGCATTACTGGTGCCTTAGGATAAAGAATGTAAAATGCAAAGTCTTGAGCAAAAGGGGACTTCACCCACACAAAGCTCTCGGGCAGGTAGGTAGGACGGATAAGATGATGCTCCCCATGGAATGATTTCTCTCAAGATTCCAAGCCAGTAAGTGATAACGTGTGCAGTAATTCTTTTCATCTTCTTATCTTATTTGATGATTATACTAAATTTGGTTTTGTGTAAATTATGTTGCCCTTTAATGTCAAGTGATTGCCTTTTCAAATGTTGCTATTCTGATATAAATGTATATCAAATATCACACG
>NW_004524616.1:5042045-5054606 GCF_000260255.1 Octodon degus
ACTTGCCAGGGAAGCACTTATCCTACTGAGCCATCTCCCCAGCCTTGATTTTCTGCTCTTAATGTGGGAACAAATGGAGCCATATCTAGGAATTTTTTTGGTGCATCCTAAAAACAGGTAAAAACACACATTTCTCCTCTACCTAATTTCGACTTCCTCACATTCACACCTTGTGAAGTTACTGCTTGGACTGAGGAGAGTGAATAGAGAAACAGCAAGATCAGACACTAGGGCTGCTGAGTGCTGATTGGGAAGCTCTTTAACCATTTTTAGCAAATGAAAGAGAAAGTGACCTGCTAAATGTTTCCCCAAATGTGCTGCTGAACTCATTGGTCCTATAGGAAGAAGAGGGTTTTGCTGAACACAAAGAAATGTCTTGCTTATGATGGATAGGCTTTCAGATACCAGCACAATGCTCCCCATCCCAACTCTGAGACTCTCAGATGATGTCATGGAGGTAACTTCCAAAGGATCAGCCCCAAGGAGACATCTGTCCTACAAGAGCAATCTGAGTACTACACATGCAGCCTGGCGACCTGGCCTCAGGCCTGGCCCTGCAAGGCTCGGCCACGTTCCTCTACTTACACAGTGAAGGCCATGGATGACATGCTTTCTGCTACCCTGCTGCAGTCCTAAAGTTCTGTCACCCAACGGGAAGCAGAGCTGGCTTTCAGAATGAACAGTAGCAAGCAGATGCCCTTTTAGTTCCTGTTGGCCTGAGTTCCCAACTCCTGGACAGAAGCTGGGAGACAGGTATCTGGTCCCTGGTCTGGGTCACAGAATGACAGACTTTTGAGTTCCTGGCTGGAAACCTCAGTGATGGTCAGGACCTGTGTCTTTTCTCCTTCACCCATCAGAAGCTTACTAGGCATCTGTGTCAATTAGAATATGGACAGTGATAATGGCTGTTGTGTTCACTGATTTATTCATGGCACCCAGCACAGTGGCATATACCATAGGAGAGCTCCTTAAATGTCTGCTGGCTGATGGGCAGTCTCCTACAGAAGAGTCATTTCAAGGAACCTGTTAATCACAATCCACCCCAGACCTTCAGAATTGAAATCTAGAGATATGGCCCCAGCAACTGTCATGGTCTCCAGAGTTGAGAACCACAGCATCTGTATAAAGCATTTAGTGTCTGAGTAAAGCATTCTCCTATTATCAGAAGGAAGGAAATGCTGATATCTTCACTTTGGAGCATTTGTCAGTAGAGACTAAAATAGTCAAGCCAAAATTGTAGGTTCATCTTACAGAAGGCATCACCATTGAGCTGGATAGTGCAGGGCTCAGGGCTGGGTAGGCTCAGGATTCACTTTCACTACTCTCAGGGGAAGCAAGGCCAATAAAAATGCAGAGAAGGTAGAAGGGGAGCCACATGAAGTTTGAGTTTGGCACTATTATTGCCCTTCACTGGGAAGTCATAAAGAAGATAAGAGCCCCGGTTCCATTTCTCCGGGGGGGGGGGGGTTAGCTGCTGGGAAGCAGCTCTCCTTCTTGTCAAGGGTCTGTCTTGCACTGGCCCCAGACCTGAGTGCAGATCTCAGCTGTGTCTCTAGCTGCTTGGTCTAGAGCTAATCACTTTAACTCCGTTTAAGCCTTAGTTTCCTCATTCTTAAAATGGACATTATGATTCACCCTACTGAGGGATGTTGGGAGGATTAGGGATGATACAACTTCAGGTGTCTGGTACATGCTCAGTAGAGAAGAGCTGTGCTGTTTTGGTGGAGAGCTATAAAATGCCAGCACATCTGGGCCAGGGGATTCTGCAGAGCTTCCTGCAGCCTCTGTCTTTCATAGCCCTAGTAGAACAGAGAGGGGAGACCGTAGCTCAAGCTCATCTAGCACCTGCGGGTTCTGGAAGTTTATTACTATATATATTTTTTAATCTCAGTGGAGAATTCCAGATTCCTGAGTGGAATAGAGAGGTAACTTGGCTGAGACTGTGGGTGGCCTGTAATGTAGGAACTCTCAAGACAAGACACTTTTGCAAAGGAAGCTAGATCCCTCCAGGAGGCACCTTCTCACCTATGTTTTTTGTTAGCCAGAAGCCTGTTCTGAGCACACAGAGATTAGTGAGAAAGTCCCAGAGGCTGAACAATTTGTAACTTTTCTGTCAACTCTGGAGTATTAAAAACAAAAGAAAACAAACAGGGCTGGTGAGATGGCTCAGGGGTCTAAAGCACTTACTTAGACCAAGCAAAGCACAGGGACCACGGTTCAATCCCCCAGCACCACATGCCAGCCAGCCCCGCCCCCTGGTGGGCTGAGCTGGCCACACACAAACAAAATAAATAAATATTAAAAAAAAAAAAAAAAGAAAACAAACAAAAATAAAAGCCTCTGGGCAAGTACTGCTGAGGTCTTCCCTGGCAAGGCACAGAAGGAATTTATAGCTTTTGGAGGCCATGACTAGAGATGGCTGGCCAACCAGAGGCTCCAATCTTGGCCTCTGGGCTACAAAGGGTGCAATACCAGTGACAAGCCACGCTGGACAGGACACCTCTGGAGTGCATCCCATGGGACTCTGGTGCCGGTGTCCAGTAGTAGCAGCAATGCAATAAGGGAGAGTTCAAGAGCTTGGTGCTAGTGGCAACAGTATTGGTAGTGATGCTGACAGCGGTGAGGGGCACTGCTTATCATCCTATCACTCCCAGATGGAGGGAGAAACAATTTGTTCTACATGTACTGTTTCATTCAACCTTTATACAGTCCCTGTGTGGAGCCGCACCACTGAGTCTTCCATGGTAGCGATGAGGAAATCAAGGCTCAGAAAAGATAAGTAAATGACCCTTTTGTTTCAAAGTAAAATAATAGTCTGTTGCTATTTAATATAAGGAGCCACATCAGAATGTATTGGAATCCAAGGTAAGCCAGCGGCCTGTAAGTGTGCCAGTGCCTTTAAGGGAAATTTATTTGATCCCCATTTTTACAAATGAGGAAAGGACCAGACAGCCTTGATCTCCCCAGTGAGGTCAGCACTGTGCCAAGCACTTTATATATATTATCTCTTCATCATCATATTATTCCCATGAAGTAATTTTGTGATCCCCATTTGTATAGATGAGGAAACTGAGGCCTGCGGCTAAATGACTTGCTGGGATTCAAGTCCACACGGCATGACTCCAATTCCAAACCTCCCGAGTTGCCAATCCTGAAACAACAAGTGGCAGGGACTAGACCAGAACCCAAAGCTCCTGACTGCCAGTCTAGTGCTCTGAGGTAGATGGAAGCTCTCTGCTGGCATGCATTGTTCCTTAAAAGCATGCTGGCCTTAAGCCCAAAGAGTGAAATCACACCCTGCGGTTCTGGGAACCTCAGACAGGAGAAGGAAGCTCTTGCTCTGCTGTTCAAGTCTGAGCAGGTGTGCTGGGGACACTTTTTCCTACTGTGGCTGGAAAGGAGGCCTTGCTAGCCACCAGGGTGAGGCAGCCCTAGGAGTACAGGGCGGGAGGAGGGCGGGAGACAGGCATGCCCAATCAAACAGGCCTACATCTTCCCGCCTTCATGCTCTCCTTCAGGCGGTGCCCTCATCTCCTGCTTGGCAAACAGCAGGGCACAGTCACGAGAGCGCTGCCGTCTGGAGGCCTGGGTTCTGGCTCTGACTCAGACACACTGAGTGCATGCATGACCACCATTTTCCTCATGTGCCCACTGCGAGTAGTGGTAGTAGTGATAACAGAAGCCCTCCATCTTTTCCAGTTAATACCTTGTTTATTACACATCTGTTATGAACTTGTGGTACAGCAAATACAAAAGCGGATGTAGCAGTTGGGTGTGGAGGTATCCACCTGTAATCCTGCTATTCGGGAGGCCTAGGCAGGAGGATTGTAAATATCAGCACAGCCTGGGCAATTTAGTAAGATTAAAGGAGCTGAGGTTGTAGCTCAGTGCAAAGGCCCTGAGTTCAATCCCCAGCACTGAAAAACCACCAACAAACAACAAAACGAAGGACATTAGGCCCTGCTTGCACGAGCATTGGAGTTTAGTAGGCTCAAATCCTCACTGAAACGGAGGGAGAAGGGCACTAGAGCAGTTGTTCAGGCAAATGTGTGCAGCGCCAAGGAAGCCCACTACAGTGGAGACACAAGGAGAAAGAGCGCATGGAAGTCGCTGGTGTAGAGGCCTTTGAGGAGGGGTTACCCCAAGAACTCGGAGAAGGCCAGTGGGCCTGGGGGGGGGTGGTTAATTCAAAAAGTGGACTGTCTAAGAAGTGGTAGAAGTTTTTTTTTTTTTTTAGGGAGGCTTTTGGGCGACACTGGGAGACAGCCACATAATCAGCCATACGGGAAAGAAAAAGTAAAAGGCCATTTCCTTTGAGGAGCCTTCCTCGATTTCTCCACCTTTGGCCTGTATTAGTTCTCCCTTTCTGGCCTCTAAGCGTGGGTAGAGAAACCCAAGCCGCCGTAGCATTCTCTTTCTGCTATTGAAAGCTCACTGAGGCTTCAGACAAGGTTCTCAGTCTCCCACCTCAAGCCTCAGTTTCCCCAGCCATGCAGGAGCAGGTTGTTTGGCAGGGCCTGCCCAGCGCTAACGCAACGTGATTCCGTGATTCGCTCTGGGAGGAAAGGGGAGGGGGACTGGCCGCATTGCTGCGCAGGCATCGGGCTGATGTTTGGGGCACTACCACCTGGCCGTGGGCGCCTTCCTCTCTGCCGGGGGCTGCTGGGCCGGGTCGCTGCGCTAGACGCTGCGCAGGAAAGTGGGGGTGCGACCACTGGCTCGCGCAGCCCCGCCCCCGCAGCCAGCGGCCCTGCGGCAGCCGGGGGCCAGAGCTCCGCCCTCCGCCTCCCGCCGGCCTCGCCGCCTCCTCCCGCCTCCTCCCTCGCTGGCTCGCTCCCTCCCCCCGGGCCCGCTCGGCGCTGACTCCGCCGCACGCTGCAGCCGCGGCTGAAGATGGCGGGGAACGACTGCGGCTCTCTGCTGGATGAGGAGCTCTCCTCTTTCTTCCTCAACTATCTCGCTGACACGCAGGTACGGCCGGCCGGGGCCGCAGGCCTGGGGCCAGGGTGCTGAGCTCCTGGGGCTGCAGTCGCAGCCGCGGAGGCCGGGACGCAGCGGTGGGCGCACTGGGGAGATCGGGGGTTCCAGGCTGCAGAGCCCCCTTTCCAGGAGCCTGGCGATGCGCTCCGTAACACGGGTTGGGAGCCGAGGTCTCCCGGTTTGTGTTGGAGCACTAGGGACGCATAGCGGCTGCGAAGGGTTTAGTCTGGTCCACCTGGAGCCCGCCACCCCCTGCGGGCAAGCTGGGGGGTACCGCGCTTCCTCGGGGAGCTTGAGCGGCGACCAGGTGCGGGAGGCCCTCGGGCTGACGCTGGGTGCTGTAGACGCGCCGTGAGCGCCCCGCACTTGCTGCCGTACTTTCACGTGGACTTACGGCCCCGGCACGGGCGCGTACCCTCACCCCCGGAGTCTCTCGTTCTAAAGCCTCTGCTCCCCCCCACCCCCGCGCTGCTCTCGGCACCCCACAGCTCCCTAGCGACTCCCGCAGCGCGGAGTTTCCTGTCAGTTGCCGGCTGAGGACTTGGGGTCCGCGGGGCACGTGGACCTGCGGGCGGAGATAGCGCCTTCCTGGTTTCGCTATCCGACCGAGCCCCTCCCGTGAAAAAGCAGGGCAGGATGGGGGCGGGAAGACTGTTGGGGGGCTCCGGGGTGCCCCCTGCGTTGCGCGGCCCCGGCGCGCGCTCCACGATGCAGGGGGAAGGGAAGGCGAGGCGGCGTCCCGGGCTCTAGCTGAGCTTGGGACCCCCACCGGCGACACGCGCGTGACAGGAGAGGGTGCTCTGGTCTGCCGGAGTGGGGGAGGACTTGGGTAAGCTGGTGGCTTGGAGATCCGGAGGCCAGCGCTGCTGGGACAAGCAGTTTCCAGAAATGACTGAACAAGGGTTGCGCGCCCCCAACCCTTTTCCCCATTTCCCCCACCCCATGCCTGTTGCAAGCATAAAGTTTGGCTCCGGAGTTACGGCTTTTTCTGCGGGCGCGAGGCTGCTGGTGACCGAGTGGTTCGGGATGAGGCAGAACCCCAGAGGGGACCCTAGAGGCGAGGGGACCTCGGGGCGCGGAGAGGGGTCGCTGGCGGAACCGGGCGCGGCTCGTGGGGGCTGGCTCGGTACCTGGAGTGGGAGCGCGGTGCCGGCCCGTTTTGCATAACACAGGAAGGGAGGGGGAAGGCAGAGGGGGCCTGGAGGTGGGAGGAGAGAGAGGGAAACTTTGCTTCTTGTTATAATCTGCCAGTCTCTGGGCGGTAGCAGCTGTCATGGGACCGGGTGGGCGGGGAGAGGCTTGCAAGCTGACTCCTTGCGGTGCGACGCGACTTGGAGGGGACGCAGCTGCAGAGACGTTCGGCTCTCGGAGGACTCTGGGCGGCGACTCCGGGCTGACGGCTGGGACGGCGCGGCCCGGCGGCGTGGCCGAAAGGAAGCCCGCATCGTGCGGGCGAAGGCGGCCCAGCCCTTGCGGACGCCGCGGGGCCGTGCGGTCGGTGGCGGGAGAGCCCGGGTGGGCTCGCGCGTCCGGGCGGGCGGTGCTGGGCGAGCAGGCTGCGCGCGGGTGTGCGTCCGTGTGCGCGCGCCGGGCGCGCACCTTTACCGCTGACGAAACTGCGGTGGAGCTCCCGCCGCCCGCGCTGGGCTCGTCACACGCCCCGCGCCGGTGTCTGCGCCGAAGGCGGCTCAGCCTCGCCGGCCCCGGAGCCCACGGCGTGGGGCTGGGGGACAGAGGCCGCTCGGGCGTGCACGCTGCTGCCCGGGTTCTCGCTCTGCCCTGGGCGCGCCTCCACGCCTGCAGCCAACGCGCGGAGAGGGATCCTTGAAACATCCATACGCCGTAGAGGGCTCCGCAGGAAGAATCGTCCGCCCAGGGTCCAAGCCTGGGTTTTAACTCTCATCTTCGGCGTTTGGCTCACCAACAATAATTTGCCCTGCTGGCCACCAACAAGCCTATGCAGGGCCATTTCACCTAAGGAAATTAGAAAATTGGATAATCAGGTGTCAGCAGGAGCAGTGCAGTGAAAGTTAATCTGGGACGTTTGCTTTTTTTTTTTTTAATTTACCACGTGACGGGCCTAGGCTCCTCTGGAGATCTGTGCCGGCCCAACTTGGGAAATGTAATTGATAGGACGAGCTCTGCAGCCACCCCTAGAAGGCTGAGAGAGCCCGGCCGGAAGAGGACCTGGGCGGGCCGACGAGCGCCTCCTCATTTTACAGTTGGGGAAAGAGGCTGCGAGGGGTGAGTGGTTTCTGCAGGACCACTCAGCCAGCGGGTGACAGAGCCACCCAGGGCTCCTGACTCCAGGTCCTGTGTGTTACCTCGAAATAGCACTGGACTTGGAGTCAGAAGGCCTGAGTGGAGTCACCTTCCCCACTCTCTGGCTGGGTGACCCCGGAGCAAGCCTTTTGAACTGCCGGAGCCTCATCCTCCATCTGTCAAATGGGGCTGTGGCGCCTGCGAGGGAAAGTCCACCGGTCTGGTGGGGGGGGGGGTGAGGACTGTTTGCTGTGAACTACCTGGGTGTCCCCGTGGCCTCCTCTTTCTTCCCTACATCCTTTTCCTGAGCCTCCTCTCCAGCTTTCCCCTCTGGAGGATTGGGGAAAGTGAATAAAATGGCAATTAATTGTCCTCATTCACTAGAGTTTTGTTGTCTTTTATGGCTAAACTAGGGCTAGAGTAGAGCCAGTACTTCTGTTTAGGAGGCAACTTTTACCCACTGGGGCCAAAGTTCAGAAATTTAGTAGAACAAGGATTGTGAAAGTTTCTCAAAGTTTTGAAGATTACATCCCAGAGGACTTCAGGCTGGCTTCACCTTTGCTCAGGCTGTGCCTCTTGCCCGGAGTGCCCTTGTCCTCCCTTCTCCTTCCTTTCCGGTATGGGTTGTCCTCTGTCTCTTGGTTTTTGTAGCCTGTTGTACGTCCATGAAGTACTTTATGTGTGGGTTGTGTGTCCACTAAGATTCTAGACGCCAGAGCCGCGCCTTTGATTTCTTTGCGCCTGCAGGACACCTGTCAGCATGCCTAGCCATGTTCCTTTTGCTCAGCTCTTGGCCAGCCATGTGGACTGTGGCCGGGGGTATAGCTGGACCTTGCCAAGCAGGAGCTGCAGGCTGGCAGGAATGACAGCTGGGCAGTGAGTGTGAGGAGAGAGGAATGCAGAGGGCTGCAGCTGTGGGCAAAAGCGGCCGCTCAGAAAGCTGCACAGCAAGCCCACGCTAAATATGGGCTTTTTGAAGTCACTTGGGGCATCAGTCATAGATGTCCAAAATGTCAGAGATGACAGCAACTTTCTAAACCATCTAGTTCTATACTTTATTTAAAAATAACAGCTGTTAAACTGCTACTAAACATTAAAAAAGAACTAAAACATGTAATATTACCCAGAGATAACCATTATTAGTTCTCTTCTGTATTTCTAGATGTTTTTCTCTCCATATAGATCACTTTTTTTTTAAATGGACTTATTCTGTGTATACTCTTGTGTGTAATTTGTGAACTTCACTTACACTGTTTTGTAACTTTCTTTGTTTTCCTCCAAACAAAATGCTGTGAACATCTTTTCACATCAATAAATACTCTACTTAATGCTTTATTGGTTATATAGTATCTCATACAGCCTTGAAACAAAATGTATTTAATCAATCTATCATTGTCGCTCAGTTGTTTGTTTTTCGCTATTGTAAGCTGTGCTGAAATGAGTGTGTGTGTGTGTGTGTGTGTGTGTTCCTTCATTTAAATTCCTAGAAGTGAAATTACTCCATCAAAGGAACCCTGCAGGCGTTTGGTGAGCGCATTTCTGGATTGCCTTCTAGAAAGATTGTCCTAATTTACACACTCACTGGGATTGTGTGGGAATGCCTCATTCCCCATACTCAATTCCTCGATATTTGCATTTTTACCAGTCTGTTCATCAATAAATTCTGTTTTAATATGCATTTCTTTGCCTACTTGTGATGCTGAACTTTTTCCTCTTAGAATCATGAGCCATTCGTGGTTCTGTGCTGTGCAGTGCGGTGCTGATGAACCTGGCACACACTGCACTTGGTATCCTGTTCCTTTGTTGTTCTAAAGCTGCAACTGAATACCCTGAAGGGGCCTCAGCCACAGGGAGACTTGGGAAAATGACTTGAAATCTTAGTATTCCCTTGTTAGGTCTGAAGTGCTGCTGCTGCTGCCTCCAAGCTCCGTAGCCAGGGCCAGCTGCTTCTCAGGCAGAGTTCTAGGCACAGGCAGGGAGCAGGCTGAAGTGTTGCCTTGGTTGGGCGCACTTGCCCACCCTTCACCTGGGTGAGAGGAGATGGCACAACTTCTTCACCTGAGCCCTGGTGGGGGCATCTTCCCCAGAGGCCTGGGCTCCTTGTTCACTGGGCCTCTTGGCTGATGCTGATAATTTTGATGCCTGTGAAAGCTAGGAAAGGCTGTGGCCCTGCAGCTGGGCTGGAGGGCTGCTATTTCCCGTCACCTGGGGCCCTCCTTTCTGCAGCTGGCGCAGGCCAGCCTGAAGCTCCACTGTGCAGATATATGAGTCACCCTGTTCCTTCCCCTTGTGGAATAATAGAAGGACTAATGGCTGGAGTCGGAGCAGCCTTGCAGTGGGGCCTTAGGCTTGGAGCTGAGGTCATGACAAGAACACTGCAGTGCCAGCGCTGTCTTCTCCTTCCTCCTCCTCCTCCTCCTCCTCATGGTCAGTGACCTTTGTCAAGTGCCCCTAAGGGTTGTGGTACACTGCTCAGCATTCTGCTTGCACTGTTGTAGGTTCATCCTCATAAAAATTCTGTACAGTGTATGTGCTATTTTGCAGTTTTATAGATTTCACAGTTTTAGAGAACTCAGATTTGCTGAAAACTACCCTGCTTACACCACCTTTGAGTAAGAGGAGGGCCAAAATTGTGGGAAGCCAGGCCCATGCCCACAGACTTGTCCTCACTGGAGAAGGGATTCACTTTTTTTGATCTTGGTTGTTTCTCCTGTTAGCACCTTGAACAAATAGAGGCACACTGTAGAGAGAGAGAAGAAAACACAAGTCCTGCTTCTCTGGGCCTCAGTTTCTTAATCTGTGAAATGGGGATAATAAGTCCTAATTCTCAGGATTCGAATGAAATGATATGATGAATATAAAATAAACACTGAGCTGCTGCTTATGAAACTTGGAATCCTTCTCATTGAGGCACTTTAGAAGGCCAAGACTAAATCTAGAGCTAAGTCTCATACTGCAATGTTTTTATGTAAGAAAAGAAAAGCACAAATCATTTTTTCCCCCTTGGTACCACAGATCAAACTCAGGACCTTGTGCTTGCCTGGCAGGTGCTTATGCCACTGAGCTATCTCCCCTGCCCAAGATAAGCGTAATTCTTTTTTTAAAAAATGTATTTAGGGCAGGGTCTACAAGGTCTCACTACACAGATCGGATTCAGTGATCCTGTTTTTCAGCCTCCCAAGTGCTGGGATTACAGGTGCACACCACCATGCCCAGTCTCATTTGCCATCTCAGTGCGCCTGGGGACAGGGCCGGCGTGGCAAGCCCAGGGATCATACTCCCAGCCCCTGTGTCTGTCTAAGCAGGTGCTTTAATTCACTGAGCTATCTGGCCAGCCCCAAGACAAGCATAATTCTTTGTGATAGTAGAGGGAGCCCATTCAAGTCCCTTGGAGGAGAGAGTGTAGGGTCAGCTTTGTCTGACTTCTTCAGAGGTATATGAGTGCCTCCCCTCCAGCCCACATATACACAGCTGATGCAGAGCCCTTGGGACTGGACTGAGCTTTCTGTTCATCCCTTGTCTTCTGGTCTAGGTCCTTGTCACCTCCACAACTGGATTCCTACAATTACTACTGAACAGATATTTGCCACTCTGAACTTTACATTCTGCCATTTGTCCTTTGCCGGATGCTGGGTCAGCTCTACAGTATAGGTCGATTGTCACTTGAAGAAAAAAATCACTGGTTTTCTATAGAACAGTTTTAGGTTTACAGCAAAATTGAGGGGAAGGTGCAGATTTCCCCGATAGCTGTGCCCCCTGCATGCACAGCCCCCTTTGGTACCAGTGTCTCCAGAGGCCTGTCCACTTGTTATTAACAGCCATGAGCTCGTGTCACACACTGTCACCACCCTGAGCTCACAGTTCCTGCACTCCACACTTTGTGTGTTTGGACAGCGTCTGATGGCGTGGCTGCCCTCGAAGCCTTGCACGGTGTTTTCTCTGCCCTTACTGTTCCCTGGCTGCCACCTGTGCTTCCTTCAATGACTGACATCTTCCGTATCTCCATAGATGTGCCTTTTTCCAGAATGCCAGAGTTAGAATACAGCCTTTTCAGATGGGTTGTTTTCTCTCAGTAGTGTGCACTTAAATGTGCTTTCATGGTTTATTGTTTAGCTTCCTCATACTTTTAAGGGTCTAGAGCATGGTGGTGCACACCTGTAATCCCAGCCCTTTGGAGGCTGAGGCAGGAAGATTGCTGTGAGTTTGAGGCCAGGAAAAAAAAAAATTAATGTCCAGACTTTATTTTATTTATTTATTTATTTGCGGAACCATGGATTGAACTCAGGCCCTTGCACTTGCCAGGGAAGCGCTTATTCCACTGAGCCATCTCCCTGGCCCCTAAGGTCCAGACTTTAAACCTGATATTTTCTTTTCTTCTTCTTCTTCTTCTTTTTTTTTTTTTTGGTGGAACCAGGCATTGAACTCAGGCCCTTGCACTTGCCAAGCAAGTGCTTATTCTACTAAGCTATCTCCCAGGCCCCTTAAACCTGATAGCTAAGAGCCTTGTGGTCCTTCAAGTTGAAGATTTAGACCCCCGACTTTACACTGAGTAGTCTTCTTTTCCTAAGTTTAACTCAGGCTTCTATCACTTACGAGCAGTGTGACCTCAAGCAAGTGTCTTAATCTCTCTGAGTCTAGTTGGTTCGCATACTAACAGGATTAATGGTAGCCTATTCCTCTGAGACCCACCCAGCATGTGCTAAGGATCTTCCCTCTAGAGGCCCAGGCTTGTGTTGGTGCTGGTGATCTCCTCCATAACCATTGTTGCTCTAGACTGCAGGCCCAAGTGTGCAGGGCTGGTGGAGTTCTCTGGAGCCTCCTGGCCCAGGCTTGAGTGTGCTTCTGTGATTTGTCAGCTGTGAGACATCTGGGCCAGCCATCCCCTCTCTGAGCTTCCATTCCTGCCTGTGGGAGGATCATGACCCATAGTGCTTCTGCGTGAGACTGTTGGGAAAAGTGGATGGAAATCAAATGGCAGCGCAAACCCAAGCACGTCTGTGTGTGACCACATATGCCGGGTGCCAGGTGGCGTGTGCCTTTCTTCTGTTGATCAAATTGTTGCTTAAATCACTCCAGTGGCCTGGCTTGGTGGCACATGCCTGTAGTCCCCACATGCGGGATGCTGAGATAGGAGGATGGCTGTGAGTTCAAGGTCAGCCTGGGCTGCACAGTGAGTTCAAGGCCAGCCTGAACTGCATAGTGAAACTCTGTTTCAAAAGAAGAGAGAAGAGAGAAGATGGCTCAGTAGAATAAGCCCTTCTTCCCTGGCAAGCACAAGGGCCTGAGTTCAGTCTCTGGTTCCGCACAAAAAAATAAAAG
>NW_004524616.1:5054766-5063854 GCF_000260255.1 Octodon degus
TGTAGCCCAGGCTGGCCTTGAACTTACAATGATCCTTCTGCCTCAGCCTCCCACAGGTATGCACCACAAAGGCCAGTGAAGACAAGGGTTGTTGTCTGCCCCATTCATGGTTTTTCCACAATGAATAGACAAGGCCCTGAACACAGTAGACACTTAGACACCCTCACTGAGTTGAATGAATATGCTGGATT
This sequence comes from Octodon degus, assembly GCF_000260255.1. Lineage (NCBI taxonomy): Eukaryota > Metazoa > Chordata > Mammalia > Rodentia > Octodontidae > Octodon > Octodon degus. The sequence continues at coordinate 5,054,958 of NW_004524616.1, forward strand.
GTGAGCCTCTTGGGGGTTTTAGTGTTTTGTTTCTCACTTCACATCCCCTGTCTGTGTGGTCCTGAGAAGGGATGAACTGATAAGTTCTGGGAAATGCCCTGGAATGTTCTCCACCCACTGCCCTACTGTCATTTTAATGTATCCATAGCCTACCCAAACCTGTTAAGCACTGTGTAGAAGCCTGTCCTCTCTGGGAAGCCTCAGTGGTGGCTATCCTGCCTCTTCCACCCACTTGGAGTGAATCTTGGGGTTTCATGGTTAATGAGTGGCTGAGCTGGGATTTGAACCTTGGCCACGAGCAGCTCCCTCTCCTACTGGGATTGGGAGGAACTTTGGAGAGCACTGGATCCAACCTGCCTTTTCTAAGAGAAGTGGAAAGTGCCTGTGATGCGGTGGGTAGGCTCCTGACCCACTGGCCAGCCCTTGTCCTACTCAGGACACACACACCATTCCCTAAGGTAGCTGGGCCTTCGGGGGCTGTTGGACTTGAGGGTAGGGTCCATACTGCCCTGGACAGGCTGCAGTTTCTTCCTGCTCTCACTATTCCTAAACTTCAGCCCCACCCCAGTCCCATCTCCCTCTTAGTGCCCCCTGCACTAACTGTAGGTTATCCTTAGATGCTCCAGCCATCCAGTCAGAGAAACAACCTATGTGGTGTGGTGTGGCGTGGCGTGGCATGGTATGGCATGGTGTGGCAGTCAGCAGCCTGGTTCATGGGGCTCAGGAGGGGCTTGGCCTGAGGACACCGCTGTGCTGAACACTGGGTCTGCAGGCTTAAGGGTGGCTGCAGAATTCCTGGCTTTCCAGGGTGCCCCACCCTGCTTTTTCCTTAGGACAGATACTGAGATACCACCCACGCTGGAGTAGGAGATCAGAGAGACTTTGACAAGTGTGAGCACAAAGATTTCTAGTTTTTTTGAAACAGGGTGTCATTATGTATTGCAGGCTGACCTTGAATTTACTGTGACTGTGTAGTGCAGGCTGGCTTCCAAATGATCCTCTTGCCTCAGCCTCCTGAGTGCTGGGTTTACAGGTGCACACTACCACACCCTGACTGAGGGTACAGTATTGATTAATTATCCCCAAAGGCTTGTGGTTACTGCTTATGATTAGGTAACATTTGCCCTAATTGTTCAGGTGGTTTTGAGGGCTATGAGTTCTGCAAGGAGGCTTTGTTTAGTGTAGACCTTACAACCTCCGCATAGGATTTCTCTGTGCATTAGTGTTTTCATGTAGGAAATGGGGCTGTCGCTATTATAGCACATACTTTAAGGGTTTGGGTGAACGCTATCTGAGGCAGTGTCTGTTCAGTCAGTAGTAGCCCCTAAGCTGTGGATGGTAGCACACTCCTGATCCCAGAACTCTGGGAGGCTGAAGCAGGAAGATGGCAAGTTTGAGCCCAGTTTAGGCAGTTTAGGGACTTAGCAAGACCTTGTCTCAAAATAAATAAATAAATAAATAAATAAATAAATAAAATTTAAAAAAATTAAAAAAGAAACAACTTAGTGTGAAGCTCTGTGTTCATTTCCTAGTAACACACACATGCACACAAAAGAGAAAAAAAGAAAAAGAAAAAAAATCTTTAGAAAATAGACAAGTAGAATGTCAGTTTGTCTTTTGACCTGAGCTCTAGGTCCAGGCCCCAAGGTCACTGTGTTTTGTTTTTTTCCCCTTGCTCTTCCGGAGGAACTAGAGTGAAGAGGAGCCCTACCTCCCTTAGCGAGGTTGCAGTGCTGACTGTTAGGAAACCAAATCCGGTTCAGTGCCACTAGAAGAAAGGTAAAGACATCAGGGGGTGGTTGAGATTCCTGAGCTTTGGAGTTTAATTGTCTAAGTTGTACATCGGGGCCTTCCCACTTAACTAGCTGTGTAACCTTCCCCAAACATCTTAATCCCTTGATCCTCATTGCTTCATATACAAAATTGGGAATCAAAACAGTACTCTTCTCTCAGGATCACTTACGATAGCTGAGGGGGCTCAGAAAACTTGCAGTATAGTCTGACATACAGCAAGCACTCAGTAAGTGAAAGTCGCTATGATGATGCTGATAACCATGCGAAATGATACAAATACTCAAATGTCAAACTGAGCTTGCAGGGAGTTGGGAGGGCCAGAGAGTATCTTGGTTCATACCTCGAAGTATATTCTTACCTCGAAGTGAGAGTGCAGGCTGGGAACAGATGAGGAAGAGCGTTTGGGTCACCTGGCACGGGCAGGGTAGGACCCTCCACTGCTGTCTCCTACCCTTGGTGGCTCTGCACAGCAGGGGCTGGGCTGTCTCAGAGCCACTGTTGGGAACTCAGCTGGGTGTGCCCTGCTTGGCTAAAATGGATGCTCTCCAACAGCTCTGCAGCCGTATTTTTTCCTTGTGATTGCCTGGCAGAACCATCATTTAGCAGAGGGAGAGTGAGGAGATGGGAGAAAGCAGGCCCTGAGCAGTTGCGGCAGCCGGCCCACGAGTCGCTCCCTGATGTTGCCATGGCAAACAGCCTTGGCAACGTGGCTGCTTGTGCCTGTATTTCTGGTCTCAGGCTCCTTGCAGAGAAGTGTGGTACCCAGGGCCCTGAGGAGGGCCCTGTCTTGGCTCCTCTGTACTGAGGGGGATCAGGCTTTGGTGCTGCCAGTGATCCTCTGCCCAAAACATCTGCAGCCCACCCAGCATGCCCTGCCAAAGCAGATGCCTGGGCACAGCATCTGAGGCCTTAAATGCCCAGCCAACCAGCCAGCTAGCTATCTGTACACATCAAGGGCTTTCTGTGCGACTGAGCCACGCCGCACCCGCTGCGCAGGGGTGGAGCGGCATGACGTGGCTACTGTGAACTCTGGCAGTGGGTGTTCAGTCCGGCTTCATCCTCTGCTACATCCTTCCCTAATAATGATGACAAGAGGAGAGTTAACAGCTAATGAATCCTCTCAGGAGATGGCTCTTCCAGGCCAGTGCTGGAATCTGCACTTACAGAATCCCCTTTTCCCCTAGAGGAGCCCTGTGAAGCAGGGCCTCCTGTTCCACTCATAGTTTGGGTGTAACAGTTTGCGAGGCTGAGGCCAAGCCGAGTTTGTGGCACTGGTGCTGTACAGCTCTGCTCTTAGGCTGGCGGGCCGAGGGACCCTCCAGGAGGCATGTGGCTTCACACCACTTGCCATGGCCAGCAGTGTGCTTCGAGGCTCAGCTCAATGCTCCACTCTGATCACCTCTCCCCCGAGTGCCCTGTGCACCCATGCACTGTAATAGACACTGTCCCTGCCCTTGCCGTGTGTGCCACCCTGCTGAGGCTTTTTTCCTTTAGAACCTGGGACTGCATCCAGGATCCTCTGCATGCTGACCCTGCACTCTTCCCCTGGGCTGCACCTTCGGCCCCACCCCAGGGAGTTTATATTTGCCCTCTGGCCACCCAGAACTGTCTGCGTGGAAAGTGGTTGAGGGAGGAGCGCTTTGCTTTCACTGTCTTGGTGAGGGTCTGACTTGGTAGGAGGTGGAGGAGTCAGCACGAGTCTCAACACCACCATCATTATCGTTATTAACAGCAATCATACCACCCCGCTCACCTTCAGAGACCACTTGGTATGTGCCAGGCCCTAAGCTAGGATCTTGAGGTGCGTTATCCTGTTTAATCCTCAACCAGCCAGTGAGCTTGGAAGTCTGACGCAGGAGAAAACCAAGGCTTAGAGAGTCTCTGTGACGCTCCCTGAGCTGCCAGCTAGGTGGCGGGAAGGGTGGGGCTTTAGTGTAGGTCCGGCTGGCGTCAGAGCTCATCTCAGAGCTCATCCCAGAGCTGACGTCTGACCACTGCAGTGTGCCTGATCTGGCTGAGCGCGTAGAAGGGAGTGGAGTGGGCGGGAGTGAGGTGGAAGAGGGAGAGGACCTCAGCCGAGGTAGGGGAAAGAAAGAGACTCATGTGGGACAACAGTTTGTCCAGGAAGGGGATCCACGCTGCAGGGCCCCACAGTGTGAAGGCCGGGTCTGTCCCCACCTCTGGCCTTCCGCTGAGCCTTGTTAAGTGTAAAACTGGCCTTTGCCTGTTGCAACCTTTGGTTTTATGTCTAGGCTTCAGTGGTCTCTTCTGTATCCAGTCAGGACTGGAGCCCCCTGAGCTCCAGGGACCTTGGCAAGCTGGCTTACCATCAAACTCCCCAGTGCCAGCCAGGCAGAGTGGCTCAAGCCTGTAATCCCAGCACTCAGGAGGCTGAGGCAGGGCCATCTGTGAGTCAGGCTACACAATGAGTTCAGGGCCAGCATGACCTATACAGTAAGATCCTGTCTCAAAAATCAGTCAACCAGTCAAATAAAGATTCCCTAGTGCCTTCACAGTCTGTGACATATTTTTTTATTTTTATTTTTAGTATGTTAGGGAAAGGTCTACAGGGTGTTCAGGGTCTTACTACTAGATTGGACTCATAGTGATCTGCCTGTTTACAGCCTCCCAAGAGCTGGGATTACAGGCATGCACCACCATGCCCAGTCTCAATTGCCATCTCAGCGGCGGGGCTGGCATTGCAGGCCCAGGGATCGAACCCCGGGCCCCATACCTGCTTGCAGGTGCTTTAATCTGCTGAGCTATTTGGCCAGCTCTTCTGGCATACTTTAAACTCCCAGTAAATATGTGTTGTAAAGCTCAATGGGTGTACAAATGCTGTTTGATTTTCTTTTTTTTTTCCCAGAAAATTCAACCATTTGCCTTCCCTGCTTGAAGCTGTACTAAAGTAAATGGGTGAGATGAGTACAGGATGTTGTGCCCCCTCCCACTGGATGTGCTGTCACCAGTACAAGCCTTGCACACTGGAACCAAAGGCAAACACCTGCAGAGCCTCCAGAGCCCCCTAGGGCAGGGCTGGTGGAATGTGAAACTGATGTTAGAGGGTCCAGGGTCTGGGACTACTCAGGCCCAGCTGGAGGGGCGCAGCACCTGGTAGTCCTGTACTACAGGGAGACGTCTGGTTGTGCATCTTTGCCTTCCAGGGAGACTGGGAACAGTGCTTTACCCAAGGCCAGATGCAGACTGCAGAAGGACGGGGCAGCTTGGTCCCCTTGGGGGAAGGGTGGGCCCCAGGACTGTGAGCACAGGGCCTTGCTCAGAAGCCCGGCTGTGCTCTGCCCCTCGCCCTTCATGCCTCGGGCCAGTCTGCTCCTAGACTGTGCACGGTTTTTACCAGCAAATCTGCCCTGTGTGTCTTGCAGGCTGGGGTGAGGGGTAGGGGTTACCAGGGACAGATGTGTGGACTGCAGGGCTGACGGCAACTGGAAGACACCTAGGGCAGATGGGCCCAACCCAGCTTCTTGTTCCTGAATGTACTAGTATCCAGAAGTTCAAAGCTAGTTGGTCATAGTGTATTGTCCCCGGGAAAAGTGTACTGCTTTCAGTGTTCTCTGAGGAATCGAGGAAGGGTGCAGTGTGTTTGGCAGTGCCATGCAAAATAAGAAGGCTGTCCAAAGCAGGGGAAGGGTTTAACCTTCAGAGTTACTTATAAACTTTGCTTTTTCTGAGTACGCATTATCCTTTGATGATGCCAAGTGAATGAGGAATTAGACCAGCCATAAAACTTTGTTTGAAAATTAACACAGGCCAGGCATGGTGATACACTCCTGTAATCCCCGTGCTTGGGAGGCTGAGGCAAGAGAGTCGCTCCTGGGCTAAATGATGAGACCCTGACTCAAAAGAAAAGAAAAGAAAAGAAAAGAAAAGAAAAGAAAAGAAAGAAAGAGAAAACAAATTTCAATATATGGAAATGAGGCATTTCAGATTTCCAAGACTGAGGGTAGGACCAATAGTGTGGCCAGGGATTAGGTAAATGCTGATTGGCCTCAAGAAATAGCATAGCAGGGTGGGGAGATGGCTCAGTAGAATAAGTGCTTCCCTGGCAAGCACAAGGGTCTGGGTTCAATCTTCGGTTCTGCCAAAAAAAAAAAAAAAAAAAAAAAAAAGAAAAAAGAAAAAAGAAAAGAAAGATAGCATAGTGTAGTGGTGAATGGAACGTGGGTCTCAGGGCCCAAGCATCCCATTCAGACCTTAGCTGTCTGACTTTCTAGCTGTGTGATCTCAGGGTCAGATAGCTGCTCTGTGTTCTTGTTAGCCAGCTCCCACGGGAGAAATAAGCTTCACCTTCCAGGCTTGGGAGGGCTAATCAGCACTTCTCAGTTATGGGTGCACATCTGGATCAACGGTGGAGTTAAAATCCTCAAAATTACACATCTGGGGCTGTCCCAGACCCTTTGAATGAGAGTCTTTGCGCACAGGCCCTGAGGCGTTTATGTTTTAGAATGCTCCCTCTGATGACACCCCTGCTCTGGTTCTGGAAACTTAGGTACTATTTGTAGAGTGTCTGGTACTAGCTCTGTTGGTTCCCTCCCCTCTGCATCTTTTTGCCTCAGTTCAAAGTGTGGGGTAGCATATAGTTTAGAGGTGGCCGGGAGCCAGTAGGAAGGCACTTTTATGCTGCCTGGGTAATGCAACACAGGCTCCTTGTTTCCTTTTTCACATCAGCCCTGTGTAGTGGCAAGAGGAGAGTGTGTCCATTTCACAGATGGAGAATAGAGACCCAAAGGGTGACTTGATATTGGCTGCCACAGCTAATCCTCTTCTCAATATTTGTCTAATCCCAGAAATGTCCCCCTCTGTCCTCAGCCATATACCCACATGATGGACAGATCCTACGGGGGGCGGGCAGGGGGATCAGGATTGAGAGATGGATGGGTAGAAAGTTAGGGAAGAGAGGGAGCCAGCGGAAGCCCTTTCCACAGACCAATGAGCTTTCGGTTTATCAGTGTAGAGGTTGCTGGTCGTAGTCCCAGGCTGAACAGCATTGTTGTGTACCTGTGTGTATGTGTGCGCATGCGCGCGCACCAGGCTACAGTCCACTTCCAGCGCCTGTGCGGGGTCGGCAGCTCCACATGGTGTCTCCCACAAGCGGGCAGGGTGGGGCTCGGGGGTCCCCTCCCAGCTGGTGCAGCATGGCCTTTGTACTTGTTGGTCCTGCTGTCAGGGCTCCTTCAAGTCCTCGGGAGGGCTTTCTGGACACTCCGGGACACTGTCTTGTGTATCCTTCCCTACCTCCTGTTGCCTCTGACCCCTCTGGGCCAGCTCTGCAAGGACTGGGTTGCCTGTGCGGCGCTCTGCCCCTCAGACTGGGCCAGGATGTGTTGGCACTCACTGAATGTGTCTTTTTCTTCTCTTTTTCCTTTTTTTTCAGTTTCTTGTTTTGTTTTTGTTTTCTTTATACAGTTCAGGCTGGCCTTGCATTCATGTAGCCTGGGCTGGCCCCAAACTCTGATCCTCTTGCCGCAGCCTCTGGAGTGCTGGGATCACAGGCATCGGCCCAGCCAACTGTCAGTTTTTTATTGTGCCAAAGTATATATAATATAAGCTTTACTGACTTAGCTATCTTTTTCAGTACTGGTGAGTGAGCCACAGCCTCTGCACTCGGCCACATCCCATCCACATATTTTTAATATTTTAATTTAGAGACAGCATCTCCACAAGTCGGAGGGTCCCCAGGCAGGACTCGAACTGCCGTCCTCCTGCCTCAGCTTCCCGGGGTGCTGCGAATGTAGGCACGGGTTCATCCTAGCTGTTTTAAGTGTACAGTTCAGTGGTGTTAAGCACACTCATCGTGTTGTCCCCATCATCCGTCCCCGTAACTCTTTTCATCTTGTAGAAATGTTGTACCCATTAAACAGTAACACACCATCGTTGCCCTAATGCTGACAATCACCATTCTACTCTCTGTGACCTGGCCAGTGTGGTACCCGTCTCCAAGGACTGCTGGAGTGCTAACTTAGTCAGTTTCCTCCTGGCGGGGATAAACTACAACTTAAAATAGTTGTGGGGTCACCCACAACTTAAAAAAGGAGAGGGTTGTTGTGGCTTATGTGTCAGCCTGTAGTTGGTGGGTACCACTGGAGGACGTGGTGGTGGGACGGCAGGACGTGGTGGTGGGAACCGGCTGGTGGTGGGGAGCTGCTCACTAGGTGGCCTCCGGGAAGGAAGGGAGGAGCCGGGAAGGAGGATGTGCCCTCCCAGGTCACACGCCAGGACCCACCTCTTCCAAGCAGAGCCACCTCCTAGGAGCATGTCAGTTATAAGGCCCCCCGACCCAGATGGGACTGCTTTGGATCTAAACCATAACAAGCCCGGAGCTGTTTTTTGATTGACTGGTTTCATTAGCCTAATATCCTCAGAGTTCACACGGTAGCATGTATCGGAATTTCTTTCCTTCTTCAGGATGAATAACGCTTCATTGTCAGTGTGCACCCGTATTTTATTTCTCCATCCTTTGATGGATGCTTGGGCTGCTTCCATGTTTCAGGTATTACGAAGAAGGGTGCTACGAATGTGGTATGAAGATTTCTAGTTTTGAGATTATGATTTGGGTTCCTTTAGGGATATACCCAAAAGTGGATCTGCTGGATCCAGCTGTGATTCTGTGTTTAGTTTCTAAGGAGATGCTGTACAGTTTCCTCCGCAGCTGCACCCCTGTATGTTCTCATCGGCAGTGTGCAGGGGTTCTGGTTTCTCTAGGCCCTCTCTAATATTTGCTATTTCCTGTTGTCTGATGGTGGCCATTCTAATGGGTGTGAAGTGGTATCTGCATAATAGTTTGGATCTGCATTTTTCTCGTGGCTGAGCAGCTTATCATGTGTTTATTGGCCATTTGCATGTCTGCTTTGGAGAAATGTTTGCCCTTTTGTTCATTTTTGAAGCCGGCTGTTTAGTTTTTGTGGTTGAATTTTAGTTCTCTATGTATCCCTTCTCAGGTATATGCTTTGCAAACATCTCCTCCCACTTGGTCCGTTGTCTATTGATAGTGCCTTCTGAGTCACAGACTCTAAAAATGTTCACGGAGTTGGTTTTGTCAGTTTTCCCTTTTGTTGCCTGTGGCCTTTATGTTACATTTAAGAAAT
>NW_004524616.1:5063954-5188601 GCF_000260255.1 Octodon degus
CCTCTCCCTTTCTTGAGACAGGGCCATAACTATGTAGTCCAGGCTGGCCTTGAACTCATGGAGATCCTCCTGACTCAGCTCCCCAAGTGCTGGGATTAGAGGCATGGGCTACCATGCCAGATTTAAGAAAGCATTTTTAAATCCAAGTCTATGAAGCTTTCCCCCTGTTTTGTCTTAAATTGTTTGATAGTTTGAGGTCTTACATTAGATCTTTGATCCATTCTGAGTGAATTCTTGTGTATGACGTTGGGTCCAACTTTGTACATCATTGAATATTTCTCCTGTCAATGAATGAATGAATGAATGAATGAATGAATGAATGGCCAAACTCTCAAGCTGTGCTGGTCACTGCAGTGATTTCGTTTATCTCCCATCCCCAGCCCCAGGAGAGTGCTCTCAGTTCTGTTCTCCACCTGGAGACCTGGTGGTAGTGGGGGGGGGGGTGTTGGCCGATAAAGCTTCTTTGATGACCAAGCCATGCAGATGTCCCCGGGATCCAGCTGGCAGGTATGACCAGAGCCCTGCTGCAGAAGCCCTGCCCCAGTGCCTCAGTGACCTGAAGCATTTTCTTCTTGGGGTTGGGCAACAGCTCCTCCTTGTCCTGTGGGTGTGGTTCTGGCATCTATACCTCCTCCAGCATGTGCTCTGGCTGCTGTACTTCCCCTAGTGTATGTGGGGGGGGGGTGAGGGGTGCAGGCGGCTGCCGAGAGCCCAGGGTGTGTGGTTGTTGGCTGCTTAGGGCAACATCTAGACACAAACCATAGCATCAGGAATCCTGGTGTTCCATTGAGAACTGTGGACAGCTGGCTGTTGCTTTCTTCTCTATCCCTGCAGCAATCACTCCCTCTGGGCAAGAAGTTGAGATTGCAGATTTGAGCAAGCCCTACTCTGTCCTGGAAATAGCTCTGCAGATGGTGTGGAAGGAGGCCAGTGTAGAGTGTCCAGACAGCTTTTGTCACAGAAGGGTATTGAAGGATGAGCAGGAGCTGGCTGCCACAGTAGGAGGGTGTCTCTGGATAGGGGCAGCCGGCTGTGAAAGTTGGCACATGGTGTGGCTGGCGACTGAGCAGCTGCTGAGGGGCAGGAGGCAGGAGTGGACGATCTGAGCTGCCCGAGGGCTCCCAAGGGGATGAACAGCAGGATGAAGTAAGTGTCCGCAAGGATCATGAGGAGGAATGCTGAGGTTTCCTGTCTGAGGAAGCAGCTGAGGCTGATCTGGAGGACTGGAGTAGGCTGGGAAGGTTGCAGCAGGAGGGGGACATGGAGGGTGACCGGGTCTTCCCTCGCCTCAGTGGCAGGGTGGACTGAGTGGGACCTGTGGTTCGCACAGCTGTCTGCAGGCTGTGGGTCTGGAGTGGAAGATGACAAGGTTTGCATGAGGACTGGCATGCAGGCTTTAGTCCTGCCCAAAGCCTTTGTCTGGTAGAGCAGACATCTCTGTCCCGGCACACACGCACCAGTTACCTGGTGGAGAGGGAGGGAGGTTAATTTCTTCATTGCATGAGCCCTTAGTACATCGAACGGCAATCATAATTATTGCCAACACCCCTCGAATTGTTACTGTTTTACCTTGTAGTGTGTCACTGTCAATTTCACACAACACTTCTGCATCCATAATTCACATCTTGTGAGGAATTTCCTTTCCATTTCATAGACAAGGAGCCCAGGCCACAGAGGTCGAAGTAATGGGACACGATTGCAGGCACTGAACAGGAATGTGCGATTTGTGGTCCTTGCCTGTGCCTCATGGAGAGGAGCTGGGCTTTGAAAGAATATCTCTACCTTTCATGTCTGGGCCTTGTCTAGACTGAGTTCCTTAGATTATTTTGAATTCTCTTGGAAGCAGTAATTCCATAGTGTCTTTGGAGTTGCAACATCCTCCCATTGTGTGATTTTGCAACGGTGAAACTCCCCCAGAAAAATGTAACTTCCATTGATTTCTCTCTAAGTGGGAGTTAGGGAAGAGAAGAGCTTGTTTAGAAATGTTGCAGCTGCTCAGAAGATTAGGGTGCTGTGGGAACACTGCACCTGGGAGTGAGGAAGAAGTCCTGGGCTGCATGACCGCGGACAGATCTTGTCCCTGCCTGAGCCGAGCTCCAGGATCCTATCTGCTCTCAGCCATCCTGTAGCTCCTTGTCATTCTGTATGGGAGCTGTGGGAGGTTGTGACAGCGCGGATTTGTGAGTTGTGGGGGACATTTGGCTTGCTCATCAGCTTTCAGCAGGACCTCCAGGTATTAGAGGGAGAAGATGACCCCCTAGAGGTGGATGGAGCTAGGGAATAGTTTCATTTCGGGCAGCCGCTAGGCAGTCAGGTGCAGGTGCTTAACTCCCCAGATTGTGTCCCTGTTCCTGGTGACAGGTCTGACTTCTCTTTGAACTATAAATTGGAAGAGATTTGTCACAGGATCATGTGCCTTAAACCAGTGGGTTGGGCGGAGGAGAAGGCAGAGGAGGAACTTCAGGCAAGAGAATCCCCGCTTTCCAACCCCTCCTGTGAATCACAGAACATTGGATAAATCATTCACGGGGGTGGCAAGATGTGGTGAAAATTGGGAACTTCAGGGCCGAATTTTTTTTTTTTTTTAAGAGCAAGTCACTCAAAATCATCCGCTTACAGATTATTTCTAAAATAATTTCTTCCACAGAACTGTTTCATCCATCTTGAATCCCTTTTTTTAAAAAAATCTGTAACATTTTAAAATGCCTGATAGCTTTTCTCTCTGTTTTAGTTAAATAGTATCTTAATAGGGAATGAAAGCTCAGTGAGTCTCATACCTTGGATGGAGGTCTGCAGACTCTTGGCTGTGGTGGTTCTTTGAGGTTCGGGATGGTCTCGCTTGGGGACCGGGGCCTTTTACACACATCTGCTTCCTGCTCATCAGAGCTCTGTAATTATTTAAAGAAAGCGTCTATCAAAGTGGAAAAAGAGGGACCATGTCTACCGTACTGGGTTGCCAATAGGTGGCCAACAGGCAACCTGACACCAGAGCCCTCGACTCCCTTGGCTCTCAGCTTGCAGTGGGTGGATTAGGTGACGGAGGCTGACTGGCAGGCCCAAGTGCGCACAGCGGGTGCCCACATAGGCCGCTCCGCAGAGAGCATCTGCCTTATTGCTAGGAGCTTTGAAAAACTAATGTAAAAGCCGTCTGGCTGAGTACAAAGCAAGCTAAACTTATGAAATTTAATATTGAATAATTTTATATTGCTATCCTTCAGACAGTTTAATTATGCCATAGTTTACATTAAACCTAAAGTATTTTGGAGAAATCACTTCTTCTTGCTTTAGATTCCTGTTTTTAATTTTATATTTTAGTTGTCTTATTCAACAAATATACTACTGCATATAATCTTAAAATTAATATTCAAAAACATTTATAAATTAATATTTAAAAAAACTTCTAGTGCTGGGGACTTACTTGTCAGAGAAAATGAGACTGTCTACCTTGCCATATCTTGTCCTTAGGAAACAGCCATTCTTGTTCGTTTGGTGTGTTTAAATACTTTCTACTGAATGTGTAATTATTTCTTTTTCTTTCTTTCTTTCTTTTTTTTTTCCCCCCGTATTTATTGCAGGATCTACAGGTTCTCACTATACAGATCGGACTTTTGGACTTGTAGTGATTCTCCTGTTTTCAGCTTCCCAAGAGCTGGGATTACAGGCACCACCACACTCAGTCTCAATTGCTGCCTCAGCATGCCCCAGGGTAGGGCTGGCAGGGCAGGCTGGGTATCAAACCTCCACCCTTGCATCTGTCTAAGCAGGTGCTTTAATCCGCTGAGCTATCTGGCCTGCCCTGAATATGTAATTCATATTCTCTCTCTCTCTCTCTCTCTCTCTCTCTCTCTCTCTCTCTCTCTCTCTCTCTCTTTTTAAAATTTGATACCAAGAATCAAACTCAGGACCTTGTGTTTGCCAGGTAATTTTTTGGTGCTGGAGATAGAGCCCAGGGTGTCAAGCAAGTGCTTTACATCTGAACTACACCCCTAACCTGCCCCTAAGTTGTGGGGTTTTTTTCTTGTGAAAAGGTGGTAGATATTAATTTACTGAAATTTGAGGGAATACAAATAGGCGAAAGTAAATAAAAATAATCCCAGTACCCAGAAATACCAACTTTATTTATTTATTTATTTTTTATTTTTTAAGTTAAGACTGTAGATCCCACCTGTAGCCACATTTCCTTCCTTGGGCTCATTCCTCTGGCCTCCCAGACCCTGTTTCTGGGCTGATTTCTGCCTGTGACCGTAAGGGAAAGAACTAGACTGTAGTGTTTAGTTTAATGATTTCCTACCAGGTGACACTTGCAAGCCTCTAACTCCTTCTTCATGAAATGGGAACAATCCCTGTGCTGCTGGGAGACAAAAATTGCTAACAGCTCACTCAGAGAGCGCGAGTGGTGAGCAAGCTGAGGCCGGGTGTTACTTCACCAACCTGCACCCCCCCTGCAGCCTGTACCCCCCACCCCAGCTGCTGAAGCTGCTGCCTGCTTTAATTCAGAGAATCCCCTCCTTAGACAAGAGCTCATCTCCCCCAATGGCCTCCGTAATGGCATTTACCACAGGCTGTAGTCACTCCTGTATGTATATACATTTGTTAATAGGTAGAGAGCAAGGGGGACACTGGTGGGCAGGGGCGACATTTATACCCAGGCGTCTTGATTTAGAATTTGTTAGGCTGGGAGATAGATAGCTCAGTGGTTGAAGTGCCTTTCTGGCAAGTGCAGGGACCAGGCAGGGTTCCATCCCCAGCACCATGTGCTGCACCGGCCCCACCCCTGGGCGTGCTGAGCCACACCCAAGACAGGGCTTGGTGAGACACACCTGTAATCCCAGCGCTGGGGAGGCTGAAAACAGGAAGATCACTCCGAGTCTGAGCTGTGTAGTGTGACCCTCTGCCAAATACACACATGATGAATAAAATGATTTTTTAAAAAAGAATCTGGCAGATGGGTTGTTGAAGTGTTCGCTGGTCCACCTTGTGATTCAGACTGCAGCTGAGCATATCAAGGGGCAGAGATTGGTGAGATCCCAGGGGTGAGCCTGCCCCGGAAGATCTGGCTGCTGGAAAAGCTAATTTTCATACTATTTTCAGCACATACCGTGGTTCAATGGAAAAGAAAGAGATGGGCTTGGTTTTGTATTTATTTTGAAATTAAATAAAAGGTCCTTGTTTAAAAAAATTATAAGTGGAAATTATTGTTATGTTCCAATTCTTGTTTCCCTCCCTCTCTCCCTTTGACCCTCTTCCTTCCTTCCTTCCTTCCTTCCTTCCTTCCTTCCTTCCTTCCTTCCTTCTTTCCTTCATCCGTCTCTGTCCTTGTCCCTGTTCCTGTCTGTCTCTGCCCTTGGGTTTGGAACCTCATTCATGCTTTACCACTGAGCTACATTCTTAGCTTTATCTATTTATTTCTTATTTTATTTTTTGAGACCGGTCACATGAAGTCACCCAGGCTGTTATCCTGGAACTTGTTCTCTTCCTGCCTTAGCCTTCTGAGTAACTGGGATGGTGGTGGTGCCCCATTGTGCCTGACTTGCGCAAACCTCCACTGTGTTCTTTTTCAGAGATAAACCATACACACACCTGCAGGTAGATGGTCTGACCTCTTGCCTCTATTTTTTTTTTTTTTTGCACAAACATTAGCAAACTGAGAATATTGTTGTGCAATCTACTTTTTTCTGGTTAATATTATTAAAGATCATTGCATATCGGTGGGCAAAGATCCAGTTCATTTTTTAGCCTGATTAAAGTTTGGTTAGGTAGTTCTCTGTGGGGCAGTTAAGGTACTGCTCGCTTAGTAGGTTTGCAGGTCTGCAGCGAATCTTTGTTCATAATCAGTTTCCACACTGACACGTCTATGCCAGGATAAATACCTCAGAGGGCATTGCCCACTTTGAGGGTGTGTGGTTTAAATTCTGGTGAATATTGCCACATTCCTCTTGGTAAGCCATAGTAGCTGATGTTCCCCTAGACATAACGTGAAATCCTTATTTCCTCACACTGCCACCAATACATTATGTTATTACATTTGTTGGATCTTCGTCAGTCTGGTGCATCTGGAGTTTTAATCTGCAGCCTTTCCCACATGGTTGGACTCACTTGTGTTTCCTGTCCTTTAGCTGCCTGTCAGCTGCTGATTCTTTTCTTTTTCTTATTGTTTGTGTGGTGGGCTTATTTTTCTCTACAGACCCTTCCTTCTTAGCCCCCCCATTTTTTTTTTTAGGAGAAAGCCAATAGGACCAGGACTGGGGACCCGACCCTCGTTTTTCCAGCTACCTGCAATGTGAGAGTGACTGAGTCACTTAAACTCTGAGTCACTGTTTTCGGTTGTGTAAAGTGGGTCTGTTAGTTCAACAGCAGGATTAGATGAGATAATCAATGTAAAAGTGTTGTTATAAACTGTAGGAAGTTGTCACAACATATTATCACATTAATATTTATTTGGTTTCAAATGAGTGACAAGACTTTAGATTTTTAAACCCTAAGAACTAAATCATCTGGTTAAACAGGTAGGCAGATGGAGGCCCAGAGAATGACCTGTCACAGTTGCATGTCTGCATCTGGGCTTGACAGGCAATAAGGTCCAGATCTGTCTCGTCCTGGTGGGAGCCACGGTGATGCGTAGGTTTTTTGTTTTTGTTTATTTTATTTTATTTTATTCTTTTGCAGTGCTGGGGATTGAACTCAGGGCTTTTGTGGTGAGGTACATTCTCAGCCCATTTCAGACAGGGTCTTGCTGAGTTGCTAAGTTGCCCGGGCTGGCTTGAACTTGTGATCCTCCTCCTGAGCCGCCCAGAGTGCTGGGATTGCAGGCGTACCCCACCGCACCCCACTGGTGCTTTGTAGTTTCATGAGAGCATCCTCATTCTCATCACAGATAAACTCAACTTTCATGGTGGCTCTTTCCTCTTCTTGGCTAGACAGTGAGAACTCAAAGAGCCGAGGCTGGGTCTCCACATTCCGCCTGCTGCTAGCTGTGGACCTCAGCACAGGGGCTTAACCTTTCCCGGCCCTAGTTGGTCTCTGGGTGTTGCGTACAAAGCTGTGGAGAGGACCGCTGAGACTGCACTGCAGAGCCATGCTCCTCTGGCACACGATGGGAGTTGGGAGGTGGCAGCGGCATCACTGCTTGGCTTTGCAGGAAGTTCAGCAGCCAGAGTCCAGGTTCTAGGCTGTGCCTGGCCCTCCCTGCTGGTGTGTGACCTTGTGCACGTTTCTTAACCTCTAAGATAATACCAGGAGTCCTGTCTGTTGGGAGAGCCAGTGAGCTTTGTATAGGGGGTACTCACCCCAGTAGAGCTACTTGATAAATATATTGTTTAAAAAATATTTACTGAAGTGGGTGACACGCTGGCACTGGCCCAGCTGCTGGAGCTTTAGCAGAGAGAAGCAGAGTCCCTGGTCCTAGGGACCAGCATCAGGTTCTGAAGCGGATTCTGATGGCCCTTTCCAGAAGCGTGGGACACACACATCCTGAGGAAGTGTGGGGATTTTCTCATGCCCCGTAGGGTCTACATGTCACTTCCTGTGAGATGCTTTCTCTGTATTTTGGGACTCTGGACTCAGCTGCCTCCCTCCTCTCCCAGAGGGGTACAGCGCTCACCTGGCTGGCCCATGCCACGCCAGGCACCCTCCAAACCTGCTCAACAGGGGGCTGTAGCCCTGGCTGTGGGGTCCGTTGTGTCATCTTTGTGCCCTGGGGGTTAGGGAGCTGGCTGTGTCTGCTGCACCTCTAGACCTGGGCTTTCCCAGCTTATTAATTGCTTCACCAAGGGAAGTCTCTATGCATGCAGGCTGCGTTTAATGCCCAATTCCACTGTGCGGGGACCTGGAGAGATGGCTGTGAGTGTGGCCCTAGGCCTGTCCTCTGGGAGCTGACACTGGGAGACAGGAAATAAACAGAGGGCTGTAGCCAGTGATGAGCCTGTGTAGATGAGAAAAACAAGGACATGGAGGGAGAGAGGGCCTAGAAATGGGGGTCTTCATGCCAGTCTGAGAAATCAGACAGGAAGCGAGCACTGGGGGGAAAGGCCTTGAGCCACTGAACTGGTCACTGTTCTCGAGGTACACAAAGGATGGGGATGCTGTGGAATGAGCCTGGGGTGTCACAGCAGTTGATGTGCTGGGTATGGATTGGTGCAGCCCCACTTGAGGCCGTGGCCAGGGCCACATAGTGAGGTGCATTGTAGGCCATCACCGGAGCCAGTGATTTATTTGAAATGAGTAAAATCCACCAGGCCTCTGTAGGTTGTAGAACTGAGGTCTTGAATTCTGAGTAGCTCTGGCAAGCTGTCCTGACAGATGAGGGCTTCCTCGCTGGCCCTCCATCAGTGGTGTCAGCGTCTGCAGCCACCACGGACACAAAGTCAATTTCCACTCTTGGAAGTGCGATTTAACGCCCAGCTGCCCGGAGCGCTGTGGAGAGTGGAGGTCAGAGGGGCTAATTGGGTGGCTTAATGAAAGGGATGTTCTGAGGGCTGGAGTAGCTGGTCCCGAGGCAGGTCAGCTAGCAGAGAGGAACACGATGGGGCCAAGGGGAGGCCAGCCAGGGACAGGCGCAGATCCTGTGCAGGCTTTAAGCTTTTGTGCTGGGGAGGGAGTGCCTGCTGCCCCACGAGTTTGAGTTCTAGAGAAAAGCTAGGAGTGCAGCTCAGGGCATTTTCTGACCTCGATGAATCTCCCACTCTGCCAAAGTACACCTTATCTTTCTCCTTGGTTCTCCTTACACCACAAGCCCTGCCCTCAGGCCCACACATGGCACTGTGTGTGGTTAGCCCGCTGGTGCTGGGGACAGGTCTGCAAACTGAGGAACATGTGGGGGTGCAGCTCACAGTGCCAAGGCAGTGAGAAGGCCTGCGCCCCTTGGCCAGCTTCTAGGTGGAGCCTGGCGGGGCTCGCCACCCCCTCCCAGCCACTCAGCCCATCCTAGGTCAGAGCTCACACTCCCATGCACCCATTCATTGGCTTACTTTTCACCTACTGAGTCAACTACACACTACAAATTTTCTTTTTTGTTGTTGCTGGAGATTGAGTCTAAGAAGTACTGACCTGTACAACCCCAGCCCTTTTGTAAATTTTTTTTTTTTTTTTTTTTTTTTTTTTAATTTTGAGACAGGATTTAACTGAGTTGCCCAGGTTAGATTTAAATTTGGAATTCTCTTGCCTCAGCCTCCCAAGTAGCTGGGATTATGGGTATTTTCATCACCATGCCTAGCATATACACTTTCCTTTTTTGTTTATTTAACAAGTACTTACTGAGTCAGGATTGGTGCTGGACTCCACACTGGGTGCCGGGGGTAGATGGCTCCTGTTCTTTCAGGTTAGAGTCTGCTGGGACGAGGAGGAAGCAACCCTGTGAGTTGCGCACTTGTTAGCCTCAGGATTGTCTGCCAGCCACCACTACACAGAATGGTTCTTGTGGCAGGGCTCAGCCAGACTGAATCCATGGGGGATGTCCATGCTGTCTTTTGGGAGCAGGGCAGGCAGTTAAGATTGGATTTCCAGGAGTTCCATGCCATGGGGATTCAAGTCAGTATAGGCCGGCACCACCGTACCCGAGAGCCCTCTTCCAGGTTCGGCTGTTTTAAATCTCTACTTGTATCTTGTTTTAATTTAATAGTAAATTTTCATATTTTAGAAGACATAATTAAAGAGTTGCTCACTACTTTATCATATATTCAAAATCTCTGAGTTTCACAGGAGTATCTTCTGCCTTGTTTTTGAAATTTAAAGCAAAAACTTAATTACAAAAGAATCAAAGCTTTATTGAAGAAAATTAAAGTACAGGTAACCTGCTTACGAAAGAGATAAAACCCACTCATTTCACAATCTATCAGTGAGCACTGTGAACATTTCTTTCTTCCTATGTCCATTTAAAAATATCAGCCTATATTTTTGTCCTTGTGACCTTTTCTCTTAGCCCTGTGCTGGGTGATCCATCTTCATTAAGGTACTGTTGATCTCCATTATGGTTTATAGAAGGACTTTTCTATTTTCACTTTTTCAGCTCACCAGTTTGATGACAGCAGGCTAGGATTCCTTTGGGATGGATGTAGCTTGAGATTGTGTTTTCCAGTTGCGTTCACTCGTGACCTCGGGCATGTACTTGGAGCTTAGTGCCTCTTTATTTGTAGAGTGGGTGTGACTGGACCTGTCCTGGTGGCCATGGTGCCTGGCTGCTAGCATGGCATGGCCAGGGAGGCCTCGCCAGCTGCTGTTTCCTAGTTGGTGGCCAGAGCCAGAGGCTGAGGTTAAGTCACCTGCCTCTGGCAGCTGTTGACCAGCGCTGGACTGAGCGGCATACAGATGACCGTGGAGCTGAGCCCTGGGCAGCAGTGTGGGCTGGTTCTCTGTAAAGATGGCGCTCCTCCCCTTCCTTGCCTCAGCAAACCAGAGGAAGTACATTTGGTTAAGAATGACTCACATTGTCACAAGGCCTGCTTCCAGCACCAGAGGGGCAGCTGCAAGGCCTGGGCTGGGGACTTGCCAGGCTCTTGTCCCTAACTAAGAGCTGCCAGGCTCAGGGCCATTCACATCTGCCAGGGGCACTGAGGCTCAGGGAGGCCAGGCCGCATGCTGGCTGAAGTCAGGCAGCTTGTTTGCGAAGAGCTGCGATTTGAACTTGGGCTTTTCCACTGCGTGTTCCTTGGTAGACTCATTCACGAGGTGGGTGGGGATGCCCATGGTGTGCAAGAAGCTCTGGGGCACAGACCCAGAGGGAAGCAGTCTCTGTCTCTGTCTCTCTGTCTCTCTGTCTCTGTCTCTCTGTCTCTGTCTGTCTGTCTGTCTGTCTGTCTGTCTCTCTCTCTCTCTCTCTCTCTCTCTCTCTCTCTCTCTCTCTCTCACACACACACACACACACACACACACACACACATGTGCTGAGAGCTGTGGATTCATTCCTCCTGCATGTGTCTTGCCTGGTCCTGTGCTCAGCACCATGGATACAGCTGGGCACAGGCTCCAGAGTGGCCTGGCCTGCTGTACATCATAGGAGGATTGAGACTGAGGCATTTGGTGAGGGCAAGCATGCTGGGTTGGCAGTGGAGGAGGACTCAGGGCAGCCATGACTGGGAAGAATTGCTGGAATCGGGAATGAAGGTTGGGCTGCCCCAGCTGGAGCTCGGGGCCTGGCACTAAATGGTACTGAGACCAGGGCTAGAGCTGGAGATCCTTCCATAGAACAAACTGTGTGACCTACAGCAGGTCTCTTGGGTCTTCTGAGTTTGTTCCCCCTTAAAGGGGATGCAGTAATGTATTTCCAGCAGCTGTATGGTTATCTCCATCACCAGCTTCCCCATGTCCTTGTCCCTCAAGGGATGACAGCAGGTGTGGACAAGTCTGGGACATGCTTGGGGCTGGCACTGTGCATGGATTTGGAGTGCAGTGCAAGTAGGGCGTAGATGTGATGCAAATGACACATTGTCTACTCCTGAGCTCATGCACCTGCCACACAAATCAGGGCAGGCCCTGGGCTGTGCCTGGTGGGCCTGTGAGAGGAGAAGGGTCGAGTTCCTTCTGGAATTTACCCCAACATGCAGCCAGGTCCCTTTAGACCTGTCCACTGGGCATTAAAGGAAACAGACTGTTTGGGGGCTCATCCTGACTCTGTGATCTCCCCTGCACCTCCCTCCCCCATTGAGGAAAACTTAGCAAATAAAAATGTGACGTATTTAAAACATACAATGTGATGATTTAATACATCTACATATTGTGAAATGATTATCACACGTCAGGCTAATTAACATATCCACCACCTCACACAATTACATATCAAGCATACAAAATTCTAGGACTTACTCATCCTCCATAACTGAAAGTTCATACCCTCTGACACCCCCCTCCCCCAGTCCCTGGTAGCCACACTTTGCTCCCTGCTTTTCCTGCTTCTGGGTATATAGCCCAAAAAATGAAATCAAGCCCTCGAGGAGAGAGCTGCCTTCCCAGGGTCTTTGTAGCATCTACAATCATCAAGACACGGAGATGCCCTGCATTTCCATAATGCCTGAATAAAGAAAATATGGTGTGCACAGTGGAATACTACTCAGCCTTAAAAAGGAAGGAGGGTCTGTCACTTGTGACAGCATGGGTAGATCTGGAGGATATTGTGCGAAGTGATGCAGAAAGACAAGTGTGGTGTTATCTCACCTGTGGCTGCTTACCCGCCCCTAACAGGAGGGCAGTGGTGTCTCGGACACCCGTGCATATGTGGCTGATGGTCCTGTCAGCGCCCCCATGCTGTCAGAGGGTAGTACTGGACAGTGCTTCTGAACAGCTTTGAGCACAATACCTGTTGCCTCCAGTGCTCCGTTTGTGCTCCTAATCAGATCTCTCACCAGATCTCTGCTGTTCCTCCCTCTGGGAGGAAATCCAGGCTCCTTCCAGGCCCCTCCTCCGGCCAGACACTGACTCCTGGCCTGACTCTTGCCAGCCCTTCCTGGCCCTAGGCTTCCTGTTGTCCTGAGGTCGAATTCCAAAGCCCCCAGGAAGCTGGCGCCCTCTGCCTGCTGATGGCCCCTGGAAGAACGGGACGCACACTGTCTCCATAGGCTGCTTGCAGCAGCAGCCACGGACTGCATGGCTCTCTGGGCCTTGGGATGAATCAGGCCAGCATCTTCTGGCTCTTGTTCTGGACGTCAGTGTCCCTCCAGCCGGTCCCACCCCCATCCCAGGTCCCTGATAGTGCCACGCTGTGTCCTGGGGCTGCCCTGCAGCCTTCTTCCCTCTGGCCTTTGCTAGGCCCTGGCTCTGCAGGTTTCATTCTGGATTCCTCTGCCAACTTCCTGGGTGTGTGTGTGTGTGTGTGTGTGTGTGTGTGTGTTACTAGGGATGGAACCCAAAGCCTTTACCTGAGCTATATTCCAAGCCTTTTTCTTTTTTTTTTTTTTTTTGGCGGAATCAGGCCCTTGCGTTTGCCAGGTAAGCGCTTATTCTATTGAGCTATCTCCCCAGTCCCCACCCCTTTTCTTAATTCTTTATTTTTGACACAAGTTCTTGCCAAATCCTGAGTTGCTCTGCTTGGGCTCAAGTGTATCCCTGCTTGGCCTCCCAGGAGAGAGTCAGAGCAACTCTTGAATCTCTCCTTCTTGCTCTTAAAGTCATGGCTCACCTTGGTTCTTTTTTTTTTTTTTTTTAACCGGGGATTGAACTCAGGCCCTTGTGCTTGTCAGGGAAGCACTTATTCCACTGAGCCATCTCCCTGGCCCTTCACCATGGTTCTTAAATTGAACAAATTACATCAGACACTTGGTATGCTTTCATTTTCTTCTTGTCCTCAGAGGATGTTGGGATGAAGGGTAGAGTTGAGGGAGAAGGCAGGAGGATGTCTGGGTCCCCAACGGGGTTGGGGTTCTCTGAGTACTGTGTCCTGGACATGGCTGAGTGGGGTGTGTGTGTGTGCCCGTGCTGAGCACAGAAAGCACCTTCAGAGAAGTTTGTTTTTGTTTGATTTTTTTTTTTTTTTTTTTGAGGCAAGGCTTCCCTACGCAGTTCAGGCTGGCCTTGAACTCACCGTGTAGCTCAGGCTGGACTCAAACTCACCATGATCTGATCCTCCTGCCTCAGCTTCCTGAGTGCTGGGATTACAGGTGTGCACCACCGTGTGCTACCCATGTGATTTCAGAGTTTCTGAGTCTTGCTTAAGCCCCAAGTAAGGGTTTCTGTTTGAGTGCCCTCCCTTCCTTTAAGGGCAGAACTGAGGCCAAGTGGACCACTCCAGCCTCACCAGCATGGCCAGGAGGCCAAAGGGCTGGGGTGGCTGAGCAGGAAGTAGGCTGGGTCGTGTGTGGTTGGAACTGGAGGTGAATGAGGAGAACTTGGAAAGCCCTGGCCTAGGGCCAGTGGCTCAGTCCTGGGGGAGGCTGGGCAGTTGGTGGGAGGTGGTTACAAGTGTGGACTCTGAGCTAATGGTGGAATCAGGGCAGACTCTGGTCTGGGGGTGGCAAGACCCTTGGCTGATTAGGTTAGGCCAACACTAGGAAGCCCAGAGGCCGTGCTCCAGAGACCTCATACCTGCTGCTGCTTTAGAATTTTACAGAGCAGGAAACTGAGGCCCAGCAAGTGTGAGTAGCTGTGATTGTGACGTTGCACATGGATGAGTTAACTCAGCACCTCATGTGTGACATTATTAACCTGCTTGGTCATTTAGGTTGGCAAGGGAGTCGGGTTATTCTCTTTGAATACCTAAGTGTTTATCTAAATGCACATTTGAGAAAATAAAGCCTGTGCATGTAAGGAACTGCTGAAGACAAGTCTGGCAGGGGTGGGGGTGGGGTGAGTGAATTTAAAGACACATTAAGTAAAAAATAGTATGGATGGATAAAGATATGATAACCACCAGGAGGTTGGCACAGGACCTGCAGCCCTTGAGACCTGGCTGCAGTAATGGCTCATGACTCTGACCTGGGTGGACCCTGAACCCCCAAAAGTGGAGGGCTATTTTTTGCGGTAGAGGGAATGAGCCAAGCATTCCTGTCTTTACCTCCTTCCTGGGGTGGTCTTCCTCCTGAATGGTGCAGAGAAGGAGGGACATGGCAGAGGTACTGTTACTTAGGGCTCTTTTTTTGGGACTCTGAGCTCAGGTTCCTGCTACCCAATGGAGCAGCCATCGCCAACCAGAGTCCCCAGGGGTGGACCTGGGCTCAAGTCTAGGGTGCTGTTACCTCTGCTGATATAGCTGTGGTTATGGCTGAAGAGCTGCCTAGGGCCGTTGTGGAGTTTCTTAGCCCACTGAACCTAAGGTGGCAGAGGGGTGGGTCCAAAGCTCCAATCCTTGGGCTGTCCTTTAGGATTGAGTTCAAATGAGTTAATGCGTTTAAAGTGCTTAAAAATATCCTGCACATAATAATAATAATTGATCAATTTATTTAAGGTTTCTCTTCTTTCTCCTTGTCATTGTTGTCATCCTCCTCCTTCTCCTCCATCTTCTCTTCCTCCTTGTCCTCCTCCTCCTCTTCTTCTTCCTTCTCTTCCTCCTTGTCTTCTTCCTTTTCCTCCTCCTCCTCCTTCTCCTCCTCCTTCGTCTTTTTGAGACAGGGTCTTGCTTTGCAGTTCAGGCTGGCCTTGAACTTACTTTGTAGCCCAGAGTGGTCTCGAACTCTCAATGATCCTCCTGTCTCAGCCTCCTGAGTGCTGGCATGTGCCATCACACCCAGCTAAGGTTTCTTATTTTAATAGTTTTTTTCTAGAGGCACATAGAAATTTTTTTTTTCTCTCTCTCTTTTTGGGTGGGACTGGGTGGGGATTAAACTCAAGGCCTTGCGCTTACCAGGGAAGCGCTTATTCCACTGAGCCATCTCCCCGGCCCCTAGAAATTTCTTTTTTTAAAATTTAAAAAGAAGCCAACTCTGTAGACACCTTCAGAATTTAGTTTTATAATAAAAACTGTTTGAATAATTAGACCTTTACATTTCAGAAGGTAAAATAAACATGTAATCTTTCTTTTTGAAATTCAGTCTGTGCAACATGAACCTTTGCACAAAACCTGCATTTTACAGTTGACCTTAAGAAATCTGCCATTTGGGCGGGCCCCATAGCTCAGCGGACTAAAACGCCTGCCTAGGCAACCACTACGGGACGGGGTTCCATACCCATGCCGTGCGGGCCCCTCTCCCATGGCACGCTGAGACTTCAAATGAGACTGGGCGTGGTGGTGTGCGCCTGTAATCCCAGCGCTTGAGAGGCTGAAACCAAGAGGATCACTGCGAGTCCAATATGTGCAGTGAGACCCAGTAGACCCTGTACTAAATACATTAAAAAAAGAAAGAAAAGAAATCTGCCACCTGCTGGCACCTCACCCAAATTGCAAGCCCAGGATTTGCTTTTTAAAAATTTCTCTTTGGTATTGTGATTGTTTTTGTTGTTACAGTAGGATGGGCTGAAAGAAATGAATCTGTCAGAAAATTTAAAGTTGTATAGGTAGCTTTGCTAAAGTGGCTTTGCCAGATTTACTAAAAAAATACTAGGCCTGGCAAAGTCTTAATGGTCAGTTAATCCGTATACTTTACTATGAGTTCTAAGCGCTTAGCCCAAGTCAGATATTTTGATTAGAGCTTTGCACCCATCTTTGGTAGCCTGTGTGGCCTAATAAGAGCGGGAAGGTCGGCACCATAGTTCAAGTGGGTAAGTGCAGCGCAGTCGTAACTGGGTAGCTTGCCCGACACCACACGGCTCCTGTGTGGCAGAGCTGGACCTGGGGCCCTGCAGTGCAAATCGATCTTCATGAGTCACGAGCCTCCAAGTCAGGGCCAGAGTTTGTCCCGATCACGGGCCCCATGGGATTACTGGGCTGTGCTTCTGGTTTTTGCCAGAGGCCTGGGCAAAGCTCAGCAGGGCCCCCCAATGGACCCCACCAACCGGTGATGTGGGATGATTAAACCATCTGCCGTCCTCCAAAGCCTGCTTGGTGGCCTCTTGAGTCTGTGGTCGGTGCTTCTGAGAAAAGCGGGGATCCTGCTCCCACCTTGAGAGCCAGCGCCGCAGGAGGCAGCACAGTTGTAAGCAGGAAGCCGAGCCAGTCTGTTTCCAAGTCAGTTTGGCAAGTGGTGCTGGTCTGGGGTGGCTGCCTGGAGACGAGGCCCACATCCCTCCCTGAGGGGGGAGAGAGCTGTCCTGGCAACTCCCCGGCCCCAGGCAGGGCTACCCCCCATGCCAGGGGAGGAAGTTTGCCCTGTACTGGAGAACAGCAATCCTCTTTCTGGAGAGTTGGACCCCTCTGCCCATTTCCCACATTAGCTTTGCTGGGAGCGGAGCGTGGCTTGGGGTGCTGAGTTCGGGGCGTGGGCCCTGGCACCTGTGGGCTGCTCGTGCAGGGAACGGACCCAGCCCCTGCACGCCTTTGCTCTGTTCCAGGGAATGTGGTTTGAGTGAGGCAGACTGGAGAGATTCCCTGATAATAAAATTAGTGTTTCTAAGTGGTGGCTTAACAGGCCCCTGAGAGGAAATGTTTCTGATTTTTTTTTTTTTTAAATAGATATTGGAGCATTTTAGATCTACATACTGATAACACTCATTATAGGGAATTAGCACCTGTGGATGATATATCTTGATTCTTTTTGTCCTATTCCCCTCCCTTCCCTTCAACTCCTCTTTCCCTCCTTTTTCACAAAAGCTTTATTTCCAGTTTTTCTTTTCTCGTCTTTTCTTTTCTCTTCTTCCCTTTCCGCCTGCCCCCTCTGGGTTTCTTTCCCATTTGAACATTTCTTCCTATTTCACAGTATACATTATACATTTTGGTCTTTATTTACACTTTTGATTTCTCACACTGGAGAAATAATATGATGTTTACACATTGGTGTCTGAATATATTTCACTTAGGAGTATGGTCTTAATGTGTAACCATTTACTCACAGAAGTCTGAAGTTTATCCTTTTTATGGCTAAATAGTGCTCCATTGTATATAAAAAATAATCCCCAAATCTTTATTCATTCACCAGTTGATGGGCATTTGGGCTGTTTCCAAGATTTAACTATTACAAACTGTATTACTATAAGCATAGGTATGCATATATTACTGTGGTATGATGCTTTTAATTCTTTAGGGAAGGCATCAGGAAGGGGAATAGCCGGGTCAAATGGAGCCTCTAGTTTTAGTTTTCTCAGGAATCTTCACACGGACTTCCATAGCAGTTGTACCAGTCTACACTTCCACCAGCAGTGGAAAAGGATCCTTTCCCCCACAGCCCCTCCAGCATTTGTTATTGGTTGATTTTTTTTTTCTTTCATTGTTTATGTATTTGGTACAGGGTCTCAGCTCAGACTCATAATGATCCTCCTGTTTTCAGCCTCCTTGGTGCTGGGATTACAGGTGTATGTCACTACGCCCAGACTTGGTCCCGTGCCCTGGGGTGGGGCCGGTGTGGTATGTGGGACGGGGATCCCCTGGTCCCTGTACTTGCCAAATCAGATGCTTAGTCCGCTGAGCTATCTTGCCAGTCTGATTTTTTTTTTTTTTCCTTTTTAATAGCCATTCTTCTGGAGTGAGATGGAATCTGTTGTTGTGGAATCTTGAATTATTTGCCTGCTGCTGCAGTTTTTGTTTGTTTGTTTGTTTGTTTGTTTGTTTGTTTTTCTGGTCATGGCTAATTGAATGTCTATATGGCTCTCTTACAGGTATGTCAAATTCTTTTGCCCTGCTTGGGAAGTTTCCTGCCATTACTTCTGTGAACTGATTTTTCATACCATTTGTGCTATCTCCTGCCTTTTCACTGACTCTTATCTACTTTTCTTTACATCATCCAGCAGCCGCTGGATTTTTTCTTTTTCTTTTATTTTTTTGCACCCTTGTTATTTTTAAGAAAGCTTTCTTTTCCTGCTCACTAACTGCAACCCTGTCTTTGCATCTGCTGTCCTCTCCCCACACTGGCTCATCCTGCTGTGTGAACTTCTAATTTTTAATCTCTTGGATATCTGCTTGAATCTGTTTCATGGATTCTGTTTCTTTCCTGTGTTGGGCATTCATGGATTCCCTCTTTCTAAGATCCTCTTTTTTTTTTTTTTTTTTAATATATGCTTCTGCTCTAGAGTCACTGAGTATGTTTTTCATTGTGGTCATATTTCTGTAGTTATCTGATAAATTATTTCTGATTTGATGTTTTCTAGAGCCTCATTCCCTTGCTTTGTTACTTCCACTGTTACCACGTCAGACAGTCTAGGTGGGTGGCTTCCAAGTTTTCCTACCATATTGTCCCCTAGGTTTGCCTTTGAGGAGCTGAAAGTCTATGGTTGCATCTTGCTTAAATGTCTTCTCATTTTTATTTTTTTTTAATTTATTTATTTTTTTTGTTGTTGTTGTTGTTTAGTTCAGTTCTTGGGTTGATGCTTATAAACTGCTTATGACTTCATTGCTAGTATTAAGAACCCTTTAGAAATTACTGCTTCTCAGAGATGTTTTCCAAGGGCAGCTGGGTTTTGGGTTTTGGGTCTGTTGCAAGATCCTATCTCTTTAACTTATTGTGGATGAGAAGTTGCTGCCTATTTGGCCTTGCCCCTGCTCTCTGACATTAGCTTTAGTATTGTTTATGACACCTATATAACCTCAGTCTTGGCATACCAGGAAAAGCTAATTTTGTCACTTTGGCTAAAGTAGTACAGTCAGCAATAACAATAGCATCAAACACAACCTAGAAAATAGTAACTATTAATTGGTCACCTTTAACTATATGAAGTATAATTGTGGTTATATAACAACATTTAAAATGAACCAGAAAAATCATATATAGTAAATGCCTTACCCTCAATGTGAAAATTTAAAAGGGACTAGGGGGAATAATAGAATTCTGTTCTGCTTTTTATATGAAGAATGAGAGAGAGAGAGAGAGAGAGAGAGAGAGAGAGAGAGACAGAGACAGACAGAGACAGACAGAGACAGACAGACAGACAGAAAGACATAGACATAGAGATATAGACAGGGACCAAGACCTAACTTTTCCTTCCAGGAACCATATTTCTCCTGCTCAGTTGCCCCTTGCAGTACCAAGAAAGAGAAGACATGAATCCTTCCCTCAGAGCCCTCCATGTAAAAATGAGGCTTTACCCCAGGGCAGTTATTTGAGAGGACTTGAGCAATCAGTTGAACCTCTCAGTTTCCTTTTCTATTAAGCAGCAATAGTAGGACCCTCCTTCCTAGTGTCTGGAATAAGAGTCAGAGAATATCATGGAGACGCGAAGGGTTTATTAGAATAGTGTGGGACACACCGAGAGACACCAACATAGTCACAAGGACCTAGATGACTCACTGCAACACACAGTTGTTATAGGGACTGGGCCATTGTGGTTTATGTAGAGGCACTACTCTGGAGGAGAGGAAATCCCCAGGCTTCAAGGGCCCCCTTATCATCACTTCCATCTCCAAATGTAGTTCTGGTTGGTTTGTGGGGACTAGAAGCCCCTGGCGTGCATGCAGACTCCCAGCCATGTGCAGATGGGCACTGCCCCTGTAGTCTCCATGAAGTACATATCTCCCATGAGGGCCAGTTTCCTGCTACTATGTAATGTCCCTAAATGACCTCCCCCAAGGGGCTCTAGCATCTTTCCTTTGTGTTCTCACTTTAACCTTCCCATAGCCTTGAAAATGAGGGTCTGATCTGCCATGGCGAGGTACGTGATCAGGGTGGCTATAAGGCGGATGACAGAGAGTATGATTGGGCAGGCTGTGGGCCCACACTGTGCCGGAGAGAAGATCCTGAGTCCTGCACTGCTTGCTGGGAGTTGTTCTCAAGAGCAGCTCTACGTGTTGGGTTGCAGTTTGTTTGTGTAGGTTTGGTGGTTAGGGCTTTGCTGAGAGCTGGTTGGATTAAAGACTGGGGACATGTTGCAGTAAGAGTGTTTGACAAGGACAGGGTGGTGGCCTGTCAGTGGCAGTAGGGGTAGGGCGGTGCTGGGACATACCGGTCGCCATGGTGTGGGAGGTAGCTGTGTGTGGCTGATGCAACCAGGATCAGGTCGTTGTGCTGTGTAGCATGGGTTTGTTTGGCTCTCGTGGCTGTTTGGTGTTTCTGTGGTGTTTGTTGGATGTCTTTGTGAGGGCTGCTGTAATAAAGTCCCTTGGACCAGGTGATCTAAACAGCAGACATTAACCTCCTTGTGGTTCAGGCTGGGACATCCAGCAGTTGGTTCTTTTTTTTTAAATTTCATGTGTTTGATACAGGGTCTCACTACGCAGCTCAGAGTAATAGTGAGCCTCCTGTTTTCAGCCTCCCCAGTGCTGGGATTACAGGTGTGCACCACCATACCCAGACTCGGTCACTGGCTCAGCATGCCCAGGGGCGGGACCAGGAATTGAACCCTGGTCCCTGTGCTTGCCAAAGCAGGTGCTTAGTCCACTGAGCTATCTCGGCCCTTGAAGTTGGTTCTTCTGAGACTTTTCTCATCATTCTTCAACTGGCCACCTTCTCCACGGGAGCTAAGCAGCCTTCCTTGTGTGCTTGTCTGTGTTTTTGTCTCTTTATGTGGAGACACCATCATGGTAGTCCAGGGCCTCAAGGCCTAGTATAATTTCGTTCCCTTTGTGAACACCTGCCTGAGTAGTCACACAGTGAAGTCCAGGGCTTTGGGCTCCAATCTGAGTTGGAAGAGCATGTGATGCAGCCCGGAAGGTTGTATTTTCCCTAAATGTCACTTGGTTGGCAGCGGCTATAGTAGTGGCACTGTAGTGGAGTTGGATGTGAATGTGATCCGGAACCTGTGAAGATACTGTGTCAGTGTTTGACATGGTGGTACCCTGTCCTGTGTTCACGGGAGACCTGGACCATTGTGTTGTCCAAAGTAGAAGTGCTGGCCGCATTAGTGGTGTAGGATGGTGTCTGAAGAGATTACTTTGGGGCAGTGGTGTTTCTTTTGCAGTACTGTGCTTCATGTCCGTAAGATACTGTCCTACCACCACACTGGTGCAGCTAGGTGATGTCACCTTGGTGTTTGGGGTGACCATACAGATTGTGGTTGGGGTGGGGCTGGGGACCACTGTGGTGGTGGCTTGCACAGTTCCATGAGACCTGCACTTCTTTTACTCATCCAAACAGCCCCCAGATGAAGCACAGCGATGCCTCCCACAACCCATCAGAAGCAGCCCCGGGCCAAGGCCTCTTGATGGCATCTGACCTTGGTGTGTTCTGTGGGGCTACTGCCTACCTGAACCTGGCAGCTGACCTTGCTCAGCCCGTGCTGTTCACAGGATGGATGGTGCCTGCAGCTCTCGTTCTGACTGGCGGCCAGGAGAGGGATGAGGGAGCAGCAGGGAGTGTGGAATGGTGTCGCATCCTGGGCCCCCCTGGCTGTTCTGCAGCCAGACCCTTCTCCCCATGGAAGGCAGCTCCGCTTCTGCCTTGTGAGGTTCTTTGCTGTTCCTCTCCTAACAGCCCTTCACAGCCCAGCTCCTTACCCAGGCGGTCTTCCCTGCTTCCTTCTCCCTGACCTGCCCCATTTGGAACGATCACTGCCCATTTGGGCTTCTGCTGCCCCTTATTATTGGCACCACTCACCTTCCACCTTTCTGTCATTTTCTTTCTCCTTGGCTAACTCTCCCAAACCCCCTCTTCCAGCACTGGGGATTGAACCAGGGCCTTTGCACTGATCGATACCCCAGCCCCTCTTTCAGGCATGTCTTGAACTGTGTAGCCCAAGCTGGTCTCAAACTCGATGATCACCCTGCTTCACCCTCCTGAGTGCTGGAATGACAGGCATGGGCCATCATGGCCAGCTAAAGTTTTAAAATTTTGAGACAGGGTCTTGCTAAGTTGCTCAGGCTGAGGTCGAATTTGTGATTCTCCTGCCTCAGCATCCTGGAGTGCTGAGATGACAAGTGTGTGCTACCACAGCTGCTGGATGTGCTCTTTCTTGAGTGAGCATTTTTGAGTGCCTAGCATTTGCCGGAGTTCAGCAAGTGAGCAGGACACAGAGCATCCCTGCCTTCCTGGAAAGGGACAGGCAGGAGAGACACACAATAACCAAGTATCCTAGTCAGTATGTAATGACACACTGAGGGTGTCATGAAGCCAGCAAGTGGAGGAGGGGAGCAGACCAGTCGGGGAGAAGGACCCACATAGGTGGCTTTCTCTGGAAGCTGGAGTCTGGGGGGTGGCGCCACCCTGGAAGAGCAAGGACAAGTTTTGGAGGGTGGCAGCCTCTGCAGGAGGGTTGTGACTGCCCAACCAGAGGTGCCTTTCCTGAGGATGGCATAGCTATAGGCAGAGCTCAGGCAGCCCACGCAAGGTCAAGCGGGGAGGTAGCTGGCGGGGCACGCCTGCCCCAGCCTGTGCTCAGATGCTGGGCCACTTCAGCACCTGCAGGAGAGCAGGTGAGGTGCTTGTCCTGGGTTCCCCTCTCAGCTCAGCTCTGACCTGAGCACCTTTCTGGCTGATGACCGGCCATTGGAGCCCCAGAGGGAAGTCCAGGGATAGCTGCACATAGCAGCCATGATGCAGAGGGCTGGCGGAGCTTGTGTCCATCTCTGCTCCAGATGACACAATTAAATTAGCTCAGAGCATGAGCACGGGGCCTGTGCTATTTGGTGTTGCTGTTTGCTTGCTGCACACGGGCTCTGTTCCCTCCCCTCGAAAAGGGGGCCAGGCCTGCCCTACATCCTGGGCCCTGTGAATTGGAAAAGATGACAGCAGCAGAGTGCTTAGCTGTGGGGCTAACACAGAGAACACCCGAGGAAGGTCTGCTGCTTCTGCCATCTTTCTGGATTCTGGTCCCACAGCGACACTTTGGACCACTTACACATCCCAGTACTCCCAGGGCCAGGGTTGGGGTGATCTCTGGTTCCTGGCTTTTATGTTCATTTATTCAGGCCTCAGGCCACACCCATAAGAGGAGCCAGATGCTCTTTGGGGTGCCCAGGCTGCTGAGACGAGTGTGGCTGGCTGGGTCCCTCTCATGCTCGACCTTGCTGCTGGGTGGGGTCTGTGGTTCTTTCTTCCCTTGAGCCGCTGACCTTATGCTGACCACAGACTCTACATCTGCAGCCAGGCCCTGTCAGGCTTCTCAGAAAACCAGAAAGTAGCTGGAATTCTCCAGGACCTGCTCCAGGAGTCATGGAGATGGATTGGGAGTGGAGGCCCAGGGCTGGCTCTGTCTCTCTGCACTTCCCAGGGTCTAAATGTGCTTGTCTGGGGCTCAGCTGGGTGAACTGCTCCTGCCAGAGCAGGACAAGCTGTAGCTGGTACTGGCAGTACTAGGGACAGTGGAGCTGGTTGTCAGCCTCACCTAGAATCAGTCACCTCACCTGCTGCTTTGGTGGGGTATGTTCCTGGTAGCTGAGTGCTGTGTTGGGCAGGGCAGGGCAGGGCAGGGCCTGGCCTCTAACTGTCTCTAGAGAGCCCCGTGTGGCTGAACTCTCACCCCTGTGGGTGTCACTGCAGTTCTGCCAGGCACTTCTGATTTGGGAGGAGTCCTGGTGCCCTGGCTTTGGCCCCATTGCCATGAAGGACTCGGGTGTTGCCACAAGGTTTTCCTTGAGCTTTTCACCTCTGGAGAGCCTCAGCCATCCCTGCTCACTTGCTTGGAGGCCCAGGTTGTGGCATTTTCCCGCTTTGTGGACAGGATAAAGGTCAGGGCTGAAATGACACCAGGACTGAAACACTCCTGGGGGAGTCTGGGCAGACAAACTGATCAGCCAGCACACGTTTACCGCCGCACCCTGCAGGGTCAGAGTCCTCCTGCACTGCAGGACTGGGCCCTGAGGGAATGTTTAGGGAGAGATCTGGACAGGGCTACAGAGTGGGCAGCTGGGTGTGCCTTGGGGTGACGCTTCTGCTGGTGAGAGCCACTCCCCCTTGCTCTGCCCAAGTTGGGGCGCCAGGAAACACTCAGGGCTTGGGGTCTCTGGCTTTTCAAAATCTTCAGCTGTCTTTGGATCCCTCCAGTTCATTCACCCTCTCCATCTCTGCCAGTCCAGTCTCCACAGTTAACACCAGGGAGTTGTGGCATCTGTCTATAGGAAGCTAAATTAAATGAGAGAAGCCGGCATTACTCAGCTTTCCACCAGCCCCTCGCTGCCTCTTAACATTCTTCCAGCAGACTGTGCTGTCTGAGCCCCTGCTGCCCCTAGGACTTAGCATCAAGGGTGCAGACTGTCTGTTCCCGGCCGCCTCCTTTCTTCCCAGCCTTACTCTGACCCTGCCCGTCTTCCTCTGTTTTATTAGCTTCCTTGTACGAGTGTATTTCTTTTGGCCTTGCTCTACACTCTGCTGCAAGTGCAATAGAAAAGGCAGCAGAGTGTGGGTGGTGAAGGTGATAAAAGAGCCCTGGGCTGGGAGGAGTCGAAAGAGCTGAACTGTAGCCTCCTTTCCAATGCTGGCTCAAATTTCTTTCCTGCTCTGGGCCTTAATTTCCCCATCTGCGCTATGAAAAGTCAGTCTGAGGGCAGTGTTTTCACAAAAGAGAACCAGAACTCTCCAGGCCTCCAGTCTTCACTGGGTGGGACGGTCCTACACAGAGAGGACATTTCGCTTCCCAAGCCCTTGCCAAGGTGGACACCCAGGAGCTAGTCCTGGCAGTGGTACCATCTGTGATTGGCAGTGCCCACCCCAAGGAACTGAATTTGTGTGTGAGCTGGTGGCTCGGTCTGGGGAGAGCGGGTAGCAGCTTCAGCTAGGGCGTGTGAAGCTGTCCCGGGAGCAGTCATCTGCAAGTATGCATGTGTACACACACACACACACACACACACACACACACGCACGCACGCACACGCATGCACACACACTCCATTCTGCCCACTTTACAGATGTGTAAACTGCCCTTCTGAGAGAAATGGAGAAACACATGCCTTGCATGCCCTGGAGCCCCATGCTCTGAGCACCTGCGCTCCTTCGA
The DNA here is from genome assembly GCF_000260255.1 of Octodon degus. NCBI lineage: Eukaryota > Metazoa > Chordata > Mammalia > Rodentia > Octodontidae > Octodon > Octodon degus. The sequence continues at coordinate 5,089,260 of NW_004524616.1, forward strand.
AAGCCACCACTCCCACACCACAGGCTGTGGGCTGTTCCTGCCTGGAGTGGGGCCTGTGCTGTGCCGACAGCTGGGAGTGGGAGGGGGCCCTTGGCTCAGAACCTGGGAATGTGTTGGGAAATTCCACTGCCCTCCCTCCCACGCTGGGGAAAGTTCAGTAGCTGCCTGGTCCTGCGTGGATCACCAAGGCCTCTTCACTCCTTTTACAGCCTGGGTCTCCTCAGGAAACTGCAGCAGGCAACATGTGGCCTCCGCCTCCCCACCCCCTGTGCAGTCACTTCTTGCCTTCTTTGGTCCTCTCTCCCCACCAGGGCCGCACTGTCCCATCCCCCTCTCCCCCTTAAGCCTTTAGCTTCCCAGGAGAGGAACATTTGAAAGCAGGGATTTTAAAGCTCTCTGAAAACACACACGGTATCCAGCTGCCCAACTGGCTGTGTGAAACAGCCTTGGTCATTCTCCACAGATGCCTGTGCTTGTAAGGATGCAGAAGGAAGGCCACCCTTGAACCCGAGGGCTGAGCAGGCTCAAATGCCTGGAAGGCTTCAGCCTCTTACCTGAGCCTGAAACTGGGCAAGGGGGGAAGAGGTCTGTGAGTTTCCCTGATTTGAGAGACCCCAGAGGCAGCAAGAAGAGGCCCCGGGCAGAGGCCAGGCTCTCAGACTCCCTGGCCTGGGGAACTTTTGAGGCTGCCCCGTGAGACCGCCCTCCTCTGGGTATCTGCACCCCTGCCCTCCCACCATGTTTGCATGTGCCCAGTCAGAGTCCTTGTGACCTCACAGGGCTGCCAGTGGCCACCTTTGGGCAGCTTTGACCATCACAGGCCTCCCTTAGGATGCCAGCAGCTTTCATCTTAGTCCCCACGCCACTGCCTAGGCCCAGCTTCCTGGAGCCTCATAGAGTAAGGCTGGACCTAGCTTCAGGTCACTGCCCGGCTGCTGCCTGCGACCCCAGGCAGAGCCTGGCACTCATGTTCTTGGTTTCCTTGTTTAAAAAAAACAGAAGTTTAACAGACCATGTGATCATGAACCATCCCATTTCTAGGACTCAGTGGAAAGAATAATCCAGAAAGCTCTAAAAATACATTGTAGAGGCAGTGACCTATGCTCAGCCTGTATTTGTTGGGGAATTCTACTAACAGACCAGTCTTTTGAGTAGTAGGTGCCCTAGAAAGCAGCTACTCCCAGCAGAACTGGGAGTTTTCATATGTGCAGATGTGAAGAGCCCTTGTAAGCATCCTTAGAAGGCTCTTCTCAGGCCACGGCAAGCCCAGCCCCACATGACTGGAACCAGGCTGTGTACCCGAGCATGGCATGTGGGAGAGTCTTTTTTATTCAATTTATTGTTTTATTTTATTTTTTGAGAGTCTTGAATTTGAATCCTGTCCCTGCTCTGTGTTGGCCACATGGTTTCAGACAGATCACTAAGCCCCTCCGAATGTATCTGCCCCTTGTTAGAGGTGAGGGGATAGGGTACAGCTCAGTGGAACACATGCCTCACATGCCTGAGGGTCTGATTTGATCCCCAGCACCAAAGAGAGAGAGAGAGAGAGAGAGAGAGAGAGAGAGAGAGAGAGAGAGACAGACAGACAGACAGACAGACAGACAGACAGACAGAAAAATGAAAAGGAGAAGAGGTGAAGAGTGTGTGAAGTCAGTGGAATAAATGTGTGTGCAATGTCTGGCGTGTTCTCAGTACCAGAAGGGCAGCCCCCGCTGCCCTCAAGGTCAGGTTGTCACCCCTACCCTACAACGCTGCTGGACCTCCTCAGGCACCACTGCGACCTGTGTGCCCTCGGGAGGTTGTCAGTGAGCATCTACTGCATCCCAGGGCGGAAGCTCGAGCCAGTGATATCCTTTAGGCTGCTGCGTCCACACCGCTCTCTGGAGACACAGAAACAGGGAAACAAATTAGCCAAGATGGCACTGAGCCACAGGGAGGTGGGGTATCAGGAAAGACTTGTTGCAGGAGTGACTTCTGAGACCTTTTGGCAAGAGAGGATTTGAAAGAGCCTGGAGGGGGCTAGAGATGAGCTGGTGTGACAGCACAGGCATGCAGGAGAGGGAGCACGGAGCCTCCTGCAGGTGGGGAGGCTAGGACAGCGCAGGGCCCTGTGTCCTAGCTAGTGGCTGGAATGGGCTCCCGGTGCTGCGAGATGTTTGGTAAGGGAGTGAGGGAGCCCCTTCTCGGGCTTCCATGTGGGCCCCGCCTGGCTGGGGGCTCCCGACTCACAGTGGTGTTTCCTAACGTCCTCTGCTTGGCAGTGCCCTAGTCAAAGCAGCTGGAAGGAGATCTGGGTGAACGGGCACCCCTCCAGGTGGGTGGAGGAGAGTGTACAGGTGCAAAGCATGTTCCCACAGAGTTCTGGGAGATGGGGGGCAGAGCCACGCGTGGAGCAGTGTAAGCCACACACACACACACACACACACACACACACACACACACACACACGGAGCTCAGCTTCTCACCTACCAAGGCCCAGCCATCAGTCCTTGGAGTGACCCAGCTTGGCCCCAACCTTGAACTGAGAGCAAGATTTCAAGACATGTGCTACCTGGGTGGGGCTGGCAGGTCATGTAGTGCTGGGAATCGAGCCACAGTCTGCTGTAGCTGCCTAAATTTGCCTAAGCAGACACTTTAGACCACTGAGCTATTTCACCGGCCAAGCTCTTCTAGTTTTGATAGTCTGTTATCTCTGCTAGTCTAGTTTCATAGGTTTGTGGCATAGAAAAGAGGTAGGTGTGTGTGTGTGTGTGTGTGTGTGTGTGTGTGTGTGTGTGTGGTATAAAGCATGAAAATCTCAAAAAAAGTATTGATGATTTTGGGCTACATTCATAGATGTCTAAGACTGGGTGGGAACTAGGGAGGAGAGGATTCCCAAAAGTAGGCACACAGATTTGCTCCCAGAGAGAGCAGAATGAAAAGGTGCTAAAGTAGGCAGCCAGCTCTGAACGTTGCCTGTGGCCAAGGGGCAGCCTGGTGATGGAGGCCATGAGGAGAGGCTCCCAGGTAGGCAGAGAAGGAGCTCTCTGAAGGTCAGACCGTTCCCAGAGGGAGCCTGCCTTTGAGGGTTAGTTTACTGTCATAGGATGTGTGACAGAGTGTGTGGTACTGCCCTACAGGTTGGGCGTCTTCTGTCCTTGGGGGCACTGGATTGGATTCTTCAGGTTGTGATGGCTTCCCTTCTGCACCCTGTATTTAAGCCTAAGCCCACCAGATGACCATAGGAAAATTATTTTAATCTCTGTGTGCCTTAGTTTCCTCCTATGGAAAGGAAATAGGTTGCCTCCCTGGCTTAGGGGCATACTGTTCAGATTGTTGGGGCTGTGGCTTTGGAGTCCTTCCTGTGATCCAGCCTCTCAAATGAGCAAGAAATCTAGTTTCCCTTCTACCGCCTGCTTGCCACCGTCCTGGCCTTGGGCTGTGGGCAGGGAGGGGAAATCCGTTTTCACAGCTCAAGTTGGCTGATGTGGATGGCTGAATTTTTGCTTTAAAGAATTTAGTTGGGGGCAGCAGCGTGGAGGGTTAATGCTATGGGAGGGGGAGCCAAACCTAGCTTGAGCGCCGGCCGACCTAGCTCCCAGCCAAGGCAGGCATCACCAATCCATCACTGCTCCCTCCTGCTGATCTGATTTATATGGCCTTGTAATCTTTACCCATACAGAGACGGCTAAAACTAACTGATAGGACCTGACTCATGAGATATGTCTATTTGCCATTCCTAAATAAAGAAAAATAGCCATGAATGTCATTCATGGACAGCGCCAAGCAATGACTCAGTCAGGGCACTAAGGGAAGTATGGGCACTAGTAGCAAGTGAATGAGGGTTGGGGCAGCTTTGAGATAAATTGGGAGATAGCTTTTTGGTGGAGCTGGTCATAAGCTAAACCCAAGAAAGGAACAGGGAAAGATGTAAAGAGAGAGGGAGGGGAAAGGGGGGGCAGATTTTATATATGCTTATATATAAGAGCTTAAGTATGGATGGGCAGGCAGTAGTGCTGATCCTCAGCCTTAGGTTAGGTCTCTGCTCCTCATTTGCTGTGACCTTGGGTGAGGTATAGAGCAGCCTTTTTCCTTCCTCCCTAAGCCCAGCACCCCCTCGTACACACACGCTCACGTGCACCCTTCCTTCTTCCAAGGATTGGGCTCCGAACAAATTTCTGGTTGGTGGCAGCTATTAAAGTGAGATCTAAGTGACTCAGGAATCTGAGGGCTGGAGGCAGTAGCTGCGCTTTGAGAGCTACTGGGGGAAGAAGCAAAGGTGTGGGCTGAGCGAGGCCTGAATAGCTGACAGATCCCAGGGTTTCTGGAGAATGAGTCCTTTTCCTAAGGTCAGCAGAAGGCTTGGGCCCAGATCCGTGAGCTGGGTATCCAGGCTTCTGCACCATTTCAAGGCACCCTTTCATTGTTGGCCAAGAGGGTGGGCAGGCTGGGCAGGGGGCGGACAGGTTCGTATCTATTTATAGCTGGCATTTGGGGTCATGCAGCCCTGGGTGCCTGAGTGGCTGGGTGCCTGGCCTGCCCAGCCAATCACAAGGGCCGCAGGCCCCAGGGTTCCTCACATTAGCAGGTGAACCTCAGGGCTGGGCTCTGGCCAGATGTTCAGCATTCCCTCCTAACTGCAGCAGACCCCTGGGAGGCTGCCAAGTACCTACTGGGACAGAAAGAGGGGGATACAAAAGAGGAAGGGAAGAGAGAACTGTGTACAGACCGCCAGTGGGGCGCCCCAATCAGTGGTCCCGAGCCTGCAGAAAGATGGGGGGCAGAGGCCCCGGCCTGGGCAGTGGAACTCCTGGGTGCTGGAGTCACTGGAGTGAGAGATAACATGGGGCCATTCCAGCAGCCCTCACGCCTAGGGCTCATCTGTGCTCCTCCTGTCCACTCAACACCCCAGAAGCCCAGCCCAGCAGTTACTTTCCTCTGTGACCCACAACCACAATGCGACAGGAGATGGTGTCTTGCCCCTGCAGCCTGTGTGATCTCTTTTGCCCTGTGGAACTCAGCTAAGGTTGTTCAGAGCTCTTCATGAAGAGAGTAGGTATCAGGGACAGGGGATCACATGACCTTAACCATGACTTCATGGGTCCCCAGGGACAGAAATACAGGCTGGAAGCTGGGAATGATGGTGGTGGTGCACACCTGAAATCCAGTACTTGGGAGGATCACAGTGAATTCGAGGTCAGCTTGGAATACACAGCAAGACCTTGTCTTTAAAAAACAAAAAAAAAAAAAAAAAAAAAAAAAAAAAAAAGGAGGGAAGAAGGCACGTAGGCTAGAGTCTCATCCAAGTGGATACAGCTGATCCCTTTGGGTCTCAGGCGCCTTGTCTGTGAAGTGGGGATGTCTTGAAGACCAGAGACGAGACTGTGGGTCTATGCTGTGGCCTTACATAAACAGAAGCATGGCAGAAGCCATCTTCACACCCTATAGCTCCCCACTGAGTCCCACCTCCAGCTGAGGGTGCGGTGCGAGGGACCTGCTGAGGTGGCTGCCTGGGGCTAATGGCTGCTCAGCTGCTCCCTGGCACTTTTGACTCTGGGGACCCTAGGTGGAGCTCCTTACCACACCCCGCCCCATTCCCTTCCTTCCTTCCCTGCCCCCAGGTTGCTGTGGCCTAAACCAGAGATCCTTGTTTATTTATTTATTTATTTATTTATTATTATTTATTTATTTTTTTTTTTGCGGAACCGGGGATTGAACTCAGGCCCTTGCGCTTGCTAGGGAAGCGCATAGTCCACTGAGCCATCTCCCCGGCCCCGAGATCCTTGTTTAGTTTCTCCTTCCTTCCTGCTCACAGCCGGCCACCACTGAGTTGTGTTGACCCTACCTGAGAATACAGACTGTAGGTCAGCCTGTTCCATCCACTCTTCTTCTTTTTGTTTCCTTCTTCCTGGAGCCCACCACCACACATTGGCTCAGGGGGAACCCACCCCGCTGGGTCTTCTGCCCTCATTTTTGTCCTTGTCTCCATATGTCAGCTGACGTGAGATCTGTCATGTCACAGTCCTGCAGCCCCCTGCACACATATGGTGGAGCCCATATTCTAAGGGCAACAGCAAATCCTACTATGGCCTAGAAGTCTCGTCAGGGTGGGCCCAGCACACTTTGCCTTTCACTTTCAGGTCCCCGACCCCCATGCAGAGGCCCTGGTCTTGGGTCTCCTCTGTCTGATGGGGTACTTGGGACTCCATCTTTCTACAACTGCTATATCTTCAGTGAGTGCTGGGTACCTAGTATAGGCTAGGACTATGGTAATGGATCAGGAAAGAATGGTCTTGACTCTTGATTACAAGGGACCCTCCATGCTGAGCTTCAGGGCTTGGGAGGCCTGGAGGGGAAGCCTCCGGGGTACCGGAACCCTTAATGCCAGGCAGGCCTCTTCAGCCACTTTCAGGGACACAGACTTTTGTCTGCAGCAAGCATGAGGCCAGATGCTATTATCTAAGGGCCTTTATGCCTCTGAAGGTCAGATAAGAAAGAGGCAAGTAGCTAACAGCAGGCCTTTCATAGCCAGACAGGCCTAGATTAGAATCTCGCTACCATCACTTGTTGACCCTCTCTAAACTCGGGTTTCTTCATCTGTGAAGAGGGACCAGATAGACATTTCTGCCTCTCAAGACGTTCAGAGAATCAAAGGACGCAGCCTACTGCTTGGCCTTTAGTAAGTACATACTAAATGCCCTACTGCACCAGGCCACCACTGCCCAATCTGATGTAGAACCAGGCAGTTCAAATGTCTCATAAATCTTTTATTATTAGGGGAATTCTTTGCTCTTCCCATGTCTCAGTGCCAAGTATTCACAGAGAGAGCTTGCTAGTATTTGGTCTTCCTTTTGCTCTGCCTCTCCTGAGGTCCCTACCTCTCTTCAAGCCCAAAGATGATGAATTCTTTTGTCTCCTGAAGGTTCCACATGAGTGGCACACATGTGTCTGTGGGTCAGTGTTGTGGCTATTGGGTTCTGTTGGCATCCCACCCCAGGATGGCACTAACAGGCCAGAGAATGGTGTTTGCCCTCCTCAACATCTGTGAGGTTAGCTACCCCAAGGTTGGGGCCATGCTTGGCTCAGGGGACAGGCAAACCACAGGCCAAGGCTGACACGCATTCCTCAGAGGAAGGTGCCCAGGGATAGAGGCCAAGAGGCAGAGGCAGGAGTCTGTGCCTTTGCCTCCCGACACCTTGTCTGTCACCAGAGTGGTCTCCTCTGGACCTCCCCGCATGCGTGTGGCAAACTACCACGCAGCACCGAAGGATGAGAGGTCAAGAGGAGGAGGCTTTTCAGTGTAGAAAAGGTGGTAAATTGAGTGTTATAGTGGAGACCCTCAGATGGCAGTCGATGATGGTAAGTGAGTTCCTGCTCCCTGAAAAACAAGGCATTAGTCCACCTGGCTGAGATCTTAGCATTTAGATCCCCAGAGTCACAAGTAGACAAAAGTAGACAGGCCACTGGATTAAGTCAGTGATTCTCCATCCCCTGTCCCTCTTTTTCCTGCCACAGCATACACATCAGAGAACATAGGCATGCTGGCCTGTGTGTGCCCAGAGTACCACCAACATAGTGTGGCCAAGAGAAGCTGCAGGTACCCCTGCTAGGTTCATTTCTCTCCTACATCAGAATCTGTTTAGCTGTCAGTTCTGTCTTGATTATCAGAGACAAAGAGCTGATACAAAGTCATCCCTCCAAAAGGGATTCTAGAACCTGTGGGGTTCAGGCTTCAGGGGCCTCATCTCAACGCTGCTTTGTGATATAGGGGGCTTCATCTTCCCAGAAGCTCCTCCCATTTGTGGGAAAAATGACCACAAGGTTTCCTGTGTATCTGCTCAGCACTGACAGCAAGATAGTGCTTCTTCCCTAGTAGTACCTACCAGTGAATGTGCCCAGACTGACCCTCCTTATCAGGACTGGGCGTTGCACGTTGTGTGGCCCCGAGCCAGCCAGCATGGCCATGAGCAGGGTGTGTCATTGGCCCGACTGACTGTTGGGTTTTTTCTGGCACAGCAGAGAAGCAGAAGTAAAAAAAAAAAAAAAAAGGGCTACAGGGAGACTTTATTAACTGGGGACATGGACAGGATCAATGACAGGGAGATGGGGGGATACTCTGACCTGAGACAGTGGAAGGCTGAGATTTTTGTAGACTTTGGTTAGGGGTGGAGTTGGAGGGGCAGGTTTAGTGACACCTAAGGAGTGGATTGGGGGCTCCCTTCTGTGGGTGGGAAAGGTAAAAGGAAGCTTTACTTTTTGCCAGGGCTGGAGTGGGGAAGGAAGAGGAGGTGGTTATTGGGAAGATAAACTTTTTTTTTTTTTTTTTTTGCGGGGGAGGAGGGGATTCAGTCATGTTGAATCAGGGCCATACTAACTTAGCAGTTCATTCTTGGGCTGGAACCCATCACTGATCCACAGGATGGACAGAGACCAACCCTTCACACACCCTCCACTCTTATATTAAACAACAGATTATTCTCTGGGTTAGGATTCTAACATGGGACTAGTAACAGGTGACCTGTCACAGGTTTTGCTGGTGTTCGCAACCCTACAGAGAAGCCCTGCGGATGCAGAGGGCTGGCAACATCTGCCCGCGTGAGCTGCCAGGCATGAAGTGAGGCTGCGGGCCAGCCCTGAGCAAGGCCTCTGTACTGAGCCGTTTCTGGGACATAGGGAAGCAGAATGCTGCTGTGGTCACATCCCACCAAGTGACACCACAATTTATGAGTGGGATCTGCAGTAATGCAGAAAGCCTGATACAGGTAGGGGCACGAACCGGGCCGTGAACACCTTGTCTCCTAAGTAGAACCAGGCTTAGAAGTAATACTGAGTTTGGCTAGAGGATTCTTCTTGTACAATGGGAAGGTTTGGTCTGGTCATCTTCTTTCTGCAATCAGTTGGTAATGACTGTCAAAGAGTTTTGTTTTAGAGAGTCCACTTCTGTGCTCTGGCTCTGCAGGAAGAAGGCCTGTGATTGTTTGGTGATGCCTGCATGGGGAAGGACTCCGAAGGTGGTGGTGTGTTCCTTGTGTGATGGCCGTTCATGTACTTTCCCCAGCTTTGTTCCTTTAGATGTGAATCAACAGAACAAATGAGGGCAAACCCTGGGCCCAAAAGACAGGCAAGTGCAAGGTAGGGGCTTGCCGGGGCAGTGGTCTAAGAATTTGCAGTCACACACTGATTGTGACCTTGTGGAAATTATTCTCTTGGCTGAAGCTTGCTTTCCTCTTATGCAAAGTGGGGCAAACCATCCACTGCGAACTACGCAAGGCTGTTGGTGAGGATCGAATGAAGTAATAAATGTGAAATCATTTTGTCATACTTAAAATGGCAGCAAGCAGTTAAGTGACACTTTTCATGTGGCAGTCATGGGTCTAAGTGCTTTGATTATATCCTCATTTAATCCTCAATCCTATGAAGTAGTTATTATTGTTATCCTTGTATGATAGGAAGTGACACCTGGGTACAGCTGTTAGGTCACATGTCCAAGGTCACACAGTTGCACAGTAAGGTTCTGACCCAGGTCATGTGGCTCTGGTGTCATTATTCTCTGAATCCCTTCATTGCAGCTGCTTCTCAGTGTAGACTGCAAAGTGCTGTACACCTAACACGGAGTCCCTGAAGCAGTGCCTCCAAATCCTTGCTCCATCCAGTTTTGTTGCATGACTGGGGAGGTGACGGAGGCTGCTGCTGCTCCATGACACCTTTCCCAGGCCTCACAGGAGATAAGGAAGGGGAAGCCATATAAAGCGAGGATTTGCCCCAATCGCTGGTCATGCTGCCTGGGTCCATCTCTTCACCCTACCACTTCCTAGCTGAGCGGTCTTGGGCAGATTGACAACATCTCTGAGCCTAGGTTTCCTTATCTACAAATAGAGATGATGAGTGTGATAATAGGAAGGATATGCTTGGTAGTATTAAATACTTACTCTAGGGGCTGAGGTGATAGTGCAGAGGCCAGAGGACCTGAACTGGGAGTCATGGGCTGCTCTGCTTGGGACTGGGGCTTCTCTGAATGTCATTCACGATGATTCCCTGGTGTGCTGTGGGTAAATTCTCCCTTCCTGGGTAGGTTAGGAGCCCCCCCCCCCCAGGGTGTGGGCTCCTGAACCCATGCTGTGCATCTGCCCTGAGCCCTGCTCACCTCCACCTGCCCTCTCCATGTGGACGGCTTTGCCCTTTGCTGGAGCAGCTCCCTATCCACGTAGCTGCAGCCCGTACCAGCTGAGTCCAGAGCAAACTGGTCTGCTGCCTGCCCTTCCTGGAGGCCTTTACTGCTCAGCAATTACCATAAAAGAAGCACGGCAGGGCAGGGAGAGGTTCAGCTTCTCGGCTTGGGCATCCGAGGGTGTTCTGGTGCCCGTGTGTGGGGTCCTGATAAAAAAATGAAAAGAAATGAACAGCAAAGCTCACTGACGCTTTGCCTTTGCATTCGTCATGCCGAGTGCTTTCCCTTCTGTGGGTCTCTGTGAGGCCCGCTGTGTAGTAGGGCCTCACAGTGGTGCATGGGCGTGTGAAATGCAGATTCCCAGCCAAGGAACCTGGACAGGGGTCAGAGATGGTCACTTCCTCCCTTGGGAGTTGAGCTACGCTGGAGAGTTCTGCATCACCCTGAGATAAACCCAGGGGTAGACCCTGGAATAGTGTAGTTGTACAGGTTTTCCTAGGTAGACTCTAGTAGGTGGTTAGAGAACTAAACCTAGAGGATATTCTTCGATGGTTTTGATCCCCAACAAGATGCTGGCCAGACCTCTCAGATCTGGAGACACTCCTGTGTCTTCATGAGCTTTCCATCCCTGGAGTGTGCAAGGAGCTCCAGCACAGTTCTGCTCTGGCTGGGGCTGTGCAGGCCAACATCTATCCTGGGGCCATGAGGCTGTGATTCCATTGCCCAGAGAGGCCCGTCTTTTGTATCACAAGTCAATTTCTGCGATTGGGTAGCAGAGAATGCTAGCTCTGGAGGGGAGGTGCCCTGCAGACACTTTGTCTGCCCCCTGCCCACGAGCTGGCCCAGGGGCCTGGAGAATAAAGGATGCAGCGGCTGAGCTTGGATTGGCCTAGTGTCCCAAAGGACCACTCCTTCCTTTTTATATAACTTTATATAGATTAAGATAACAAGCTCCATATCCCAGTGCCTTATGGCCTTTTTGTTTATATATAAATGGCTATGTCTGTAAAAGTTCCAAGCATTCAACAAACATGAGATGAATGAGCACTGGGAACATACTTGGGACCCGTGGAGCATGCGTAATAAACCCCTGCTGTGGGCTGAAGCTTCCCCACGGAGAGATGGTGCCATGACGGGGAGACAGCAGGGAAGAGTGTGTTCTGTGGGAAAGGCGCGGAGGGCATGGTGTTGAATTGGGGGGTGGAACAGGACTGGGAAGGGAAGGTGCAGGGGCGCGTCCAGAGGTTCTGAGGCCCTCCTGTGGGTGTTGGCATGAAGGGTAGGGAGGGACAGAGTGGGAGGCTGTAAATGGGAATCAGCAGCAGATAGACTTTGCCTTGAGAGATCTCAGGAGCAGCAGGGTCCTTCTAGTTCTCCTGCAAAGACTTGTGGTCCCGGGGGCAGGAAGGAGGCACGGGGGTGGGCAGAAACCTGTGAGGTGTGGGGCCCCTGCTACCCACAGCAGCTCCCAAGAGGCAAGAAGGATCAAAGAAAGGCTGAGACGTTTTTCCAGAACAAATTCATTCCACTCGGGGCCCGGGTGGAACAGGGTTTCGGAGGAGAGAACTGGGTTGGAATGGGGCTGGGGTCTGTGGTTTCATTTAAGCAATAGGATCTTGTACCCACACTGGCCCAGGGGTCTGGGAATCCGATTCTGGCTGGCAGGGCTACTGTTGCCTGCACTTCCCCATCTGGGAAGTAGCGAAATATTAATTGAAGGCTGCAGTGACACACTGATGAAGGGTGAGAGCCAGAACAGACGAGGCCTTGTGACCTAGTAGTGCTAACCCATTGCATAGTGCAGCAGCACCCAAGCTTCCTCCGCAGTGTGCAGGCATAGCTCTTCTGCATGTTTCAGAGGAAATCACTGGCTTCATTTTTGTCATTCTTCCTGTGTGGAAAAAAAGTCACTTGTGCCCACTATTGTCTTGCATTTGCCCTTGAGGCCTTGTGCCTTTTTCCTTGAAGGTTTCAGACAGGTGTGGATACAATGACTGGGGCCACAGCCTGAGGCCCACCCCCTTGCCTGCTCTCTGCAGGTCAGTGGGAGAGCAGGGCTATGTCCTCCTTCTAGTGTCCTCCCTGAGCTCCAGCCCTCCATGCAGTCAGTCAGGTGGGCCCCACCTTACTCTCCCTCACTAGTGGCCTTCCCAAGAAAAGGGTGGCAGCAGAGGACCTCCCTCTGTGGGCAAGGAGGTGGTTTCTGCTTGCCAGGAGGAGCCCCTGATTCACAGCTAGTGTTTTCCTGCCAGAGTGGGGACGTGGTTATGTTATGGGGTGAGGTTGGGGGAGATGATTTATTAGGGCATTCTCCATCTTCTGAAAGGTCTCTCAGCTCACTGCTTAAGGAGCATCCAGCGCCACATGTCCACTTCAGCATCTCGCGTGACATTCTTGCCATAGCAAGTGCTTATTGGAAGGACAGGTCAGCCCTGAGCCCCAACTCCTCTTTCTCCACAGTCAGGTTCTCAGCAAACATGTCCCCTGGATGGGGAAGTTGTACCATTCTCTGTTCAGACGTTATTTCAAAGGCTCCAAGTACAAGGCCACATCTAAAGCAGTCACTGGGCTCTTCAGAGCTGCTTGGAGGAGATAGCAGCTCTGAAGAGCCTGGTGTCTGGAGGGCAGCATGGTTTTACAGAGTGAGTGTGGAGGAAGAGGAAGTGGATTCTATGGTTCAGTCGACTACAGCACAGTTCCAGTGGGCCAAATCCAGTCAGATGCTTGTTTTTGTAAGGTAGAACCCATCATGCCCAGGTGCTTATGTATGGTCAGGAGTCACTGTTTGGTTGTACAGAGACAGTATAACTGATAGTCTGAAGGATTTACTATCTGGCTCTTTACAGAAATTTGCCAACCTCTGATGATTTGATCTATCGAGGAAGGGTTAAAATGTGGCTTTGGCTAGAGAAGGCTAGATGTGTGACCTCTCCAGGGAAGGCCTTGCAAGCCCACTGGCTGCTGTAGTTGCCCCATGTGCTAGTTCTTTAATGAATGCCAAGGTTCTGGGTCACCTGGGTTCCACAGCATTACCCAGTGTTAAGATCAAGAAGGACAACAGGCTAGAGAAACCGAGGCCCACAGAGGCGAGGGAACTTGCTTGGTAGCATATGGTGGCTGAGCTCAGACTCAGAGAAGCCAGAACACTTTGTTCTGATTTGCTGTTTTATTACACACACATGCACACGGAAGCAACATCCTTTAAGCAGTAAAATGGCAGAGATGTGTTTGCTTGTAAAGGGCAGTTACTTATTTTATCTTTTCTGCGCCCATTGCCTGTGAGCTGGAAGGTGGGCAAGGAACCTGGCCCTGCCCTGTGTAGGGAGGCTGTTTTCTCAGTCAGGTCCAGCCCAGGCAACAGGGCTAAAATGGGCACAGGGAGTTCTGTTCAGGGCATGTGCACAGAGCAGCTGCCAGTGGTGCCCGTGCCGTCTCTCCACACCTGCCCTAGCTGCATGGCCAGACTGGGAGGCAAGCACTCTGTGGCCAGCATGTGGGCCGGGTCAGCCCTTTGTTTGCAGCCAGCGCCCCACAGCATCCCTTGTGTTCCTGTCTGCCTTGTGCTCAGGAGGTCAGCCAGAGTTTTATGAAAGCCTTTCCCTCCCTGGACCTCAGTTTCCCCTCATGGACTGTAGAACATTAGGCCCAGTGTGGCTAAGGTTTTCTCTCACACTGCAGTTCTGGAATTCTGTTACCTGGGCACTGCTTGGAGAAATTCCTGGGAACACAAAGCATTTCTTTTTTTGTTTTCATTTTAGCATAGGTGGAGGGCATCAGGTGTCCTAGCTTCCAAGCCCAGCTCACCTTCCTGCCTAGCAAAGTGTCTGCAAGGGAAGTGAGCAAGCCTCTCTGGGCCTCAGGTTTCCCCACCTGTGGCGTGAAGGTAAATGAGACTTGCCCAGCGAGGCACCTGCAGCTGTCGCTATAGAAGCATCAGGTGGGAGGGCTGGGTGCTGTTAAGGTCTTCTCCTGCCAAGGCTCTGCGTCTAGCCTCCAGCCTCTCATGCAGGTCTCCCCTGGCCAGCGTTGGCTGGGGATCTGCCTACACAGAGGAACACTCCACAGCTCCAGAAACCTGACCAGGTGACAAGAGGCCAATGGCAGGCACTCAGGAGCAGGGAGCAGTGGGCAGGTTGCAGGGTACTTATGCAAATCTGAGTCCAGGTGTGGGCCCTGCGGCCCAGCCAGCCAACTCCCCTTAGCACATGGTCCAGGAGGGGCTGCAGTGTCTGAGCAGGATAAGGTCACAGCATCATGAGGTCTGGGACTTTGTCACCCCAGCCTCACCCCTCTGCATTCTTTCTGAACAATTATTTTGCCCATGTCTTCTGTTTGGGCTTGGTTTAAGGTGAGGTGTGTCCTCCCTTCTTTCATCTCCTCTCCTCCCCTCCCTCTTTCTTTCCTTCACCCACTTCTTGCCTTCACTTTCCACCCTACCTTCTCAGTATAATTCAGTGACAGTGATTAAGTGCTGACTTTGGAGTCAGAGGTCTCTAGCAGCTGGGGAACCTCACAGGGCCGCCTTCCTTTCCTACTCTGTAAAATAGGAATTATGCCAAATGGAGGATTAGATGACATGATGTATGTCCAGAATTTAGGTTATTTTGTGCACTAATCTCACTCAGTAAAATCTGGAGAGCACCTCTATGTGCCAGGGTATGGGGGAAAGTACTGCGGTACACAGGAGCTTCCACTGGTGGGGGTGGACAGGTGTTATTAGTGAACAGAGTGAACAAGATCACAGAGTGAATAAGATAGTAAGAGGGATTGTGAAGAAAGTAAGACAACAGACAGCAGGGAAGGAGGGTGTGACAGAGGGGAGGATTGGCCCCTCCAGGGGGACCATCAGTGACCTCTTAGAAGGGAGGCATGTGTTCTGATGTCCAGAATCCAGCCAGGGGGAATGGTTTGTACAAAGCCCCTGGGGCAGTGACCAGCTATTGAGGTCCAAGGCAAATAATGCCAGGATGCCTAGGATGTAGTAAGTTTGCCAGGAGAGGATGCTGGCAAAGCCAGCCAGGGCTTAAAAAACCCTGCGTATGTAGATTTCTAGGTGTAGGAGGAGAAGCTTTGCAGAATTTTGAGAGAGAGAGAGAGAGAGAGAGAGAGAGAGAGAGAGAGAGAGAGACAGAATGGGAGACACATCTGTTTGACATGCTTTAAAGATGAGCTTGGTGACTGTGGGGAGGCCGGGGGCTATTTAGTCCAAGTGTCCTAAGAGATGACAACAGCACAGGCTTGCGTGGTGACAGCAGAGACTGAGGGGAGAGCGGCATCTTTGGTGGGAGGGGACGGGACTGTCTGAAGGTGGCAGGCAGTGAGAGCAAGGGAAAGGTGGGATCTGGGGTCTGCTTCAGAGCAGGTGCTGGAAGAGGTTACTAACACAGGGAAAACAGGAGAAGCTGGTTTGGGTGAGAACAGAACCCCATTTGAACATAAATTGAGGTGCTAATCATCCCAGGGGAGATGTCAGGGCAGCAGGATGGAAGGGGCTCCTTTCTCCCTTGTGCGTGCAGCCAGGACTCAGCCCCGGCAGGAGCCGTCCCAGCCTAGACAGCTTTGTGTGTGACTACTGGGGCTTAGTCCTCTTCTGCCCTGAGCTTCTGGATTAGCTTTAAGGGCTGCTGTGCCCCTCCGCCTGCAGCCTGGCATGACCCACGTCCTCCCAGGAGTCCCCAGTGAGGCAAAGCTGTGCAGAAAGTCCTCTGCTGGACCACTGTCCCTGCACAAACGTGTCTTGAGCCCTGGTGCCTGGGCACAGAGCCCGACACCGCCAGCTCCAAGGAGTGGTTTGCAGAGAGCCAGGCCCTGCAGAGTGCTACGCAGCTGCCACTGGGGAAGTCTGTGGTCTTGGATAGGAAGGTAGCGCGTCGTCATTTTCGTTAATCTCTGAGTTGAAATTTGGCATTTTCTTTTCTCACGAATGTAGGTGACCAAAAAAGGGATTAATAGTACCTACGACTTTTGTCACCACTGGAAGTCACACATATTTCTTTATCATATTACAGTTTTTACAGTTCACTAGAAATACTTAGATTCATTGTTTTTTTTTGTTTTTTTTTTTCGGAACCGGGGATTGAACTCAAGATTCATTGTTACTTTGAGTTATAGGTAATTAGGAGACTTGCCACTGGCTCTCACTGCGTAGTAAGTGAATAAGAAACCATTACTGTAATAGAAATTCAATCTTTTAATGTTATATAAATACATCTTATATTATTGGTTTCCTTTCTAATCCTGTTTTATGCATTTAAAATGTTTCATTTTATTTTCATTTATGCATTCATAAACATTCTGAGAAATTTATGGGTTTCATCATGTGTCACAGGGACAAATGGCTCAAAAAAAGGGTAAACGACATTGCTTTGCCACCAGGATTATTTATTTATATTATTTTGAGACAGGAGTTCATTTTGTACTTCAGGCTGGCCTTGAACACACTATACTAGCCCAGGCTGGCCTCAAAGTCATGGTGATCTTCCTGCCTCAGCCTCTCAAGTGCCAGGATTTCAGGCGTAATGCTTAGCTACCACTAGCATCTGTTTTTTCTATTTTACAAACAAAAGAACAAAGGCTCAGGTAAGCTGAGTAAGGGTCACACACAGAGCTGGTTGATGATTAAGTCTAAACCTATGCAGATCTTTCTGATCTCAAAGTTGACGTTCTAAACAATCTGTCACGGACTCCAAAGGAGTCCCAGCAACTAAATGTACTATGGGTGTGAACAGGGCCCATATGAGGCTCTCCGGATGTGGGGGTGAGGGGGACAGACACCCTCTCTTGGCCTGAGATAAGGTGATTGGGCCATCGCTGAGCTCCCAGGACCAACGGCCATGTCTGACTGGCCTTAGCTTCTGCCAAGAGCTTCCTGGTAGGAAGCTGGGGCTGGGAGTAGGGGCCAGTTCCTGACCTCTCACCTCTGTCTCTGCTTCTCCTGCACTGGGCGAGGCAGTGGCTTTCTCTCCTGCACCTCTGAATTTAATAAGTGGGGCTGTGACAACATATGGTGACCTCAGGGCCCAAAGGGACCATTGCTGGTATAAGCAGGCCTTGAGTCACTTCCCAGGGATGAGCAGTGGGCAGGCAGCCAGGAGCGGAACTGACCCTCTGGCTCTCTGTTCACACCCCCCACCCCAGGTCCCTTTCAGTTTGCAACATCTTTGGCTTTAGGAGGCCATGGACCAAGATAGAAAGCAAAATGGTGATTTACTCAGCAGGGCTATCTCTGCAGCTCCCAGCCTCTCCCTGAGCAGGGATGCTGGGCTCAGTCAGGACAGAGGGACACTCTGGAAGCTGGGCCTCTGGGTCCCTGCCCCACTGGAGCTCTAACATTCGTATATTTGGGTCAGGCTTGGTGAGCCCAGAGAGGGCCAGGCAGGGGCAGTCAGGGGGAAGCTCCATGGGGCATTGGAATTGGGTTTTGAAGGATGAATTAAAGTGTGCGTATGATAACTACAAGCAAAATCCTCTAACCACTGAAGGATATGTAGTAGAACATAAGTACTCACTGATCCTTCCTTGTCCCCTGCACCTCCTTATTCCTACATCCTTAAACTCTGCATCTTCTCTCAGGAGCTCTCACCTAAATCTATGGCTACGTGAACAACTCAGACATCATCAGTGTCAGCTTCCCCCCCCGCTCGCGCAGCCCTTCTGGCAGTGGCTATGTGTGTGGAGAGGTGTGGCTTCTCCCCAGTGGTGTGAGAACACGGGCAGTCAGACCATGCGGCTGAAACATGTCTGCAAGGACAGAGAGATGAGGAAGCCCATGATGCACAAGGAGAGCTTCACTGGGTGATTGATCGCAGCCTTGCTGGTGACTAGGAGCTTGGCTTTTGGCTTTGGAAGTATATTTGAGGTCAAATCCCAGTTTCTGCCCTTTCTACTGTGTGAGCCTGGGCAGGTTTCCTCATCCCTCCGGGTTTACATTTTCCCACTTCTCCAGTGCAGTGAGTAATATCTCCCTTTGAGGCCATCGGGGGAAACACTTGCTACTCACGGCGGCGCCTGACCCATCTTCTGCTGTCTCATGCCACCGATGGGTGGGGTGGGGGAGCTGTGTCCATGGGGGAGGTGCACGCTGGGTGCTTCGGAGACATGTTTGGAGGAAGGAGGGCTAAGTGATCGATCCGAGGCTCAAAATAGCCTGGAAGTGCAAGAACAACAATAAATAAATGGGTTCCGGATGCTTTTAAATCTTGGCATTTCCTGATCTTAGCTCAGCTGGGCCAGACAGCTTCATCAGCGTTTGCTGCAGAGGCCGGCAGCACACGCCTCTCCTGGCCACAGCCCAACACTGCTTTCAAGAAAATCAGATCTGGAAATGCTTGGATCTCTGGCGCCAGGCCTGTGGGTCATGGACACAGGTTAAGGATCAGGCAGTGCTGGAGTATGTTCTGGGGGCGGGGAGGAAGGGGATCCTAGCTGCAGGGGGAGCGAGGCCGAACCTCGCAGGAGGAGTGGAGTGGTGGTGAGGGAACTCACCAGCTCCTAGTCATTCCCACTCCGCGTGTTTATTGAGCACCTGCTGTGTGCCAGGCATTGGGAGTGTGGCCATTAGTAAAATGCTCGCGCAAATAAATGTTTGATTACCGACTGTCTTAAAGTCAAGAGAGTTCCCAACCTCCTCAGATGGTCTGCAGGCTGAGGAAAAGATTCCCCAGGGAAACAGAGGAAGGAAAGACTGGTGGAAGAGTAAGCACTGACTGGGTAGACAGAGGATTTCTGCGTGGGAAGGGTGCCCCAGGTCAAGAGGTCAGCTTGTGCAGAGGCTCCATGGCGGCCAGACGAAGCCTGGCAGGGCTGAGAGCCGAGGAAGGGACGGGTGGTACTGATGACTGTACACAGGACAGGCAGGCAGGAGGAGACCCTGCGCGGCCTTCCTCTTAGCTGGGAGGAGCCACAGGGACCAGTGCAGTCAGATCTGCACTTGGGAAAATGGTTGTGGCTGCTGTGCCCAAGCAGCCCAGAAGGGGCCTGAGCAGAGCAGCAGCCATGGCTGCCTGGGGCTGTGAGTTGGGGTGTGGTGTGTGCAAGGGCTCATGCATGACTCAGTGGTGATGAGGAAGCCACAGACAGTCCCAGCAGCCCAGAGAGGCTGCAGCGGTCCCAGCAGTGGCTGCACGGTTGGGTGGCCATCGCACTGATGGCCACTGTCTTTTAGCACTTTGCGCCAGAGACTGTGCAAAGCTTTTATTATTCCATATGAACTGGGTGGGGATGCGGGAGTGGGGGGTGCAGGGGTGGGGGCTATGATCCTGCAGCAGTTTACTGAGGCCCAGAGGATTGCACTGCTCAGCTCCGGCTCCAGCTGTCCTGGCCAAGCATCCTCCAGTTGAGTTTGAGCCTTCTGAAAGTGTGGTCCCTGCCCTGCTTCTGTCTGGTTGCCTCAGTGAGCCTCAGTGTCCTGTCTGGGGCCATAAGAACTAGTTCAGAGCTGGGCTGAAAAGGCACCATGTGTGCCCCTGAGGGGACACAGCCGAGCCCTCGCTTCTGCACCCCCTCTGGCCTGAAGGCTGCTGGCAGCTCTCTACCAGGCGCTGTGTCTCTGGGTTTCACATGTCACCTGCCCCCTGGGATTCGGATGCTCTCTGCTTCTTGTGCTGTTTTTCTTTTCAGCTCCCTTCCCTCTTCTTCTTCCCCTGTGATCCCACCCAGCCCCAGCTGTTACTGCCCCATGGGGTTGTTTCCTCCCCACCCCGAGCTGCAGGCAGGAATGGAATGGAGTGGAAGCAGAGGCCTCCTTGCCTCTGCCTTCTCAGGAAGGAGAGAAAGCATAGCCCTGATCACTGCCACCTGGGCTGCTGGAGGCCCCACGGCAGAGGCTTTACATGGCCTTCTTGCAGGTGGGTGAGCCGGCTAGGAGGGTTTGAGCATTGAACGCCATCATGCGCTAGGATCTCCCTCCTAATACTAGGATTCTTGCTTCCCAGTCAACCTCAAATGGGCATGTGTGTCACTGGGGATATTGTCAAAATGCAGACTTCAGTTCATGGGTCAGGGATTTAGCGTGAGAAGCTGTGCGATTTTTTTTCCTTTTGGTTGTCCTTGAGTTTGAACCCAGGATCTCTTCACTGAGCTACATTTCCAGCCCTTTTTATTTATTTTTATTTTTATTTTTATTTTTATTTTTTTTTTGTGGAACTGGGGATTGAACTCAGGCCCTTGAGCTTGCTAGGCAAGCACTTATTCTACTGAGCCATCTCCCCGGCCCCTCCCTTTTTAATTTTGACACAGGGTCTCACTTAGTTGCTAAATTGCGAAAGCTGGGCTCGAACTTTCCATCCTCCCACCTCAGCCTCTCAGAATGCTGGAATTAAGGGCATGTGCTACCATACCTGACTGAGACTATGATGTTTAACAAACTCGAGTGAGGTGGATGCTGCAGGTTGGGGCACCACACTGGAGGGGCAGAGTGAGGGGCCAGCAGGTCTCCCCCTGCCTGCCCACGATGCCAGGTTGTGTGGCACAACCCCACAGCACTCCATGCTTGGTACTCTTCTCCCCTGCCGCCTTCCCTGTCTGTGAGGGACTGCTGAAGGGTTTCCACCAGATCCAGGGTGTCACACACTGGCCTTTGTGGTCCAGGGCACGTGTTGGCTGACCAGTGTGGGAGGATGGAAACTGAGGCTCAGAGAACGAGAAGGACACCTCTAAGGTCCATGACACTGGCATGGAGAATTCAGCATTGTGGCTCCCCACCTAGTGTTCTCTGTTTCCGTTACAGCGAGGAGTCCGAGGTCTCAGTCCTGTTCCTCTCTTTAACTTGCAATGTGACTTTTGGCAAGTTACTTCTCCTCTCTGAACCTTAGCTTCCCTATAGAAAAATGGTTCAATCTCTGCCCTGCTGGGAGGAACAAATGTGAGAATGTCTAGTTTAGAATACAAGGGATTTTTATATCCTGGAGTCCATCAAGCCCAGTAGGGTGGGAGAATCCTAGTAGCACAGGACAGTGACCTTAGGTGGCACAGGGGAGGGGTTTTTGAACTCATTGTTGAGTATTGGAGAACTCCTGACTTCCCGTTTCCTGTCAGCCTTGGGGAACAATCCAGATCTCAGTGGGCTTCTGTTTCTTAGTCCATTCGGCCATTAGTGCATGAAAAAGTATCCTGGTTAGGAACATCTGTGTCCTTGCCACCCACTTCCAGAACCTGGGCCTTTTATTTAGGAAGGCAGGAAACTTGCCACTGCTTGACACCTAACTCACTTGGCGAGCCCCTTCAGCCTCCAAGCACACTCTTGCAGAAGCAGGTTCCACGTGGCCAGAAGGGCAGCCAGGCTTTGGACCCAAAGAGCCTGCTGGGCATCCTTCTGGCTTCTGGCCTCTGAATGCTGGGGCAGAGAGAATCTGTTTCCCACCAGCCTTCTCTGGGAGCCTGTGGGTCTGGCTTTCTCATCATCTGGCCCTTTGGGAAGGAGAGGCAGGAGTTTTCTGTAGGGAATAAATGCATGCACAAAGATACCCTGCCCCTTCCACACACACCATGAGGAGGACAGTGTGAAGGAGACCAAGGACATCACTGTGTATACGGCAAAGTCACCTAAACGGACCCCCTCCCTGCCCAGCCCCTGTCAACCTGCTCTAGGCCGGACCTGGCTCCTGGTGCTGGGGTTCTGTAGAGGCCTAGGTGAGCCCCCTCTACTCCCCGTGTACTCTCTGACACAGATGGTCCATAGGTTGGGACTTAGCTAAAACTGTGATGGCTCTGCAGTGATGGGGGAGTTGGGGTGCTAGAGAAGGCTCCTGTGGAGACCCACAGTGGGGAGTGGCCTAGCTTCTGGAGGAGGAGTTCCAGGGCAGGGAGGCACTGTGATTATAGCGCAGTGAGAACAGCAGGATCCAGGGGTGGTGGGACTGCAGGCGGACCTCGGCTCAGCAGGAATGCCAGCCCTTGCCCTTCTCTTCCTGGGTATACCTCGGGTGCTGTTGTCTGGCAACAGGGAGGTACCAATGAGCATTGAGAACTTTCTCTCCCTTATTTTAAGGGCTAGTAGATGGGCTTGCCCAGAGCCCAGAACTTCTCCTGCAGTGTCAGAAACAGCCTAAGCCTGAATCGGGGGCAGTGGTAAATTTGCTGCTGAGCTCTAGGTTTATATTCCAGCTCAGCAAAACCACACAGCTCCCAGATCCTAGCTGTAACACAGGCACATCACATCGCTGTCACCTGACTCTCAGGTGCTCTGACAGGTGGAAACCTTGTACTTGAGGGGTATGGTTGCGTAGCTTGAAGTTTGTGTCATGCTACCTCATAAAGCCCTTACATTGCCCATGAAATAGTGTATATGAATAAATGTAGAATTAAAATACAAAATATGTCACCCTATTTCTCATGTATAAGAAAAAAAAATAGAAATTTGGGTTTTTACACATTTGTTTTTTGCCAAACACGTAATGCTGGACTCACTGAGGGTAAAGGAATATGATGGCTGCCACTGTACGGCTCTTGGTTAATAAAAATGGAAAACCTAATTAGCTCCCTAGAAATCCCTCCCTTTTCAGAGCCCAGGGCCTTGGCAGGGCTGTGGGGGTGGAGAACTGGCAGGGGGTTCCCCAGGGAGCCCTGCGTGGGAACCACAGGACCAGATGGGCTGGGAGGGGGCCGTTCTGGCTCCCACCGGGCAGCGCAGTGGCGGCAGCAGGGCAGGCAGCAGCAGGGCAGGTGGGGGGCTGCTTGTTGCTGAGTCATCGCTCCCTGGGTCAGCTGCCCGAGTGCTGGCTGGCAAGCCCCTGCTGAGTGGAGCCGTAGGAAGGGGGTCTCCTCCTCCAGTGCCTGCTGTGTACCCCCGCCCCGCTACCCCCTTGGGCCGAGTGCTGCCCAAGGGATCTGGTGGTGCAGTGAGGCCTGGCAGCCTGGGCAGCGCTGGGCTGCAGATGTGAGCGTACACCTTGCTGGCTCGCTGAGCGTGACATTTCCTCAGATGCTGCAGAGGTGCTGCCTGACCTTCAGTCTCCTGCCAGGACCCCCTTTCTACTTCTTTCTGGTTATTTATAACAGTGTGAACAGGCAGAGAGCTTTTCAGCTCAGCCCCAGCCAGCTCTTGCCTCCTTTCCTGCCAGGCAGGCAGGCGACACATAATCAGCACCAGAGATTGTGGGCTCTGTGGGACCCAGAGGAGTACTGCCGACTGGCTCCCTACCCCTCGGACTTTCTAACGTTTACTGTGTTAATATATAAGCTCAACTGAGTTCAAAGCTTGCAAAGCTGTAGCTTGCAGTATGTGTGCTGTGCTGCGCCGTGCCGTTGCTGCTGGTCTTCCCTCCCAGCACTGCCCAGCTGGTGCTTCTTCATCCTCGTAACACATGAGGATGGCTGGCTTCCAGCCCCAGCCCCCAGGCAGTCTCAGATTTTGAGAAAGCCCCAGGAAACTTGGCAAGGAAGGCAGGAGTGGCCCATGTAGGATGAGAGCATGGTGGTGTCCCCCCCCCCCCCCACCTCAGACAGGGCAGGATGGACATATTTCTCAGGGCCAGCAGAGACTCTGCTGTCCCTATCACCCAGGAAGCAGGTGGAGCTGCACAAGGTGCTGGTTTGGTGGAGATCTAGGAATCTGCTCTCATCTCTATTCTTCCCAAGCCAGTGATCCATTTGGTGATCTTTGCTGCTTTTAGTATAAATGGGCTTGTGTTTTGTAACTCACCCCAATACAGAATGCCACTGCCCACTACTGTTGGTCCATGCACTGCCTTTGAGAATAATTCAGTAATAGTTCCTCCCCTATGGACAGCATTTTACATTTACATATTTGCCATACACCTTCCCATCCGAGAAACACCTCCCCAGACAGGAGAAGGATAATTCCGCAGCAAGTGGAAGGTGCTAGACTCCATGGACAGCTGTTGAAACTGAGGCCCTGCTGAGTGACACGTCGAGGGCACTGTCCCATTTTAATTCCCTGCACATTCAGTGACTTCTTCTCCAGCTCATTCTGCCCAGGTGGGGAGCAGACTGAGGCACGGAGGCACTCTGCTGTGGCATAGAAGTTAAGCAGATGTCAAAAAATCCAGTAATCAAAATAAATCATTTTATCTCAGTGTTTAGAAACAATAACCAGTGCATGCTGAACAAACTATCACATTTTAAATTAAAAGCAGGAACATTGTGAGTGCAAGGCTTAGCCACACTGGAAGGAGACGAGGCAAAAGGGAAAGTCTGTTCTAGCAACCCCACCTTTATTGAGAATGTTGATTGTTTTGTTAATCACAGATTTTTTTGCACCAATTCCTGTTTTTTAAAAACCCACACGCGTTGCCTTTAAAGCTCAACTGCTGAGGTTTTGTGCCCAGGACGCCCTGTTCCCAGCCCTGGTTCCATCTTCCCATTCCTGTGCATCGCTGTGATAGATGACAACCCAACCCCCACCCTGGATCCAAGGTCTCTCCCAGGGCCTTTCAGCCACCCCTGAGTGTCAAGGGAGCAGCTGAGGGCAGCATCTGATCCCTGCGGTCTATTTTTGGGCCTGCCCTTCAGCAACTGATACAACCTTGGTTTGATGTGTTGAAATGGTGAGTGTTAATGGCAGCTGGGTGTGTGATCGTGTATCTTCATTCTTGACCTCACAAAGGGGCAAGGGGCCACGCAGTGGGTTTGTCCCTGAGGGAGTTGACAAAATAGGTGACCTGTGGGCTACCGGGCAGCATGGCCTTGCCTTGGAGTCCGATGCTGTCTTCCTTTTGTGCAGCAACCTTATACGGTTTGCAAAGCACTCCTGTTACTGGACACATCTTTATTGAGCCCCTACGGTGTCCCAGGCATACTATGTCCTACTATGTGCCAGGCCCTGTTCTGCTACAGCAGAAGACATAGACATAGTACCTGCTCACAGGGAGTCATCAGCTGAGGGAGGTGAAAAGAAGCAGGTAGATTGAAACTGGGAAGAAGTTCTGGAGACAGGTGGTGGTGACGGTTGCCCAACAGTGTGGATGTGCTTAATGCCACTGAGCTGTGTGCTTAAAAGAGCCTGACATGATAAGTTTCACATTAGGGATATTGTACTACAGGTTAGGAACATACAAAAGCAGAGTGGTAATCAGAGAAGGAGAGCACTAATTGAGGGAATTCCAGTGGGGTCCTGCAAGACCAGTCAGGGTTACATTAGTCTCCAGTGGTCAGGAAGGGACCCTCATCTGAGATGATGGTGATTAGAAGGAAGCTCATGGGAGGGCCAGTGGAGGCCCAGGGAAGAAACTCAAACTGCACACACCGCGTTCCAGCAGGAGGCCCGGCCACTCCCCATGAGTAGCCAGCCAGAAGCCGGACGGAGCCAGACCCGCTGCCTCCAACCCCGTCCGACCGTGCTCACCTGCGCATCTGGCTGCTCGGCAAGTGCCTTTCCCACCACTCTCCTTTGAATTCAAGAGGCCCTTGAGTTCAAGTGCCTCAAATTGACTGCAAGCACAGGCAAATACAACATGCATAGCACACTGCCCCTGACACACTGTGGGTTTGTGCCAGAGAAGACACTTCAACAACATTCGGTTGTTTAAAAACAAAAACAAACATCGCCTTCCTGAGCCTGGCCAGCCTTGTGCCTGCTGAGAGGCAGCCCCCCAGCACACGCCAGAAGCAGGGAGGGGGCATCTCTGGGATGGCAGTGCTAAGGAGGGGCCTCTGGGTTGCCCTTGTCAGGTAATTTACCCTATATCCAGCAGCTAGAGTCTGCATGTCTCCCCGTGACAAGGAACCTCTCAAAGACAACAGGGAGTGGGAAAAGAGGACCGAGATGACATGAGCCCCAGGAGACTTCCTGTCTGTTTCCCTTGCCTTTTTTGGCCAGCACAGCTGAGGGCGAGAGGGTGATCTAACGCAGAATTTTGGTGTTTGTGCTACAGCTGCTGAAGAAGAAGCCTGTCATTTTGGAAAGAGCTTTGGACTGGGGACACAGGAGATCCCCAGTTTATGTTCCGACCCTGTCAGGAGAGGAGCTGGTTGTACGGGTCTTGGATTACTCCTCGTTTCCCTCTCTGAGCCTCAATTTCGTGATATCTGAGAGTGTGACTCTGGAGTCTAACAGTGCCCAAACCCCTGCAGTGTTCTGGGGCCCAGGGGAAGGCTTTATTTCTTGTGCTCTAGAGGTCAGAATCCTAAACAGTAGTCACCTTCTTATCTGATGAGGTGGAGAAGCATAGCTGGGGAGAAGGGGAGGCTGGGGAGAATTCCTATGGAAAGTTCTGTAAAGTACTGAATCATGAGCCCTGATGAAAGGTTACATTTCCATGAGGAGTCCAGAATACATGCACATTCTTTTTTTTTCCGGTGCTGGGAATTGAGCCCAAGGCCTTCGCACCAAGCCTCACCTGCAGCCCATCTTTAAGGTTTCCCATTTTGAGGCAGGATCTCACTAAGTCACTAAGTTACCCAGGCTCTGCTTGAATTGATGTTGCTCCTGCTTGGGAGTGCTGGGATTCCAGACATTGCACCACCGTACTCAGCTCTGTGCATCCACGTTTGCTGGTTTTTGGCTATAGTATAGGGCATGGAGCCAGGGCTGGAATTCTAAGTCACCTTTCCTGCACAGTCCAAACCCGGGGTTCTCATCAGTTCAAAGATTTATGCAGTTGGATCAAAAATGTAGTCTCTTGTCAAGCAGTCTGAATGTAGAATCCTCCCAGCTTCTGTCTCCTAATCTTTTACCATGACCTCATCCACATCAAATTGAGCAACAGCTTTTTGTTTGTATTTAGCGACTCAAGTTCATTAAATCCTTTCACAACCTTCAACTTAGCTTTCGTTGAGATTTCTTTTATATTTAATATATTCTGGTTGTGAGCTGTTTAATTAAACTTTGGAACAGATGGGTTTGGATGAAACAAATGGTCCCAGTACACAGACACCTCAGCAGGTGGAAGCAGACCAGCCAGCCTGGACACCAGGGCACTAGGCAGGGGTGTGATATGAGAGGGGATGGTGGACAGGGTGTTGATTAACCTAGCTGGTTGGCTAGATGGAGACTGGTTAGAGGAATTTGTGTTGTACCAACAGTGTGAGAAGGCTTGGTTTGGCTGCAAGCAGCAAAAACACTGATGTGGGAAGAAGTCCAGCAAGCTGAGTTGAGTCCCTTTTAGGCCCCCGAGGTAGATGTTCAGGGCAGTGTCCAGGCCTAGTCTTCATCCATCCTGTTGCCCTTTGGACTGCAGAGGAGCCTCCCAGAGCGCCCTTGTACCTCAGCTGCCTTACAGTTGGGTGGGTAGAGCCCAGCCTTGCAGCCAGCTCTGAGCACGGGTTGCTGTCTTGCTAGACCTGGTGGCTTTCTCTCAGATCACCTTTTACCAAGCCCTGTGCAAGTCCTTGCTTGACTAGGGTTTGGGGCCTGGCTGTAAGGGGATGAGCAGCAACAATGTTGTGTTCAGAGGTCTGAATCACACATACACTCCCATGAGGAAAGGGCTTTGCGTGCTGGGTTGAGGGATTTAGCTGTGAGTGGTTGGGAGCGGGTGTCCAGTGGTTTAGTTCATATCCGAGTTCTGCACTTTTGAACTGGACTCAGAGCCTCTCCATTTCTACTTATTTTTTCACAGCTTAACTCTGCATTTGTGGCTTGAACCTTATAGCTGATGGTGCTCTGAGTATTTGTGTGGAAACTAAGATTAGCTTTTCTTCCTACTGTTCTTCTGGAAGCTTCTTTGGGTTTTTTTATTAGCATGGAAAAGTGGGAAAATTAAGTTTTGTTCTAATGTAAAGGAGATGTATTAGTTATCACTGTTCATTGATAGGTGATAGAAACTCCCATCTGGCTTGTAATTTAGCGCAGTGTATTCAGTCTCGTTACTGTAGAGCGTGGTGAGGAGCTGTCTTCAGACACAGTGGATCCAAGGGGCTAGCTTATTTTTTCAGGACTCCATCTCTGCCAGTTTCTGGGCTGGCATTACCTGTGTGATTTCATTCTCAGGAAGGTTCTTCACAGGTAGTGACTCCAGAATGAGGTTCAGCTACCTCAGTCCCCTTGTTCAAGTACTCCAGAAAGTTCTTAGTATTCTCTCTGGCCCTCCTGGCCAGACTGTGTGTAGAGGAAAAAGGTGATTGCCAAAGGAAAATCAGTGAGCTTCCACTCACTGGGGAGGGAAGTGGGTGACAGGCAGGCTAGACTCCCCATGTCCTTCACACATGGTCAGTGGAGGCACAGAGCCTTAATCTAGGCCAGTCCAGTCCTGATGACTTAGTAAAATGGCTGCTGAGACTCCATGTGGGGAATGCTTAGGGCTTGTCAGGAAGTAGTGCCATGATCACTTAGTGGCATTCTCTGTGGTTAGGGAAGGGGAAAAAGTGCCTCTGATACCATAAATCTGCCAGCCCAACAGACCTCACTGCAGGCCTGGCCATTCCTGAGAGCTTTTTAAAAATAAGACCTGCCTCCAGCCAACCAACACAACTTCTGGCCAGTGGGAGAGGCTCTGGCAGGCAGTAGGGTAGTGTGTAAGGTGTCTACAATGGCGTCACAGGAAAGTGGTCTGGCCTGGTTGCGTACCAGGCTTCCTATCATCCCCAGAAGCCCTGAAAAGAACCAATGACAGAGCAAGAGCCTCAGTGGCAGGGCAAGTTGGTTCCTCCGGCAGAAACCATGGCAATAGCCCTTGGGTGGCTGGTCATCTTTGAAGAAAAACAGTAAGAAGAACCAGTGGCAGGTTCAGGCCTGAGTTAAGTTAGGAGATGAGTTCATAAAGCACGTAGCCTCCTCAGTTTGCCATGGGGACACTAACCACTGTCCATACTCTGCACCTTGGCAAAGTACCAGTGAGACCATAATCATGCATGTCACCTGGGAGTTCTCAAGATCTGTATCCGTGTCCTAGTCCATTCCTGCTGTAACAACATGCCATCGTTCAGGCAGCTCATAAACTGAATGCTGTTTTTCACTGTTTTGGAGGTTGGGCAATCCAAGGTGAAGGCTCCAGCGTGTATTGTGTCAGGAGAGCCCATTTCCGGTTCACAGATGATGACTCCGTGAAGGGAACGAGTCCCTTGGGTCTGTTTGATAAAGGCACTAATTCCTTTAATGAGTGGTCCACCCTTATGACTCAGCCACCTCCTAAAGGCCCCACCTCCTAATTCTATCACCATGGGGGTGGAGCCAACAGTCCTCAGACCACAACAATCTGTGACTACCTTTGTGCAGTGTCTGGGCCAAGCTAGGTTCCCTTATCTCTATCTTATCTTTCTAAAAACCTGGGAGGTACTAGTCTTTTCATTATCTTCATTTACCTATAAAAACAGAGGCCTTGAAAGTCTTGATCCTGAAGGCTTAGTGTCAGCCATGCCAGAACCTGCCTTTGCCTGCTCTGCCTAGGCTTCCTCCCCTTTCAAGGCAGCCCTTCTTTCGGCACTGTCTCCCCTCTGGAAATTCATTTGTTTATTAAATGCTGTGTTCTGTCCAAGTACTTCCTCGAAGTCTCTGTGGATCCCAGAAATTAGATGGTACAGAATTACAGCACAGAGTAGGAGGGCCCCGGAGGGTCTGTCTGGTCTTAAGTTCTGTCTTCTGGAGAGGCAGCGAGGAGAGGTGAGCCTCTGAAGGACCCGTGGTGAGTGCTGGACAGGTCAGGAGCCCATGATGCCACTGCAGCCACCCTCCCACCAGCTGCTTCCCTCCCCACAGGGCTTGGGCAGATCTGCTCTAGGTCAGGCACTAAGCTAGGCCATGTGTGCTGATTGAGGCCAGGAAAGTGAAACTAGGCCTGGACATTCCTGAGAGCTACCAATTTTTCCTGAAGATGCATTCTTCCTTAAGCAAGGAATCGATTTCCAACAAGATACACAAGCTTCCAATAAAGCCACTTAGGTGAGTCCACACCAAACCCCATTAATCTCCTGCCAAGGTCATTTATCTCCTGGCATGAGGAACCTACAGCCCATTCAGATAAGGGGTATGGTGTTGTGGAAGCCAAGGATTCAGAA
Organism: Octodon degus; assembly: GCF_000260255.1. Taxonomy (NCBI): domain Eukaryota; kingdom Metazoa; phylum Chordata; class Mammalia; order Rodentia; family Octodontidae; genus Octodon; species Octodon degus. The sequence continues at coordinate 5,119,297 of NW_004524616.1, forward strand.
GGAGCCACCGCCAGAGACGGAGCCACACTGTGGTGAGAGGCCGGGGGCTGTGCACAGGGGCTGGTGCGCAGTGCGGTGCAGTGGCCCACACCTGTGTTTGCTTGGCCACGAACTTGCTGGGATCCTCCTTCACCTTTGTGTGAAGCTCCCCTTCCCCATCTGTAAGTGGGAATGAGTGGTCCTAAATGTCTTGCTTTCAGTAGCAGGACGATAGACAATGGCTCTGTAGTCTTAGGTTTGATTCCTAGCACCACCTTTCTGAGACTACGGGTTCTCAGGGTCTGCCTGACTCCTTCAAAAAACAAACAAAACAAACACCACATTGGAGCCTTAATGGCTGCTTCCTTAGAATTCGACCTTATCTGGAGATGGGGTCTTTAAAGAGAAAACCAAGAGAAATGAGGCCCTTTAGGGTGGGCTCTGATATGATATGGCTAATGTCCTTGTTCCAAGGGGAAACTTGGACAGAGCAGAGAGGCACATAGAGGAAGAGGGTGTGAGAAGATAGCCATCCACAGGCCAAGGGGAGAGGTCTGGGTCAGACTCTTCCTCAGCCTGCCGGAGGAGTCAGGCCTGGTGACAGCTTGCTCTTCTCAGATCAGGTTTCTTACTCACACCCCCAGGTGCAGCCCTTTGTCACAGCAGTCCACAGGTGACTTGATCTTGGAGCCTCTTGACTGGCACCCGAGGACAGTAATGCCCACCTGGTCATGTGAACACCATTAAGGCTCCAATGTGGTGTTTGTTTTGTTTGTTTTTTGAAGGAGACAGGCAGACCCTGAGAACCCACGTCTCAGAAAGGCGATGCTGGGAATCATCTGTGTTCAGACCCTGATGAGAGGTACATGTGAGAAGTGCAGCCCTCGGCACCCAGCAAGCGCCCAGCAACAGCGGTGCCTAGCTGGCCTGTGCCGGACCCCCTAGCACAGCAGCTCAGAACTTTCAAAGAGAATCGGGTCACCCAAGGCACCTTTCAAAAGCCTCTAAATATGGAGAAGATCGAGAAATCACCATTAGTGCAGGGCCTAGTGTATTTTTAGCCAGAGAGTGGTCTCCGGCCTAATTGACAAGGCTGTGAAGTGGAGGCTTAGGTAGTATATGTGCGGGCTCCACTTTGTGTCTGTGGGGCCCCTTGGGGTAATCAGAGAGCACCGTAGTCAGCCACTCACAGGCAGTTTCTAAAGGAGGAGGCACAGCCTCATGAGAAGGGTGGCCCCTGGACGACCTCAAGCCTACCCGTCACCTTCCTTGGGCTTCAGTGTCCCCTTTCGTGAAGTAGAGAAGATAGAGTAGCTAGGTCAGGAGGTCTTAAGCCACATCTCTGAAGGCCTGAAAGTCACATAGAACTTCCTGCTCATTGATGTGTGTGGGGGAAGAACATCCAAAGCTTCTGTCTCATTCCTGAAGGGGACTCGTGACCCCTGAATTGTCCACCGTGACCCACCTAGGGTGCTCTCTGGACTGCTGCCCTGTCCTGTCGGGCATTCTGGGACGCCTCGAGGCCTGAGGGGAGAAGAAGCGCTCCCCAGAGAGCTAATTGCTGGGGCCCCTGCCACTCAGCAGCCTCCCAACTGCCTTTGTCCCTCCCCACTGTCCTGCAGGTGTCAGGTGATATCCAAGTGGTAGCTGCTCAGCCCCGGGGCCTGTTGTCCTCTCTGATGGCTCTAGCAGCCCAGCCCACCTCCCTGCTTCCATGATGGCCCCATCCTGTCACAGCTGGAGTAGAACCCCAGTCGCTCATGATCCCAACCGGACCTGGATTCTGCCTGCCTCTTTGGTGTCCTCTTCTCCCATCAACCTCAGTGCCTGAGAGCCTCCACCCCTTCGCTGTATACCTGCTGGTCTGTGCTGATCCCCCTGCCTGGAGCACTCCTCCCACTTCTTCCACTGCCTGGCTTTGCCTTCGAGTCTCAGCTCCACGTCTGCTTCTCCAGGAAGCATCCTGAGACCCCCATCTGGCAGCGTCCTCTCGCTCTGTTGTCCTCCACCAGGGCAGCTGGTCTGTTTTTCCTTCATCATACTAATCCAGCCTGTAATAAAATAGGAAGGGGATGTTTTCTTCCCTGTGAAGATGTCAACTCGCAAAGGAAGGAACTGAGTCTTATGTATCACCCTACCTGACTCATGGTAACATTGAACAAATGCTTAAGTGGCTGAAATTAAAATGCCAAGTGCTGGTAAGGGTGCAGAACAGTTGAACTCTTATACATCTGAGGGGTATGCATCGTGGTACAACCACTTTGGAGAACACTGGGTTGTTTTTATAAAGCTACATACACACTTAACAAATGACCCAGCAGTTCTATTCCCAGAACCTTACCCAAGAGAAATATATATACCTACACAGAGAGTTGTACATAAATATTGGAGACTTATTCACAGTGGCCTCAAATGAGAAACACACCAAATGTCTATCTAGGACAGGGGAAAACTGCCTCATCCTCAGATGCTGGAGCACAAAGAGCTCCCAAGAGGCAGTTGAGAGGACCCACCTGAGTCTCCTGTGGTAGGGCAGCTATTGTGTGCTGGTAATGTGTGGTTGGAGTGGATGAGAGGTGGGCTTGTTGGGAGGGGAGGTGGTTATTATCTTGGGGACCCAAAAGTTAAGACATCTTCAGGATCCAGCCAGGCTCAGAAGTGTTCAGCTGTTTTGCAGAGACTCACAATTTATTACCGCTGGGCTTGCAGTCTCTCATCCCAAGTGGATGCTTGAAACCATGGATAGGATTCAAACTCTGTGCAATTTCCCATTCTACATACAGTCACAGATTTAATGTCTACTCCATCTTAACCATGCACTCAACGTGGACGGTGGCCCCAACTTTTACTGTTTGAGGTGGGATGGCAAAACTGGCTTCTTTCATCTTCACAGATTCCTGGATAGAAGATTCATTCTTGTCATGATCAGCATAGGACTTTTTTCCTCTTATTTTCCTCTTATTGTGTTAAGAACTTTCACCTTTTTATTTATAGCAAATATGTTGTGGATTTTCTTTGGCCTAGCTTGCAATTTTGGGACACTAGTCAGGAAAGAAGGGTTACCTTCTTCTTCTCCTGTGGGACTTCACCAGTCTGCTGACCGGGATGGCTACTGAGTGATTGGCAGGAGGGTAGTGTGTACAGTGTGGATGCCCTGGACGAAGGGGTGACTAACACTAGGGGGACACAGCAAGACTTTTTAGGATTCCAACATGCTATTCATTTTCTGCTCATTTCTGAAATTTTCTATTTAGCCACTTAGCATTCCAATTATTTAAATACAAGATGACCAAAAATGGCATATTTTTTCATTAATTTTTATAAGATAACAAGAAATATAAAAACAACAATTTTATCAAATTTATTCAATACAGAATCAAATATTTGAAATGACACGTGCCCAAGTGACGCCCAGAACCAGGCCCGGGAGATAGCTCAGCAGCATGAGTGCTTGACTGGCAAGTGTGAGGTCCTGAGTCCAATCCCCGGTACCGTAAAATAAAAAACCCTACCACTACCAAGTGACATCCAGGGTAAACTGTTAAGTGGTTAATATCTTTACAGTACAGTTGTCGTAGGTAACTGAAACCACATATAAGTGAAAGTGGCTATAATCACGTTGCATTTACATAATTATGTACGTGATACTATCTTCCCTTACCCACACATGAGAGCCCCAAGAAGACAGAGATTTTGTCTTTTTGGCCCTGCTTATAATAGCCAGCAAGTGCAGTATCTGTCTCCGAGTGACTCAGAGCTCAATATTTAGGGCAGCTGAGTCTACTTGGACTGGAGGAGGAATACACAGGCAGAGTGCAGGATGCGGGGGGCGCGTCCCTCGAGTCAGCAGAGGCTCGCGGGGCTCCGTGTGCCTGGCCTGAGACTCGCCTGGGAACCACCTCTTGGAGGACCTGGCCCTGGGGCCGCCTGTGCAGGCAGGATTCTTGCAAAATGCCAATTAAGGCATTTGACCCAAATTTGGATAAAAGCCTTTTTCCTGTGTCAAGTTGAGCTAATTATATACATTTATTCATAATTTATGAGGCCTGGTAAGTGGGAACAATCAAGGAAAAGGCCTGGGCAAAACCTATTTCTCTTTGGTGTCATGTTTGCTTTTTTTTGTTCTCTCAGACAGGTCCCACCCCGCTTTCCCGGCCACGAACACCACTGTTTTCATTCTTGGCAGCATCATTGTTTTGTGTCATTACTGTGAGCTGACATTTATTGAGCACTTAGTGGGCAGGCTGTAAATCGCCTTTTTTGCTCTTAGCCCTGTGAGGCAGGAGGTGGCGTCCCATTTTACAGAGGAGGCTATTGGCTTTCAGAGGGGAAGGGACTTACTCAAAGCCTCCAGGTTGGGGAGCAGGGGTTTCGGCTCCCATCTGCCAGGTCCCCAGGCCTCCCTCCTCGTGTCTATGGCATTCTACCACTGCTGCCACCGTGTCAGCTCCAGACTCTCTCAGCCTTTCTGTGGTGACTGTTAAACTGAGGAGACTGAGTGACAAAGTGCTTGGTGCCTTCTGATTCAGGAGTTCTGGGATCGGCCCAAGACTTTGCATTACTGCTGCCCCAGCAGGAGCCCTGTGATGCTCCCAGAAATGGTGGCTCAGATGGCATTACTCTTGCCCCACTCCCACTGTCCCGTGGTGGTGTGACCTACGGGGCCTCTTCCTGTGTGTTTGCATATGTGTTATCCTGCACCAAGAAATGCTCAGCCCGGTTGTTCTTTCATTCTCTTCGTACATGTGGGATTGTATTCTGCGACTCAGCTTTTTATTTGACTTGTCTTGGAGATGATCCTCATCTCTGCTTCATTCTTTTCAACAGCATAGTAGTAGTTCTTGATACTGATGTGTTATAGCTTTCTCTGTCAGTGAGTGGTCTTCTACCCTGGAGATATTAAAAAATAACCCTCTAAATTCCCAGGGAACATGGGTTTTTATTCAGAACCTTATAATCATTCAATAATGTCAGCCATCATTATTGCTGTATTTGGTTTCATTTGAATATTAAAGGGTGCTTAAGCTTGAAGAAATCCTCTTAAGGGTGACAGTTGCATAAAGGAGTAATTCTATTTACAGATTCTAATAAAGTTGTCACCAAACTAGTTCCAGTAAGAGAAAAGGGATGCCATGTAGGCAGAGCCTTGAGGAATGTTTAGGAGTACACAGAGGAGAAGAGAGGGCACAGGGGATTTGTACTGGTGGGGCCTGACTCAGCCATGGGCTTCAGATTGTAAGGGGTGGGGCTGGTCTTACATCTGTTGTCACTTGGCACAGCAGGGCCTTGCCCAAGGGTCCAGATCTGCAGTGTTATGAGTATGAGGGCCTGTGCTTGCCTCCAACCTCACTCGGATCTGATCTGCCTCCTTCCTTCCTGTCTCCTCAGGGTGGGGAATCCGGACAGGAGCATCTCTGTGCCGACTTTCCCGAGCTCGACCTCTCCCAGCTGGACACTGGCGACTTTGACTCAGCGACCTGCTTTGGGGAGCTGCAGTGGTGCCCGGAGAACTCTGAGGTGGAGCCCAGCCAGTACAGCCCCGATGACTGCGAACTCTTCCAGGTAGGTGCCCGCCTCAACCCTGCCCTGCGTGCCTCTCTCTGCCCTCTCCTCCAGCTTCTGTGTTTGCTCCTCCAGGCATCTCTGCACCCACCCAAGCTCTTGGGACCCTGCTTCTTGTTTTGGGTCTGCACATGACCTGGGGTACCTCCCATCCCTTGCTTGGCCCAAGGCATCACCTGTAGGGATGAAGGGCTTGGATAAGCTGACCCTTCTAAGCCTTCTTGGCAGAACCAAGCTCCTCGTGGGCGGTGGGGCTCCAAGTTCTCTCTTCCCTGTATGCCTCATCAAATCCCAATCCTTCCCTGTGAGGCAGGCATATTTATCTCCCCATTTTACAGATAAGGAAACTGAAGCTGGGAGAAGTTAAGTTATATGCTTTGAGCAATTTGCCTAGCCAGTGGCTAACCTAGAACCAAATCCAGTCTGCTGTCTCCTGAGTAGGATGGAGAAGGATTCACATCCCGGAGCACCTGCTCTGCTGTAGGACTGTCCCTGTGTATACTTATTAATTCATTTCCTTCCCTTAATGTCTCTCAGTTGTAGACATAGTTATCCCTAATTCCAATGGAAGGTTCTTTGACACGAGACAGTGCCCCACACATGTGGACCCGTTTACTCCCTGCACAGCCTTCATGGGTGCGGTTTCCTCTGAGCTTGGAAAGCGATGATGCCTGGGGTTTGCTTCTAAAGAAAGCAAGCTGAGTGTACTCTGTGTGTGTGTGTGTGTGTGTGTGTGTGTGTGTGTGTGTGTTGTGCAGTGTGCAGAGCAAGAGACAAAATAAGATCAGCTGTGGAGAAAGTTGGCCAGTGGGTATCTGCATTCATTTCTCATTTTTTAAAAAAAATTTTTATTGAGAAATAAATATGAATGAGACAGTTTCACAGCTGATTAATAGGACAGTTTTGATAATCAGTACACTGTACATTGTTATCTTCTTAGTGGTTATCCATGGTACAAGAAGCAGACAGGATATCCTGTCCAAACACTGGTAGTACACCTCTTTCTTCTCTTTGAATTAAGCGAAAGTAGCTGTAAATTTATCCTATTTTGTATATATAAATACAAAATGATACAGTAATATATGTAGGAGGAAAGGAAGATGATAACAGTAACTTATTCTCCATGAAAAAAGTGTATGATCTGAAAATACAGAAAATAATGCATAAAAGGCAAAAATGTTCATAGGTGGTGAATCTGAATAAAGAATATTGGAGAATTCTTTGCCCTAAAAAAATAAATAAATACAAAATGATCATTCCTTTGTATCATTTTTTTATTGTCTGTCAGAGGTGAATATTCTATTGGCATCTAAATACTATAGGTGTTTGAATTCAACTAAACAATCTAACACTGTCTAGCAGTCTATAATATTAGTGGGTTGTCCTCAGAAGTTATTGACTTGAGCCTTTTACAGCTCATCGTATTAATATGGCTTTACTTTATATACCTCATTTTTATACTTTTCTGCTGGATGGTTAAGACCAAGATATAGCAAGATCTATGTAACAAGAAATGTAACTTTTGTATCTGATAAGGTCAGCCAAGTACTCTCAGGATTTTCAGCCAAGTACTGTCAGGATTTCATTTCTCCCTTTGAACTGTTCTCCCTGCATCGGGCTTGGGGGCAGAAACCGCAGCTGCCTGTGCCTGTGTAGCAAGGTAAGGACGTGTCGTGTGCCCCCTGTCGTGCTGGCTCACCACAGTGTCATCTCAGGTAATCCTCCCAACAGAGCCTATCAGTCCTTCTGGCTCGTTGAGGCCCTGTGTCCGGCACTGTGTGCATCAGTGTATGTCACCATCTGGAGCAAACAGAAACAGCAGCAGCCACTTGGCTTGGGCCAGAGCACACAGGGAAATACCCAGGAACTGGAAGCTCTGCAGACTGGTGGCCAGCCAGGAAAGACCTCCAGAGCAATGGGTCCCAGCTGTGGGATGAGGAGGCAGCCCCAAAGTCCAGAGGCGAGGACCGGAGCGCTCCAGACAAAAGGAGAAGGGGGCAGAGCAGTAAGCCAAGAGAAAGGTGCTAGGAGGTAAGGTCAGAGCTGCACGGTCTCTTGTGGTTGTAGTTCTCCTGGGACTAGTGCAACCTGCAAGTCTTGTGTTAGGGATAACCCATTTAACAGGTGAGGAAAGTGAAGCTGGGAAAGATGAAGTTCCTTGTCCAAAGTCACAAACCCAGGAAAGGTGCAGGGCACTAACTGAGGATCCTAAAGCCTCACTGCTACACTGAACCCTTGGCCAACCCTGGAGGAGTCAGAGGACGGGGCTCTGGCTCTGGCTCCATCCGGGTCTTCTATCTCCTTCCCTGAAGAATGGGCTGGTGCTTCCATAGTGTTGCTGCCTCCCTCTCAGAAGGCTGGCTCCCTGAAGCTGTTTGCAGGCTATGAAGATCTAACCTAGAGGAAGCATTTGTATGCTGCCTGGAGCATCTCCCCAAGAGGCCCTGACCCCATATACACACATACTCCTGGCCAGACCACCCCTGCAGCTCTCTGCCAATGTCCTGCTCCTGCATGGAATGGTTTCAGCCCCAAGTGAATCCAGTGCAGCCCCTAGGCTCCCAGCCCAGAGAGGAGGATGACCCTCCGTCCTTCAGGGCCTGCACACCTCAACCTAAGCCTGCTCTGCCTCTGCTACACACTGATGCCACTGCTGTGTACATGGCAGTGTGGTCAGGGCCTGCACTTTCCTCTTGGCCCAGCAATTGTGAACTCTTTTTTGCAGTCCACGCTGTTTGTGGTGTCCAGTACTGTCAGGGTCTTGGAAATCATTGTCCTGTGAACAAAGTCTCCAGGCCCAGCTCTCATGTTACCTCCTCCTAGAGTTAGCTGGCTGGCTGCTTCCCCTCCTGAGCTCCATCTCAAATGTGTGTGTCCCTCGCGTTTTCATCATCTCTGGAGCTCCCCCACATTATAAGGACTCAGTTTGCATTTGTGAAATAGGGGTGTCAATTGAAATCTTCTCTTTGTTGTCAAGGGCCAGAAATGACTCATTCCAAAGCCTTGAGCTGAAGGCCAGGGGGCCCAGGTTCTGATCCTCCTGCTGCTAGCTTGGATAGTCTCCTTGTGGCATCACTGGGAGTCGAGGGTTCTGACTGCTTGTGTCAGAGGAATGTTCTCACAATTGAAGGTCATCATTGCCGTAGGCAAACTAAAAGAGTGGAGGTTATAGTTATCAGGGTTGACAACATTTGGGGTAGCAGGGACATTTTTCTGTGTGCTCCGGAGTTCTTAGGGCCTGGGCCCAGTAGGCACTTAGCAAGTGTTTCTAGGCTAAGCGGGTGTTCGGTTTGTTCAGTGCTCTGTGAGCTTGGGCGATGTGAAGGTGAAGAAGGAATGTGGACTAGATTAGTGACTTAGGCTGTGGAGGGCAGTGGAGGAGAGTCATTGTGCTGTCTAGATTCTAATGAGACCGTAGACTTTCTCCCAGGAGAATGAGGAAGAGAGCAATTTCCCAAGCTTCTTGTGCCTCCACAAAGCCTGCTGGACAATGAAGGATTTCTGAGTGTGTTTTCAGCCCCGGTGATCTAAATCTACTATTCTGTGCCATTCCTTCATGGCATGAGGAGTCCTCCGAATGAAGCTGTTTCCCTCAGATTCCTTGCAGGCTTCTTCCTCCAGCTTGAGATCAGCTCAGGAAGGTTGGGGGTGGGGCCGAGTCTATTAATATCCCTTCCTCAGCTGATTAACTCTCCATTAATTTGCACTCCGTTTCTGAGTGGAGCAGGGGGAGCCGAGCTAATGGGTGTGGGGAAAGGAGAGGGCGGCCCGCTCCCTGGGAGACAGTATACTGGCACCTGCAGGATGGTGCCGAGGGAGGGCGCAGGCTGGGTGGGCAGGAGGAACTTTCCTCCCTGCCACTTAGCACCTCTTGGCCCTCTGGAAGTTGTGCTAGTGCTGAGCTGCCCAGGGAGGCAGGAGGAGGAGGAGAAGGTCTTTTGCTAATCCCTTTTCCCTTCACCCAACCTGTTGGGAACGTCTAGACTTCTCTGCTATTTGTGCTCATTTAGCCCAGTGCCTGGCACTCAGTAAGTCCCAGGGGCTCATCCTCACCCTCATGCCTTGACATGCTGTATGACCTTGACAGTTCTCCTTCCTGGGGCCTCAGCCCACTCCTGCACAAAGAACGGCACCTGGGGTTCTTTACAAGTGCTGGCTGTGATGGGTTGGGAGCTGTGGCCTGTGGTTAAGAGAGATGCTGATGTGGAGGGAACCAGTTGCACCCTGGCGGATCCATCAGCAGGGCTCTGTATACAATGGTGGGAGTATGTGTGACATGTATTTGGCAATGCTGGTCACTACCTGGCCCTGAGACCCTTCCGGCTCCGATAGGCATGATAATTTGTGATGTCCCTGAGAAAGAGCAAAGGTTCTCATTCCACCCACCATGAGTGATGTCATTTCTGGATGGCTTCCCTCTAGAATCCAGTCTTTGAGACGCTTGCCCAGTTTCCCGCCATTCGCCATTGTTCATTGTCTGCCTTATCCATTCCTTTGCTCAACCACTCTGCGGCTGCCCACACCCCAGGCACGGAGTGGGCTGCTCCCATCAGGAGAGATGGCCAGGGCTCAATCTTCCCATTGTGTGGGTAAGGGAGCAAGGCTTATAGGAAGGACATGACCGTCCCAGCATCACTCTGCGGCAGAGCCTCTCACGGGCCCCTGAGCCCCACATTCCACGATCTTGACCCGCATCAAGTTAAGGAGATCATTGTGGAAGCACAGGGTTGAAGTCTGGCATGAGGGTTTAGGAAGACTTGGGGTGGGGGCAAGGGGCAGCCAAGTGAGCCCCCACTGCATTCTAAAGCCAGAGTCCATGGGCCTGATCTTCCCAGGGATCCCCATCCCCCCAGTGCCTGGGTCGGGTCCAACCAAGATCTTCTTTTTGACTTTTCTTTTATTCTTAGCTCTGTTCTAAAAATTACAAATGTGTTTGTTCTCCTCTCCCCATGTCCCCCCTTTTGAGTTACTCAGCTGCTGTTCTGACTGCAAGGCCTGGAACAGATTTAGTCCAACAGGCTGTCACGAGATGTGGATTTCAGATGAACTTCCTGAAGAAAGGATAAACAGCCTGACCTGGGATGGGAAAGTATGCTGTGGAGGCATCATGTGACGGCATGTGCTTCTGCCAGAACAGGCCCAGGAGCCCAGGGTTACTGGTTGAGGTGCCTGTCCTCCCCTAGAAGCAGCGTGATCTCTGCTCTGGGCCTCTGGCTGAGGGCCGGGAGACTGGGAGTATGTATGCTTATCCTCCCTGCAGGGAGCAAAGCATCTGGGCTCATCTCTGCTTGTCTCAGACCTGGCTCTGCTCATTACTTGCTAGGTGACCCGTGGCAAGTTGGTGAAACCCTGTGAACCTGTTTCTTCATCTTCCAAGTGGACGTCAGGGCAGAACTCCCCTTACGGGGATGCCTGGGAGGGTCACTGAGGTGATACTGATTAGGTGCCTGTCTCTCTCTTGCTAGGGCTCTGTGACCCAGGCCTTTACACTGGGTGTCCCTTTTCCTGGGTTTCTGTTCCTTAGCCCTCAGGCTGGCCAGTGTCTCAAGCCAAAGGTGGGATGTGAGTTTATTAGTTTTCCCATTGCTGGATGACATACCTGCTTCTTATGGTTTTGGGTTTTGAGTTTGGCTTATGGTTTTGGGGGATTCAGTCCATGGTGTGTGGCTCTAAGGGAGAAATATCTTGACAGAAGGGTCTGGCAGAGCAAAGCTGCCTAGTGTATGGCAGCTGGGAAGCCAAGCAAGGAGCTGTGCCCGTGAGGAAGGGGAGAGAGACCAGATATAAACCCCAAGGTCATGCCTCTGTCACCAACCATGATGCATCAGAAGTGTGCTTTATTATCCCCTAGGCAGCTTCTAAATTAATAAAGTTGACAGCTAAGCTTAATTGTCACACAACTGCTCAGAGAAGGCTTTCTTGGCCACCCAGGTGACCTTTCTTTTCTCCACATTCCTCTTCTCCATCCAAGTCATTCTTCTCTTTACCTCCTTGCCTTTCCTGTGCTTTACAGTGAGCTTTTTTATTCCTTTGACTCTACTGCCACTGGAGGGCAGGGCTTGGGCCTCTTGGCGTGCTGCGTCTCCAGTGGCAACAAAAGCCAGGGGAAGAGCAGCGCTGTGGGAGATGGGAGGGGGCAAAAGGTGAAGGGAGAATTGCTACCACCATGTCATCCTTGCCATCGGATTGTGCTAGCCTATGTCATCACAGTAGCAATGAGTGCTCGTTCTGAGCCAGGTACCACTTCCTAAGCATCTTCTCTGTGTTAACTCATCTACTTAGTGAAGCCCTACAAAGTAGGTGCTCTTATCCCATTTGACAGGTAAGGAAACTACTTTCCTAGAGACTCATGCTTGGGAAGTTTGAGCCCTGGGATTCAAACCTAGCTCCCAACCTGAGTCCTACAGGAAAATGATAGCTGTTTCATTACTGCCCAACGTTGTTGTTATCATGGTTGGGCCCTGAGGGTCCAAGGGGTTGGGGTCTCTAAGGATACCAGTAGCAGGGGTGGGGAGCAACCTCCATCCTTTGTGGAGAAGGCAGATATTGCTCATATAGACAACTTTCTACCTGAGGTCATGCTTTAGTGAGTAGCAGAGCCAAGACTGCGATTCCAGTGAAGGGCCTGATCCCTCACCTCCCTGCAGGGTTGACAACACATGTATTGGACATCTGCTGACCCAGGCACATTGAGCAGATCTGGGACACAGGGGCAGAGAAGAACTTAGGGCAGAAGGGCGGTATTGGTGGAGCAGGGTGGGCAGTGCTAGTTTCCCTGTGCAAAAAGCTGGCCTTTGTCCATGCCAGTGGGTAAACTCCTGGATGTGGAACTCCTGGCCTACACATATGATTTTTTTAAAATTTAAATAAATGACCAGGTGACCTTCAAACGAGGTCAGGCCAGTTTGCAGTCCCTCAGCACAAGTCACGTTTTATCCATGTGAAAGTACCTGGGATATTCAAAAGAACACAGAAGGGTGGCTTTCTGAGGAGAGATGTCAGCTCTGCCCCTCTGCCTCTTTCTTCTAGATTGACAGTGAGAATGAGGCCCTCCTGGCAGCACTCACCAAGACCCTGGACGACATCCCTGAGGATGACGTGGGACTGGCTGCCTTCTCAGCCCTGGATGAAGGAGATACGCCATCGTGCACCTCAGCTTCCCCTGCCCCCTTGTCTGCGCCCCCCAGCCCTGCCCCAGAGAAGCCCGTGTCCTCAGCCTCTGAAGTGGATGAGCTTTCACTGGTAAGAACCTGTTTCTGACTGAGGTAATGGTAGTGGCCTGAGATTGGGTGCAGAGCCACCAGCTTGGGTACCACTAGGCTTGCTGTGCATGGCGGCACCATGGCTCCTGGTAGAGAGCCTAGACCAGAGGTGGGAGCCACCTGGCAGCAGGAGGAGGCGCCACCTGGCAGTGGGAGGAGGCGCCTCCTGCATTCTGCAGGCTCCTTGGGGTTTCAAAGGTTGACTTCAGTCATGTGTTAAATCCTTGAAATTGCATGCAAGTGTTTTTCAAAAGAGTATATAGACACGGTAAAAAGCCAAGCAGCAAATGTGGACAGTTAAAAGCAAAACCTCCTTTGCACTCTCAAGATCACTTTTTTCCTTCTCCAGGGGTAACCATGGTTACGGATCTGTTCTGTGACTTTCCTCTTCACCTCCTTTGTTTGTTTGTTTGTTTGTTACTACAAGAGGGAGCCTGGGTTACATACATCTTGCTTTCTCATTTACTTCTGTGAGTCTGGGGAGTTCTTCCAAATGGAAAGCCTCATCCTTCCTGTTGACTGCGTAGTTGACTGTAGTTATTTACACCATACCCCTGCTGGCAGGTCGGTTTGTTGTTTCAATGCCTGCGTTGTCACAAACAGCGCTTAGTCCCTGTGCACTTGCAGGCTTTGCCCCACATCAGTGGATGACCTAGAAGTGGAACTCCAGGTCTATACACATGATTTTTCAGTTTGGACAGATCCCAGCGAGGTCAGGCAGGTTCGTACTCCCCCAGCACAAGTCCAGTGCCATCTGCGTGACAGTACGTGGGATGACAAATGGGATGCAGAAGAGCAGCTTTTTGGGGAGAAGATATTGGCTGTGTATAGACTGTAGGGAAGTCAGGACCTCGCGAGGTGCTAAAGGCAGTGGCTGATGCTCCTGAAGCTCAGCACTGTGGCTGTGTAGGCCAGCTTGGCATGGCCTCCTTGGGCTCCTCCCTCACCTTCTCACCTTGGGCCTGTGGGTGCTGCTGGGTACTGGTGGGACTCAGCAGGGAAATCAGATCCTGTCAGAGCAGGGAGAGATGGAGCTAGAAAGGTGCTCCTTGACTGTCAGACCCAACTCTGGGGAAACTGGGATAGGGAACATTTTTTCCACAGTCACATGGCAAGTTGGTGTGCCAGCAAAGATTCAAAGCCAGGAGTTCAGACTCCTGGTCTAGCGCCGTTTGCTTTTCCTCCTGTAGCCTTCAAGGTCCCAAAGCAGTGGGAAACATTTCAAAACACCTACATGGGCTGGCATGGAATATGTGGTCTCACATCCTGCTCAGGGGGTCCTGCTTCCTTCCAGACTGGACTCAGTCCACCTAAGTGGGGCTAGTGGGTCCCTTAGGCACCCACCCTCTCTTACCATCTCTCTGACGTCATGTCCTCACCTACCAATTAGGGTGAGGTGGCAGGGATAATGGTCACTGCCGCAAAGGGCACTCAAGACTAGTGCAGGTGATATATGAGGGGCACTTAGAACAGTGTCTGCCTGGCACATAGACTTGCTCTGTGCAACTCAAGCTAAGTCATTGTTTTGGCATGACGATCCGTGGTAGTAACAAGGAGAATTCTGAGGGCCATCTCTTCACAAAGCTTTGCAGAGGTACCAAATTTGGGTGAGACAAAAAGCGGCCCCTGCTGGTCGAAGGTTGTTTGCCTCCTCTCCCTTGGACTCTTCTTCCTTTGTGCCCTTGAAGGCTCTTCTGCTTAGGCCCACAGGAAGCAGACTCCCAGCATGCCAACAGGTCTAGAGCAGTCTGCTAAGTTACTTAGACCCTGCGTCTCACAGAGGGCCCCAGGGCACCTGCCATGGACTTTAGAAGGACATTGGCACTCTGCATAGTTGTGCATTTCTCTGACACCAGCAGCTTCTTTTGTTCTCTTAGAGTAAAAAGAAACAAAAAACAAAACAAGGTTCAGACCCAGTCATCGCATCTCCCTGCCCCACGCTCTGCCAGTGGAGAAACCAAGGCCAGAGGAGGAAGTAGCTTGCCAGGGCCTCACACAGTGAGTGGGCTGAACCAAGTGGCCAGGTCTCTTTTCTCTAGTCCAAGAGCCTTTTCCTATCCAAATTCAGGGTGTATGTTAACTTGGGGTTCATGTGCAGTAGGGGGGCCTTTAGCTGTTTAGGAGAGTGGGGCATGGCCTTGCTCTGGTTCCTGGGCCTGTGCTCCCTGAAGGTATGGGGAGCAGTGCCCAGAAAACACTTGATGCTGCAGTGAGAACCCCCTATGTTTCTTGCCATATTTTCATCTCTGGCCTTGAGGAATCCTGGGTAGAACCTCTAGCTACATCAGCTGGGAGGCACCGTGCACGTGCCTGCAGGATACAGAAGCAGGCAAGCTTCAACAATTTCTATAGAAAAATTATCTTGGTGGGGGGAAGGCAGGCAAAAGTTTAGCATTATTCTACATGTGCAAAAATGACTGCGGGACTGAGGTAACATGGACCTGGGTCTTGCTACGTGGTGAAAGCCTGGCTCATGATGGGCTCACAAGAAAGCAGTTAGTGCCAGTGGCCTGTGAGAGCCACAGAGACACCTAGGATGGGAGGGAGATGCTTTTTAAAAACAACAACTAAGTTTAATGTTATGTTTTCGATCTACACAATGATAACATTCAATGCAGGGAATTTGCACCTGTAGGTGACATATCTTGATTCCTCTTTTTTCCCTCTTCCCTCTTCAGCCCATCTCCCCCCTCCTTACTTACAAAAGGTTTGTTTCCTTTTTTCCTTCTTGTCATTTTTCTTTTCCCTTCTTTCCCTGCCCCCCATCATTCCTGTTCCCATTTAAACATTTTCCTTTTTTTTTGTATTTAGTACAGGGTCTACAGCATCTCACTACACAGATTGCACTCCTGTGATCCTCCTGTTTTCAGTCTCCCAAGTGCTGGGATTACAGGCTCACGCCACCATGCTCAGTCTCGGTCGCTGTCTCAGTGAGCCCCGGGGGTAGGGCTGCCATGGAAGGCTAGGGGATCAAGTCCCAGGCCCTGCATCTGCTTAAGCAGGTGCTTTTATCTGCTGAGCTATCTGGCTGGCCCAACATTTTCTTTTGGTTTCCCAATATCCATAATATGTTTTGGGTCTTACTTACACTTTTGGTTTCTCACACTAGGAGAAATAATGACATTTCCACATGGGTGTCTGATTTATTTCACTTAAGAGTATTGTCTCAAGGTACATTTGCTTACTTAGCAATCTTTCAAGTTTATCCTTTTTTGTGTCTCAGTAGTACTCCGTTGTACATATTTAAAAAAACCTTCTTAACCATTCATTGGTTGATGGACATTAGGGCTGTTTCTAAGATTTGGCTATTGCAAACTGTGCTGCTATAAACATGGATGAGCATATATCACCGTGTGATATATGTGTCTGATGCTTTTAATTCTTTCATGAAGATCAAGAAGGGGAATAGCTTGGGTCAAATGGAACCTCTAGTTTTAGTTTTTTGAGGAAAAGAGAAAGATGCCTTTAACTGTCCACTCGTTAGTGTTTGTGGTAGGTAGACAGATACAGATTGAACATGTATGTGTGTTACTTATTTAGTTTAAGAAGTTTATTTTTACAGGGTCACTATGAGTGAACCAAAGGAAATTAGCTAGAATTCACTTCAGATAATCATTTTGGTACCTAGCCTCACAGGATTGCGTGTGTGCGCATGCGCATCTGTGTGTGTGTGTGTGTGTGTGTGTGTGTGTGTGTGTATACACCAAAAGTATATGCAGAATGTCCTGATGGTAGGTCACCAGCTATTCTCTTGGGCTGCTGACTGAGAAGAGCTTATGTTTAGTGTGATGTTGGTGAGTGTTTGAGATCGCTCATAATGCGCTTTCTGCACTCGTATTGGGGCATCATTCTGGGGCATCAGATGCCCTCACCACAGTCCCATGGCTCTAGGTAAGGTGTGATCAGCCTGGAGCTGGCTGTGCTCCTCATCCCTGACCACACTTTGCCCAGACTCTCTCTGTCTTTGCTACTCCCCAGCTGCAGAAGCTCCTTCTGGCCACATCCTCACCACTGTCATGCTCTGACCCTCAGAAGGAGGGGACCACTTGGCGCCAGGCTGGCCTCAGATCCAGAAGTCAACGGTCGTGGGTCAAGGTATTTATGCTCCTGCCCAGAAGTTAGCCCAGGCCTTCGGTGGGCACCCCATGGCATAGCCATCAACTTGAGCAACGCGTGGCAGGTTCAGTTCACGTTAGTCTCTGTCCACACTACTCACACAATCATAGAGCATTGTCCTGGGCTCTGCTTCTTGAGATACAGCTTCGTGTGGGGTTCTAAAAAGAGCCCCGGATTTCCTCACACTTGAGGCTTTCAGTTGCCAATAGACCTTAACACACTTTGGACAGAGTGGCCTGCTCGGGGTTTGTATTAATGAGCTGATAGAAGGAGGCAGGATCCTCTCTGATTGTAGAGGCTGCCTTCAATACAATGTTGAGATTTTTTGGAGTGCCATTGGCAGGTTTGGAGTTCTGGACTCCAAGGATCCAAGCAACTGTTTTTGGGGCCTCATCTCCCAAGCCTAACAAGGAGGGCTGACGTGGGTGATGCCCAGGGGTTCGTGCTCCTTGTGGTTGTGCCCATGCTTGCGCCTCCTGCTGTGTACATGCCTATCCATGTGCTCCTGCCCATTTGTCCCCAACTGGCCTCCTGAAGTACAGCCTGCCCTCCTGCTTTCCATTGTGCAGTAGCTGAGCCCCTCGTTGGGCCAGTTCTGTGCCCTGTGGGATGCTAGCAGGCTTCTAGGCGGGGCGCCACAGCTAAGAGGAGGAGCCGCAGGACAAGGCAGCACTGGAAGAGAAGCCTCTGCGCAGGCACACGTGGGCAGGTGAGGCTTCCGAGGGACATCAGCTAATGCCAGCAAGCTGAGGGCTCGGGTGCTGCCCAGGGAGCTGCCCTTTGTTCTGCGAACACTGGGAAGCTACTGAATTTTCCTTTTTCTTTTCTTTTCTTTTTTTTTTTTTAAATTGAGGACTGGACCCAGGGCCTTTACACTGGTCTACTTCCCAGTCCTGTTTTATTCTTTACTTTGAAACAGGTTCCTGCTGATTACCCAAGTTTCCCAGACTGAGCTTAAACTTGTGATTCTGCCTCACGTTCCCAGAGAGCCAGGGTTGGAGGTGCAGGCCAGTGTACCAAGCAGATGGTTTCTTTTTTTATAACAACTGTTCTCAAGTACCACATATATCACGAAAGCTACCTTTGTCTGTTCTTGAGGTGGAGTCTCACTGCCTAGGTTGGTCTGAGCTCCTGGGCTCCAGTGATTCCCCGCCTTGGCCTCCCGAGTACTGGGACAGCTCGAGCCCTGCTAAAGCCACCTATCTTAAATGTATAATTTTGTGATTCTTAGTAAATGTACAGTCCTGTGACCATGACCATACTCCAGCTGCAGAACACATCCCCATTTACCCCAAAGGACCCCAGTGAGCCCATTTACAGTGAAGCTGCCCTGTTTTTAGCCATCGGCAGCCAACAGTGCAGGTCCTGGCCCTGTGTCTGGAGCGTGTGGATGGCACACGGGACGGACCAAGCAGGCTTCTGACAGTGCGTTCAGAAGGCTTTGCAGGGGCCAGTGCCTGGGGGAGACCCGCTGGGCTGGGCATTCCTCTGCTTCTCACTGCCTGAGCACAAGCAGGTGTGGTCTGTGTTGGAAGCTAGGAGCGGAGTGATGCCTGCATCCCTAGGGCCCGGGGCAGCAGCTAGGCCAGCAGGGGCAGAGCTGAGGGAAGGACTGTGCGCCCTCCCACCTCACGCTGGCCTATTTCTCACTCTAGACGGACAGCACCCAGGACAAGAAGGCTCCCGTGCCACAGCCTCAGAGCCGGCGATGTACAGAGCTACATAAGCACCTCACTTCGGTGCCATCCTGCCCCGGGGCAAGAGCCTGCTCTCCAGACAGAGGCCTGCAGCTGCCACTGAGTCCCCAGCTTCATGCCAAGGAGGAAGAGTTGCCCGGGGACGACTGTGCGAGCCCCCAGCCAGCCCCAGCCTCTCACCGGGACCCCGTGACACCGGGCAGGGCAAGCCCCCGTGCCCAGGTTCCTCCGGAGGACACACAGGCCATGGTGCAGCTTATTCGTTACATGCACACCTACTGCCTCCCCCAGAGGAAGCTTCCCTCGCAGGCCCCCGAGCCAGCCCCCCAGCCCTGCAGCAGCCCCTCCAGACTGCTCAGACCCCGGCCTCGGCACCCCTCTAAACCCTCCTGGGCTGAGTTCTCCATCCTGAGAGAACTTCTGGCTCAAGATGTCCTTTGTGATGTCAGCAAACCCTACCGCCTGGCCACGCCTGTCTATGCCTCCCTTACCCCCAAGGCCAGAGCCAGGCTTCCCAGAGACAACCAGGCCTCCCCTGCCCACCCATCCCCAGCAGAGGAGGTGAGGGTCTCAGCTTCACCCAGGAGCTTGGGGCCCAGACCAAGCTTGCGTCCATTGAGGCTGCAGGTGAGAGAGGACATCAGCCGGCCTGCCAACCTGCAGCAGCAGGAGGAAGAGGACGAGGAGGAGGAGCAGGAGGAGGATGAAGAAGAGGAAGAAGAAAAAGAGGAGGAGGAGGAAGAGGAGTGGGGCAGGAAAAGACCAGGCCAAGATCTGCCATGGACCAAGCTGGGGAGAAAGCTGGAGAGCTCTGTGTGCCCTGTGCGGCGCTCTCGGAGACTGAACCCCAACCTGGGCCCCTGGTTCATGTGCCCTGACGAGTTGCTGGTCCCCTCAGCTCACCAAGGTGCTCTGCCCTCACTGCATCCAGCTCCTGAGGCCTGCAACACCGAGAGACAGCTTGGCAGCCCCACAGATGAGGGCAGTGCCCAAGACCAGCAGCTCCTACGGGAACCCCAGATCCCTGCCCTGGAGAGTCCCTGTGAGAGTGGGTGTGGGGACACGGATGAGGACCCCAGCTGCCCACAGCTCCCTTCCAGAGGTAGTTGGAGCCATCGGCCCGCAAGAGGGGCAGGGGTGGGTGCAGCGAGTCCTCGTGACCCCAAGTGTTGTGCAGAGTGGGCAGGGCTCTTCCCTTCTCTGCCTCACCAATCACATCTCTGTGCAGTGAGCTGCTGGGGAAGCCCTCAGGAAAGCATCTGCACCTCCCTGATGTACCCACGGGCAAGGCATTGATTAATAAAAAAGGAGTGGGATGCCTGCCTGTCTTCATGGGGCTTATGTTTCAGGGAGGGAGAGAGGCAGTCGAAACCCAAAGGACGCTGATTACAAATTTGGTAAGTGTCCTAAAGAAGACCTCTAAGGGAGCGTGTAGCTGGACGTCGGCGTATAAGTCCTGCTTCACTATAAGGTTGGACTGAGGATGGTGGTAGGAATGACAGTAATAGTTATCAGTTGTGTACCTGCTGGTCTAAGCCTTCACACAGCTTTTCCCTTTCAGTCTGCATAAGAAGCCTGCGTGGTAGATATGGTGACCACCTCCATGTTAAAATCCAGAAACTGAGACTTAGCTCTTTAGAGCTCAGCCCCATGCTGGGCTGTCCAGCTGCAGCCCCGGGAGCAAGCGCTGTGCACCTGGGTGCTGTGCTCTGCCCGGGGACCTTCTGTGCCCACACACTCTTTCTGTGCAGCCACAGAGCTCCACCTGCCAAGCCCCTAGAGTGGGAGGTGGATTGCACTCGTTCCTGTCCTTCCCTGAGGAGGGCTTAGGGATTGGGTCAGCTGCCCTGACAGTGTGAGGTCTCCTTCCGGGGGAAACATCTGCTTATGGTGCCGTGTTGAAGAATGTTATTTATCTTATTTCCGTTTTTCTTTTTTCTTTTGGTCTTCTTTTCAGACTCCTCAAGGTGCCTCATGCTGGCCTTGTCGCAAAGGTAGATTTTTAAGAAATTATTTTATATTATTCCATAAGGTTTTGTCTTGTTGGATTTGTGAGTTGAAGGTAGAGGGATCTCTGCCCCTGAGCCCAGCCCTGTTCCTAGGCCTCTGCCCTGGTTGTCATCTCCTGATGATAAGAGCTAAGCTCCCTTCAAAGAAAGTTGGTTTTTAGAAGCTGGTCTCTGCAGGCCCAGGGGAAAGAAGGGGAGTGAAGCTCCCAGGATATTTCATAAGCTCTCCTCTTTGGGACCCTGACATGAGTTCTTTTCTCCATGAGGCAAAGCTGGCAGTGTGCATGACTACTCTCCACACCCTCCAACAGAGCTGTCTGTGTGTCCTAAAAGCTGTGCACTTTGAATTTCTCCAGCAGCCAGGGTGAGGGTCCCCTCAAATCCTCCCAAGACCCATGGGAGCAGCACCAAGGTCCATCACAGTATGCCCTTGCCCTCCTTGGATGCTAGGGCAGTGGGAGCCTGCTGCTGACTAGCCCCTTTCCTTTCTGTCCTCCCTGCCCCTCTCCTCAGTGACCCTCCTTTTGGCAAGAAGAGCTTTGAGCAGACCCTGAGCGTGGAGCTCTGTGGCACAGCAGGTGAGCTGGGGGGTTCAGCTGGCGGGGTGCCTTTGGGGAGCTGGCAAGGCCCCCCGGCCACAAGTCTCCTACACCAAACAGCTCCACAGGCAGTGTGGGTGCCTAGTGAGCCTTCACTGCCCCACCCCGCAGGCTGCGCTGGGCACTGAGGTGCGCAGAGTGTTTAGGAGGAAGGTCAGTGCCCTGGGCCAGCCATTCAGCTGCCAGAAATCGGCCCATGAGGTGATAGCAGAATCAGAAATGAAAGACACGGTTCTTTCCTAGAGAAGCCCGAGGTCTTGGGGCAGGGGAACAGATGTACCCTGAGAGCACTGTCTGATATGCACTCACTTCAAAGTGGGAGCAGGAGCTCCGGGAGAACAAGAGGGTTGGGACTGGGCAGAAGTATGGTCTGAGCACCCCTGGGCACCAGGGCAGGGACATCTGAGCTGGTCCTGAAAGATAAACCGGCCCTGGAAGACACAGCAGAGGTGTGCTTTGCGGTAGAGTCAGCATAGGCAAAGACATTGGCGAGTGGAGATTCAGGCTGCGCCAGAGACACTGGTCTCCTGGTCCTGCCCTGCAGTAGAACTGGGGGGTGGGGGGTGGCAGTCGGGAAAGAGCAGTCATAAAAGGACCAAAATGCAGAGGTATTTGGCTTTGGGGAGCCCCAGAGAGAAAGAGATGGGCATTGTAGCAACTTCCTGTGGTACATTAAAGCGAATGCCAAGGTCAGGTGTAGGAAAATCAAGGGCACTGTGGTGGCCAAATCCCATGGGCAGTTTCACTTGTGGTGCCTGCCCTGCTGTACCCCAGGAGACGCCTGAGTCAGGGCTCACTAAATGCTTGCAGGTAGAATAGGAGGAAGGGCCATCCCTAGACTTGGAGGCTTCTGCTGCCATTACCAAAACCACAGAAGGGATGGCAAGTGCTTCTCCTCCCATGCCGGTGCCAAAGAACTGAAGGATTCCCAGGCCACATCCAGGCTCAGGCAGTGAACAGTGCAATGATCCACTAGTGATGCCTGCCATCCATCTGTCAGGAGTGATGGCATGCAACCACTCCTTTACCTCCTTTACCATCCCAAACTAAGATCTTAGTGTCCCTTGGAGAAGAGCTCTGCCTTCCCCTCACTTGTTTCTCCTCTTGCCTGGGCAGGACTCACTCCCCCCACCACGCCACCCTACAAGCCCACAGAGGAAGATCCCTTCAAGCCGGACATCAAGCACAGCCCAGGTCAAGAGACAGCGCCGAGCCTCCCCTCCCCCGAGGCCCTCCCGCTCGAGGCTGCCCCAGGAGCTGCCCATAAGCGGCCCAAGAAGCCCTCAGAGCGAAGTGAGCTCCTGTCCCACCTGCGGCATGTCACAACCCAGCCAGCCTCCCAGGCTGGCCAGAAGCGTCCCTTCTCCTGTTCCTTTGGAGACCATGACTACTGCCAGGTGCTCAGGCCAGAGGACGCCCTACAGAGGAAGGTGCTGAGGTCCTGGGAGCCGTCAGGGGCCCACTTGGAGAACTGGCCCCAGCAAGGTGCCCCTTCTCAGGCTGAGACGCAGGCCTGGAGGAAGGAGGAGGACCATAGCTGTGACGCCTGCGTGCCCCCCAAGGACGGCATGCAACTGAGAGACCACGAGATCCGCGCCAGCCTCACCAAGCACTTCGGGCTGCTGGAGACGGCCCTGGAGGACGAAGACCTAGCCTCATGTAAGAGCCCTGAATATGATGCCTTTGAGGACAGCAGCAGCAGCAGTGGGGAGAGCAGCTTCCTCCTGGAGGAAGAGGAGGAGAGGGAGGAGGACGATGATGGAGAGGACTCAGGGGTCAGCCCCCCTTGCTCTGACCACTGCCCCTACCAGAGCCCACCCAGCAAGGCCAGTCGGCAGTTCTGTTCCCACAGCCACTCAAGCTGTGGCTCCTCATCCTGCCACTCCTGCTCACCAGCTACCCGGAGGAATTTCAGGTATAATGGGCAGCGGGCTGCTGAGGACTCAGTCCTCCTAGGGACAGGGGAGGGAGGATACCAGGGGACTTGCCCTGGAGCTGGGGCTGCATTTTTGTGTGGGGCGAGGCCTGGTGGAGGCTCCTTGAGGGAGATGGGGTTAAGCCCTGGAGGCAAATGTGTGACAGTCAAGGTGGTCCCAAGTCCTCTGGCCTCAGGGGAGTAAGAAAAGCCACTTTTTGGCCATTTGTAGCCTTACATTTCCACAAAGTTGCTCCTTATTATTCATTGTTTTCCATGTTTACGTTTGTCAGTGGAATAGATTTTTACACCAACATAATACAGACCCACATAGTTTAAAGTTTATATAACATCTTGTGAAAGAAAGGATTAGGGTCATTCCTGATTTTTCTACAAAATGGATTAAAGCAGAGATGAAGTTGGTTCCTGTTTCTCAGTGCCGTTGTGTGCTACCCTATAACTTCCTGCAGTAAGAGCTCAGGGCAGAGCTCATGTGTCCAAGCCCATTTGTGCATGCTGCCCTTGCTCACTGAACCAGACAGGAGAGGAAGCCAGCCCACAAGTGAGCCGGGCAGCTAGCAGAAGGCGTAGGACCTTGGCCGATTCGGGAAGCCTGCTCAGTCCTGTCTGGCCTTGAGGACACTATTTCACCCTCAGGGCAGTTAGAGGGGAACGGCCATGTGCCTGGGCGACCGCTAGGTGGTGCTCTTGGGTCCAGAGCAGAAAAACACACCGCCTGGTGTGAGGGGGTGGTGCATTTTGAGAAACTCCTGGGACTCCCCACTCCTGGATGTTTATTGGATGCTGTAAGGGTGAGGTTAGAGGTTTGCATTTCTAATGAGCTCACCAGTGAGGGTGTTGCCAAAGGACCATACTTCGAGATTGAAAATCAGGCACACAGCCGGCTTTTCTTACTAACACGTCAATGGCTCTTCACTGTTTGAAAATAAAGCCCATCTCTCTGTTCAGCATCAATCAGGAGGTTCCTGGGCTTTTCACCAGCCAGTGTTCACAAGCCCTAGGTTGTCTGTTAAGCAAAATGAATTCCCAAACACTGTCTTTAACAGCTTTGCCTATCAAGCCAGAAGCCAGCGAGGCAGATAACGCGCCAACTCTGGGCCAACTCCCTCTTGGGCTTCATTCACTTTTCCCAGGGGCAGCTCCTCTCTGCCAGCCCTCCATGGCCAAGGACCAGTCTCAGCCCCTGGTATGAAGGACACCAATGGCTGTTCTTTCTGCTAGGTGTGAGCACCGCCCAGTGAAGAGGGCTCCCTGCTCCCCTCCAGTGGGCTGAGGTTTTCTCTGAGACCCCTGTGGGTTCTTTTTCCTTCTGCTCTCAGGTCAGATGCAGGGCTGGCCATTTCTTCTCACTGTTATCTCAGTCTCTGCCCAGCTGCCTGGCAGGGCTCAGCGCTTGCCAACCCTCAGCCTTGTCCAGGCAGCTTCTCATCACTAGGAAGCACATTGAGGTTGGCTGAGCAGACAAACCAAACCCAGCAATGCCTTCCAGTCTTCTGGGTTCTGCAGGCAGGAAACGCTGACCAATTTCATTGCAAATTGATGATCTGGTTATTCTGTAGCACTTTAAACTTTGCAATCCATATCCCCTCTGCCTCTATTTTTGTTGTTGGTACTGCAGTACTCAGGACCACTGGACTGGACTCGAACTCAGGACCTCGTGCTTTCCAGGCAGGCGCTGTGCCACTGAGCTCCCTCCCTAGCCGCTGCCACCCTAGTTGAGCTTTCCAGATGCACTTGGCAGGGACATCTGCTCCTCATCCCATGTTATAGATGAGGCCCAGAGAGGTTGAAATAGAAAAGCAGGACAAGCATCTGTGGAGCAGTTCCTGAGCCCACTACTTTACTTATGTGTAGTTTCTGATTTAATCCTTAAAATTTAATCCTTAAAGTAGGTGGACATTGATTATCCCTGTTTGATACATGAAGAAGTGGAGCTGAGAGGGCTTCTGTAACCAGCTGAGCTCACCCAGCAGGGAGGTGGTACAGGCAGGATTTGAACATGGGTTTCCTGACTCAGAGCCTCGCTCTCATGCTCCCGTCCACTCCCTGGAGGCGCAAGGCCCCAAGCCTTGGTGTGGCCAGGGAGCTGCCACCTCTGCAGATAGGAGCTTTGCAGCCCCAGGCAGGGAGCTGTGAGGACACAGCTTGGTGATGTCAGGGCCTGAACTGGTGGAGAACAGCGGTCCTAGAGCTTGAAGACCTGCCTCGAGCTCCGACTTCCTCCATAGGCAAGTCCCAGCTTGAAACTCTGCCTTGGGAATTTACATCTGGAAAATGGGGAAATAGTTTTCCCAGGGTTTATTTATTTTTTTTCCATAAGATCCACTAAGATAATGAAGTAAAAGGGTCCCTCTCTACCCCCACTCCCCACTGACTGCCGTGAAAGGCAAGGCTCCAAAGGGCAGAGTTATAATTAGCAGAGTAGCAGGAGGTGTGCCTCCAGTGCTCAGGCCCAGCGCAGCCCTAGGCTGCCCTCGCGAGGGGAGGTGGGCTGCTGCAGAAGTGGGGTCCAGGGCTTCTGCACTCCAGAAGCCTTTGCTTCCCAGAGCAGTGTAGCTGCCCTCCGTGCTCCTCCCGACAATGAGAGCCTCTCCTCTGCTTGTTCATGACAGGTGTGAGAGCAGAGGGCCGGGTGCGGATGGAGCCCCAAGTGTCCGGCACGCCAGGAAGCGGCAGGAAAAGGCCATTGTAAGTGATCTGGGGCTCCAGCACCCAGACTGAATGGGGCACACAGGAGTGTCAAGAAGTGCTGGACCTGTCAGCCTTCCAGCACTCCTGGCCCTAAGGGATGGTGATTTGCAGAACACAGTTATGTTTCTCATTTCTCTCATTTGAAAGTCACAGGGGCCCCCCACAGCCATCAAAGCTGGCACTATGCAAATGTCAACCATTGGACTGCCCATGAGGTGTGCAGTTGGTGGCAACCTAGGGCTTGGCCTCGACGGCCTGGAGAAGACCAAGAGGGTGGGAAGGAGGGAGCTCACAGCCAGGCTGACTGGGTCACAAGCCAGGCCAGCCACGACCTTCTAGGTGACCTTGGGCAAGTCTCCAAGCTCCCTGAGCCTCTTTACTCATCTGCACACGGGGAGCTGGGTCTTGTGCTTCCTGAGGGGCCCTCCAACTTCACCAGGGCTAAATGGCCAGGAGGACCTGTCATGTCCGTGCCCACAGCCACAGTCCTCTCACAGAGTGTGTCCCAGGCCCTGGCCTCGTGGGGCTCCGCACAGAGCCACCTGCCAAGAAAATCTCCTAGCCAGCCAGCTATCCTGTGTCACTAGGAGGAAGGGAAGGAAGCAGCATGGAAACACAAGAGAACATGGGCTCCCGCTGGCGGGCATAGTGCTAGCCCCAGAGGAGCAGAGCTCTCTGCACGCAGGCCCTCACCCTGAGCTCTGTCACTGCCTCTGTTTAGGACTGAGTCTCCCTCAGTCACTAACTTGCACAGGATGGGCTCAAACTCACCGTCCGTCCTTCCTCAGCCTCCCAGAGTGTCATACCACTGTACCTGGCCATGTTTAGGCTTCTTGCTGTTTGACCAAAGAGGCACAGTCCTAGGCTTTGGGTGGCAGTGATGTGTAAAACAGACAAGCCCCCTCCCCCCATGGTTCTCTCCCATGGAGAGGAAAAACAATGACTTGTAAACGAAGGACTGCACAACGGTATTACAGATTAGGATGAGTGCAATGAAATTAGCATTATGACTAAAATGCCTGTGCTAAGTGATCATGCTTGCGCTGCTGGGAGAGCACATTTACACGGGTGCACGGGGAGAGGTATCTGCAGGGAGCTGGGCCCCAGAGGAGCTGCAGCGCTAGCAAAATTCAGGGTGCTTGTGGGTGTGGGCTTTGTGAGTGCAGGAAGCTGGGAGAACTCAGGCTTTCTCTGTGGAGCTGAACCCAAGTGGAGCATGCTGTGGGACAGCTGTGACAGCTGGTTCTGTCCTCCTGAGGAGCCCAGGCCTGAGTTTTCTCCCCGACACGTAGTTCTTGGGTGTGTGGTGGGAGAGGCTCTGGCTGTGTCCGTGCCCGTAAAAAGTCTGTCCAGACCACAGTCCATCTTGACCCAGCAGTAGCAGCTTTTACCCAGGTCAGAGTACAGATCCCCACGGAGAAGAGGGCGTTCTAGCCGGGGCGTCCGCTCGCTACCTCTG
Source organism: Octodon degus (assembly GCF_000260255.1). Classification (NCBI taxonomy): domain Eukaryota; kingdom Metazoa; phylum Chordata; class Mammalia; order Rodentia; family Octodontidae; genus Octodon; species Octodon degus. Next base: position 5,146,607 of record NW_004524616.1, read on the forward strand.
CCACACTGTCCGTGGCACCTGCTGGTAGAGCCGTGAGCTCTCCTGCAGGGGTTTCTTGTCCACAGCACTGTGTTGAGACATTAGCTGCCCCACCCGATCAAAACCAAAGATGTGGTGACTCCAGTAGCCTTACTGGCCCCATCTCTTTAGCTTTCCTTCCTGCCCACTTTGAGCCCCAGGGTAACCTGGCTCCCAACCCTTCCTCAGCAACTCCTAGGTCCACTCCATCACCACCCCCTCAGACTCAGGGTACAAGTACAGACACTGTGGACCATGCAACAGTATCTATGGTAACAGAGGCTGCCCTGTCAGCTGCCTCCACTCATTCCCCTCATGTAAGCAGGCAATTCCTGTGAGGGCCACTTCCCCTCTAGTCCTCAGTGGCCCTGCTGCAGTCAGAGCAGGTCCTCTGGTATAGAGATTGTCATGGTCTTCTCTCTGGCTCTAGCTGTTCAGCCAGGCTTTGGACAAGGGTGAGGACCCCATGGGAACAGTGATGTAGTCCCCCTCTCTCTTCTCTTTTTGAATAGGGAGAAGGCCGTGTTGTGTATGTTCGAAACCTCTCCAGTGACATGAGCTCCCGAGAGCTAAAGAAGCGCTTCGAGGTGTTTGGCGAGATCGTAGAGTGCCAGGTGCTGACCAGAAGTAAGAGGTGAGTCAGGACAAGCCATTGCAGGGGTGGGGAGGGCACAACTTCCCAGCCTGGGATGGCTGCCGAGAAGAGGCCCAAGGACATCTGGGGAACAGCCTAGGTCAGGGATGGTGACCAACAGCCTGCTGTGGCATGCGTGCCTCAGGTTCACCACCACGAGACCTAGAGGCCAGACCCAGGGAAGGACCCCTGATGGTTGTTCACCAGTAAAGACAACAAGCGTGGCTGATGGTCCACTCCGGGCAGCGGGTCATGCATTCTCTGAACTAAATTTCCAGCACTCCGGGGTCACAGGCACTCGTGTTCTTTGTATTGCTTTTCTTTCTGGGTGAGCTTGGTCAAACTGAGCGCTCCTTCATGGCAGAGCCAGACTGGGGCCCACGCATCCATTCTGGGGCTCAGCTGCATCCTCTCACTGCCCACCTTCCTCCTGCTCTCTGCAGTGGAGCTCCTGGCCCCCCAGTTCCTGGCCAGCCCTGCATCTTCCTCCCCCATCTGCGGAGCAGTGTTTTATCTGTCAGGGAATCAGCAGAAAGCTCAGGGTGCCTGTGACTGCACAGTTGAGATGTCAAAACCTTGTCGGGTTTGAAGTATTGCTAAATTATCTCCCATTACACTTGCAAGCTAAGTTATTAGGGCTTTGAATTTGTGGTTTAATAATAGTTAAAAAAAAAAACTTGAGCAGGAAAATGACTTCTTATGTATCAATCATTATAGCACTTCATACCCACTACAAAGGTGAGGATTAAAAAGCAGAAAATAAAGGCTGGGGAAGATGTGGAGAAATTGGGACTCTGGTGTGGTACTGGTGGGACAGTGAACCAGGCGGCCGACCTGGGAAGCACTGCGAGAGCGCCTCAGAAGCTTCCATACAGAGCCGTTGTGCGATGTAGCCGTTCTGCAGTGGGTAGAAAAGGACTGAACAAAGATCACAAAGAGATACCGGCTTGCCCGTGTCCAAAGCAATGTGATGCCAAATAGCAAAGAGACAGAAACAAGCCGAACACCTACTGATGGATAGACAAATAAGACGGTGTCTGTCCATCTAGTGGAGTAGCGCGTGACCCTAAGAGGGAAGGGGATTCTGACATGGGCCACCACATGAATGGACATGTAGAATGGCTGAAGATATGATTTCACTTAGGCTATATCTAAAGTGATCAAAGTCATACTGACAGGAAGTAGTAACAGTTGCGAGGCTGTGAGCGGAAGGGATGCAGAGGAGTTACTTTTCTATGGATATAGGAAAAATAAGGAAGGTAAATTTCTTTTTCTTTTCCTCTCCTTACTTCCTTTTTCTCTCCCTCCTCTCTTTTTTGTTTCTTTTCTTCACTCCCCTCTCTTCCCCTCCCCCTCGCCCCTTCTTTCCTTCATGGTACTGGAGATTGAACTGAAAACCTTCACACTGAGCTAGATCTCCAGTCCTTTTTATTTTTTATTTTTACCTTGACACAAAGTCTTGCTTTGTCATTAAGTTGTCTAGGCTGAGCTGGAACTGGCAGTCCTCCTGCCTCAGCCTCCTAGAGTACTGGGTTATACCCATGTGCCACTATGCCCAGTTGATAATTCTTTTTTTTTTTAATGTATTTGGTACAGGGTCTCACTACGCAGCTCACATGAGTAGTGATCCTATTTCAGCCTCACCTGGCTTGGGATTTCAGGGTTGCACCACCCCGCCTGGACTTGGTGGACAGCAAGCATGTCATGTGGTACCAAGGACTGAACCAGGGTCCTTGCGCTTGCCTATGCAGGTGCTGAGACTGCTGACTATCTCCATGGCCCAGTTGGTAAATTTTGTTAGTTTTTACAAATAAAAAATGTTTACAAATAAAACTTATACAAATATTATACAAATAGAACTTTTAAAAATTTTGCACGTTGGGGCCAGGGAGATGGTTCAGTGGAATAAGCACTTGCCTGGCAAGTGCAAGGGCCTAAATTCAATCCCCAGTTTCGGGGGGGAAAAAAAAAAGCACAATCTTCAGGATATCAGATGAAGGTAACATGGAAAAGCAGGGAAGCAAATAGATCTCTGAAGGGAAAAATCATTGTGTTAAGATTTTAAAAGTGTACATGAGGGGGCCCAGCCCTAGCTCAGTTCTTTAAGTGGCTGCTTCCACAATGCTGGCAGCCTCAGTTTGCTGTAGTTCGATCCCCACAACACTCCAGCCATGCAAAAGTGCCCTGAAGGCATTCAAGGAGCAAAAAAATAAAATAAAATAAAATAAAATAAAATAAAATAAAATAAAATAAAATAAAAGTGTACATGACCTTCTGAAAAGAGGCTTGGCCCTGCTGCGAGCTTCAGACCCTATTACGTCCACTGGGGGCAGAAGTCCTCCTTTGTCCCACTCAGAGAGGTATCAGGAAACTCGATTCGTCTGAGTGGGTGCTAGCTTCCTGTTGCTGTTAAGCCGGTCCTGAGCAGTAGGAAAATGGCGCTTGTCTCTGCTCTTGAACCACCTCTATAACAGCTGGATTATCGGTGAGGTTCTTTTTCTTCTTGTTTATGGAAACTGAAATGTCAAGGCAGAACCGCCTTTGGGTCCTTCTTGCCTGGCAGCCTTCTTGGTGTCTGGCTTTCCTCCTGGTCATGTAGAAGCTGCCTCCTGCACTGAGCCTCCCTCTTTCCTACTGGAAGCCACTGCCTCCCTTCCTCACAGGTCCAGCAGAGATCTGGGGTGGGCCACTGGAGTTTACTTTGGGTGACACGCTTACCTTGATGGCCTGGTGCGTTACACAGTGCTGTTGGGGAGGAAGGGATTGCCTGCAAGCAGGTGGACATCGTAGGCATCTTCCAGGTGGGTGAGATATGTACAGAACAGCAGCCACAGGAGGGAGGCAGAGGCACGTAGCAGCCAAGGAAGTGACCGCTAAGGCCCCTTGGGAAGTGGGCGTAATAGGGTCATGCAGGCGACTGCTAAGAGCAGCCACTTTAACATCAGGAAGGCCTGGGTTCGAATCATTGCTCTGCCCCTTGCCTTTGGGCAGGTTCCCAAATTCTGCAGGGCCTGTTTCTTTATGGTGAGATGGAGAGAACAGTATGCATGTCCTGGGGCAGCTGTCACTATGTCCCTGTGTGAGACGGTGTACTCAGTGCCTGGCAAACATTCTACAGATAAGCTGCTCCAACTCCTACCCAGTGTATGTGTGGGCCTAGCAAATGGTGCCATCTCTCACTGTGGGGCCATGTAACAGGGTTACTGAGTCAGGTGGCCTTCTGCTTCTCTAGTAAGGGCTGGCCTGACAGTGTACGCCAGGCCGGCCCAGACACATGCTACCCTGTTGTCCCCGTAGAGGCGAGAAGCATGGTTTCATCACCTACCGGTGTTCTGAGCACGCAGCCCTGTCCCTGCAGAATGGCGCAGCCCTGAGGAAGCGCAACGAGCCCTCCTTCCAGCTGCGCTCGGGCGGGTTCCGGCACTTCCGCTGGACCCGACATACTGACTATGGTAAGCACCCAAGTGAGGCCCAGCCAGAGGCTGGCAGGCAGTAGCTTCCTTTAATGACACCCAGAACTAAGGCGCCTCCAGAATGTGGCTCCCTGTCCAGGCCCCAGTATCCGGAGGGGTGTAACTGCAGCCTCTCTGCCTGTTTTGGTCTCTGTCTTATAACTGCCACCAAAAACAAAAACCTCCGTGGCCTCTAGGAACCATGACCTCATTGGCCAGCTGCTGCGCTGGAGAAGAAGGGGTGTTCGATGGTGACCCAATGTGGTAGCAGTTTTGTCCTTTAATGGACCACAATGTAACAACTCTGTCATCATGCCATTGCCATTTGGGGACAAATTGGTAAAGAAGGACAAACAAGTACAGCATAGTGGAGAGCCCAAGGTAACCTTCAGAGTACAGGGCCGAGTATCAGGGACTGGGTGGCCAGGAGCAGTTCTCCTGGCTGTATAACTGCTTGTGGGACCCAGGCTCCCACTCTGTACAAGAAAGTGATTCCAGTTTTGTTAGCTTTTCCTTACGTGCCTCAGCAGCAGGTTATTAATGGGTGGGATCCTGTTAGGGGAAGTAGGATCCTAGGCTGTTAGAGCAGAAAGGAGCCCTAGAATATTCTTGTTTGGGCCCTGTTTGCTCTGTAAAAGAGAGAGAGACCCTAAGACATCAACAGCATAGTAGAGATGTCACAGGAGGATGGCTATCAATACGAACTGTCCAGGGCTCATCTCTATTCTGTGACACCATGGACCACACGCGCCCTGTGGGGCCCACCCCTGTGGCAGATATGCCTGTCCTCTGGCCTTTATAAGGTGTTCACTGCCTCCTTCTCCCATTGACCCTCCAGACGGCAACCCAGAGGAGGCCCTTTCTGCGTCCGGGAAAAGCAAGTATGAAGCCATGGATTTTGACAGCTTGCTGAAAGAGGCCCTGCAGAGCCTACACTGACAACAGCCTTAACCTCCGAGGAATACCTCAATACCTCAGACAAGGCCCTTCCAATATGTTTACGTTTTCAAAGAAAGAAGTGTATGGGAATGCGAGAGCGAGCCAGCGTGCGTGAGAGAGAACACACGTGAGAGAGACTTGAAATGACTGTCCTTTTCAAAAACAAATCGATGTTTACATTGCACAAAGCTGCTTCTGTCTGTGAGTTTCCATGATGTTGATGTTCCACTGCCACATTAGTGTCCTTGCTTCCAAAGGGTTGCCTGGGTGCGCCTCAGAATGCTGGGTCAGTCACCCTCTGCCCTCCTGCCCGACTGACTTCCTCTCGTAGACTTGCAGCCTGTTCACCATAACATCTCCTGTCTGTAGTGTGTGATGATGAAATTGTCACTTGTGAATAGAATCAGGATTATAAACTCATTTTTAATTGAAGAAAAAAGTATATCCTTAAAATAATGTATCTATGGCTCAGATGTACTGTGCCTAGGATTATTGTATTGCTTCCTTGATTTTTAACTATGCACAGTTGTGAGGTGTTTGCCATTGAGCTGCGCTGCTCCCCTGTCAGATTGCCCTGGAGGAGCTGGGGGAGCCAGGCGGCTGGTCCCCAGGCAAGCGGTCCCTACAGCCACAACAAGGAGGAGCAGTGGAGAAATAGTTCTGGGTCTCTTCCGCCAAGTCCTGCCATGACTTGTTTTGAGCAAGTTGGAGTCAAGTTAGTGCAAGCCCCCATCTCGTGCCCAGCTCACACTGAAGAGTGTGCCCAGCTAGAGCCTGTGTGAAGCTAGGGAAAGGGATGTGACTCCCATTTTCCAGTGGAAGCAGTGGTGCCCTGGTGGGCAAAGTGACTTGCCCAAAGCCCCATGGCCAGTGAGAAGGCAGAGCAGTACCTCAGCCCAGGCCTCTGATTCTAGTTCCCAATGGATGGACGCCCTGGCTCGGGGATTGGTAGAGGTGAGGGCTGCATTGGGCAGCAGAAGCCAAAGGGCTCATCTGGGGGCTAAGTCAGCTGCTGACTTCTGAGCGTGAGGTGGGGCCCAGCCCCAGCTTGTGCCCGAGTGTGCCATTGGCTTGGATCCTAAGTGAACACACAGTTGGGGCTTGGAGATGCCACTGCAGTGGGACACATGTCTAACAGCAGCTGTCCTTTGGGGACCAGCTGCCAGCCCATCCTCCTATCTTCACCTTGGCCCCACCTGTGAGGTTGTTTTGATGGCTAGGGCAGGGGGTACAAGAGGAAGATGCACAGGTGGGGACAAATAAAGCAACATCTGAGCTCCCTTCAAACTTGGGCGACATTTGGATTGGGCTTTACTTCCAACCTTGTGTTCTTGCCTGATGACAAAGCTGTGTCCAGCTTGATGTCCTGGGAATACCTTGGAGCCACCTGGGAGAGCGCATGGCCAGGCAGGGTGTGACCGTATCTCTCCTGCTTCCCACAGAGTGTCCCACCCTTGGTCTTTTTCATATGTCAGAGTTCCCTGAGACACTTCTGTACTTTAAGAACTAAAAGGCCCTACCACTTCCACAAGCTTGAATGCGACTCGCTAAATAAGATAAGTTCTCTGTTGCTGCGTGCAGGCCTCATCCCTTGGGAATTGGTAAACGGAGGCCCTTGAGGATTGCTGTTGCCCTGGATGATGAGGGTGCTCCCCGCCAGGAGAAGGCTAAGGAAGACAGGCTCTAGGGAATTTGAGCTATTGTGTATCGTCAGTTTTCTGTGAGATGGAGTGAGGGGAGAATTAGGCAGGGTTCGAGAGTCTGGGCTTCTATTAAGGACAGCAAACATGCAGCACCTGGGCCACGACGTCTGCATTGCTGGCCGATGCAGACACAAGTAACCTGCCACGTAGCTCCTATTCCTTGAGCCTGATTCCTCAGTGCAGTGTTTTCGGCAGTGATCAGAGTTTATCTAATATCCTGCTCTGATCTTTAAAAGCCTCCCATCAGTCATACAGAACTGAATGCTGGCTGGGTTTCATGCTAGCTCCTTGTCTGCCTGTCATGCCCTGGTCAAAGAAAAAAAAATATCCCTAAAGCCATTCCCTGGCACACGACTGCCTGTGCTACTGTGACATACATCTTTGTTGAGGAGGGTGAGATGGGGGTGAGGGGTAGTAGACAGGAACATATTTAGGGAAGCCAGGGTTTGTAAGGGTGGGCCAAAAGGGGCTTTTCCACAGCACAGACTGTCATTTGAGATCCTTTTGTAGCTGCTCACTGCCCAGCACGTGGTAGGCACATCATAAGTGGAAGGAGCAGTAGTAAAATCCTGCTGGTGCCTCCTCTGGGACCTGATTTTCATCGAGGAATAGATTTCATCCCATCGAAAGGACAGACACCGGATGCAGGGTGGAGAGCTGGCAAGTCCTGACTTTGCCAAGAGCTTCCTGCCGAGCTTTGCTCAGGCTCTTCCCTCTGGGCCTCGGGTGCTGGAAGGAGTTGTCAGGTGATATCTTCCAGTTGCTTCCTCCTCAGTTCCACTGCCTTGGGCTGGTGGTTCCTGCAGATAAAGAGAGGCTGGCTTTCAGGGAAGGGGGAGCTTTGCCCTCCCCACCTTCAGGGTCAGCTGACACTGCCCTTGCACACAGTTCCGACCCGGGCACTGGATGTCGCTTAGACATTTGCCCTTGAGCACAGCAGCGGCAGCCACCTGGGCATGCTGTTGGCATCTGATGTGCCTGAGGGCAGGGCTGGGGCACCTATAGGGAGGGTAGGATGCTTGGCACAGGCACACAACAATCTGCTTGTCACCCCATACAAAAAAAGGCTACAAGTTCTAAAGCTGACCAACCCTGCCGACAACTTCTGTCTGGAAGACTCATTCGGTGCTGTGTATTATTCACCAAGGAGACTCCAGGGTCTCTCCAGGAAGAGTCAGCCTTGGTCCCTTTCCCACCAAATTAAGAAGTAGCCCAGAGGGGGCAGCTGCCTTTGGCAACCATCTCACCATAGCTCTGTCCTAGTATTTGCTCTCAGTGATGTTTACATGTGATTGCCATAACCGCTTCTGTAGACTGTGTCGACAGCCTCCTGTGTAGGGCAGGCTGTACTGTCCAACTCTGTGCCCTGCTGGTGTTTTCCAGAAATGTCTGATCCAGCCGTTAAGTGGAATTCTTCCATCTCCTTCCTCAGTCGGTACAGGCTGAATCAGAATCCTCGTTCTTGGGGGCTCTGGTTACCGAAGGAAAATGCATCAAATAGGTAAAGAATCTGAGTGCTTGGAGTGCAGCCCAGATCCCACTCCCTCACCCCCATGCCCTCCCCACCCCCACCAGAAACTGCTTTGCGTCAGAAAGCATCTGTAGGGGTTGCCCAGCATCTGTGTGGAGCACTTAGGAAAGCGGCAGGGCTCCAGGGGCAAGCGAGGAGATGGGGAGGCCAGGAGGCTGTGAGCTGCAGACTCGGTATTCAAGTCCTGACATGGGAAAAGACAGTCTGTTGTCTTTGACGAGGTGAAACGTTGCTCACCAACTTTTTGGAGGTGATTTGTTCTGGACGCATGTGATGTACTTGCCGGGGCTGCTGGAGAGGTGGTAAGCAGTGGGACAAGCAAGGCCCTGGCAGCCCTGTTGCTCTGCGTGCGTAAGCCCTGTCCGTGGGCCAGGCCTTGAGTGCAATTGAATGCAGCTGAGCCTGCAGCCTGAGATGGGGTCATCTCTGCTATGACGCAGCATCAACCCTGAAGATGTTGATGTGACTCACTGATGTTAACAGTAAAGTCTTTTTTTTTTTTTTTTTTTTTTAAAGCATTTGAGATTTACCACTGTGGTGTTTGGAGGAACACCATATCCAGTGTCAGACATGACCAAGGTTAAAAAATGGATGTGTATTACTAGCAAAGTGAGCCTAATGGTATTGGCCAAAGAGGAGTGACCCTCTCACCCCTACCAGGGGTGCGGGGAAAGAAACTGACTGGAACATATGTGCAATATGCTAAAGTTGGTCCCAAAGTCCCTGCAGTGTTTGCACAGTTTGCAGAATCAGGCAGTACAGGGTAAATGGAGGAGCACCTGAGAAGTGGAAGCCCCAGCACAACTATGCCACTGCCCAGAACAGGTGTGGGATGAGGTGCACCCCTGGTGCCAGTTGCAGGGCCCCCAGGATGTAGGCAGAGGTGGATTTTGCATCAAGCAGCAGAAGCACCAAGTGAATGCTGAGGCTTCATCCTGGCCCTGTTTCTCCACTGGCAAATCTGGGTCTCCTTTGGCTGTGTGAGGTGCTGTCCCGGAGACCAGAGCAGGGTGGCAGAAAGGAGGCTGGTATGAGGAAGGAGAGGGTAGGGGTGCCTCTTGGGCAACAGAAGCCATAGGGCAGCCAGCTCCAGAGCCAGCTGTTCACTGGCCTCTTTGCCAGTGAAGCCCTGGAAATAGGGAATGATAGATCTTGGTGCCTACTTTTGTTAAAAGATTAAGAACAGCCCAACCAACTAAAATGGGTGTGTGAAACAAACCATTTAACTTTAAGCCATCTCTTAGTGAGAAGCCTCAAGGGTTCTTACTTGCTGCGTGACCTTAGGCCTCCTTTTTCTAGTCTAACAAATGAGATTCTCGAATGATACGGGCACTCCCAGCCCAGAGCAAGGTGAGTCCATCTCTCCCCTGTGAAGTCAGTTCGTCTTGGCTGCATGCAGCTCTGTGCAGGGAGTGGGTCTTCACAAGGGAACTGGCCAGCAACTGGCCCAGTCCCACCTAGTCCTGGCTGAGTGGCCTTGGATGAGGAGGCCGGCTCCCCGGGACGATCTAAGCCATAGTTCTTTGTGGGGATGGTGACTAACAACCCCAGTTGGGCTTGGAGGCCACATCAGTCTCACATTAGCCTTGTCATCGTCCCCACCGAACAGCTTTTAATGCGAATGTTGTGACCGCCTGGCTGTTTCAACACTCTTGCTCACAGACAATACTAGCAATATACTTGTTTTGCAAAACAACTTCACTTAGGCACTTTTCGCACATTTCTTTCCAATGATTGTAAAACATATGGGGCAACAGGAGGCATCAATCACGCTGCATATGCTTAGGGCAGCTTTTGTCTTTCATTTCTTTGATGGTATATAGCAGTAGTAATTGAGTCTTTGGGTTTGCCAGGGACAGATTTTCAGAAATCCTGTTGCATCAGAACACCTTGCACAGGCAGAAGGAGTACCAAAATACAGCTGCCAAAACAGGGTGACTTGGAAACTAGTGTTTCCATCGGTGGTCAGTCCTTGGGCTGTGCAGCAGTTCCTGAGACGGTATTCCTATGGCTAGCACCTGCTCTGTGCTGTATTACTATTATTATTATTATTTTTATTATTTATTATTATTTGTCAAAAGATTGTCCAAGGAAGCCTTAAAGAGCCTCCGTTTTCCCTTTGCTGGCCTTGCTCACAGGGCACTTGGGATGGGCAGTGGTCAGTTGCCGCCTCAGCACTTTGCCTTATCAACATGCGGTTGCCACCTAGTGGCCGAAGACTGTATCCATCACCTACCCGGATGGACAGTCTAACACTAACCTTGGGAATGGATTATAATGGCAGCAGCAAATTGCCTGGGTGTTCAGAGCTGAGTAAGACGCGAGGGTCAAAGGATTCCGGAAGCAGCCACTTAAGCTTGCGCACCGTCTGTGAAATGCACTAGGTGTCCAGTGGGTGGACAAGAGTGGACCACGCGTGTGGTACAAGGAGGTTTGCTGTAACTGCAATACTGGCAGCCTGGCTGCTGACCTTGTTAAGTGAACCTCTGCAAGGTGGCCGCCTTACACCCTCAGGATGCGGGAGGAGGCCAGGATGAGCACGGGGCTGGGGGATCGCTGGCCTTGACCTTTGATGCGGTCCACCGAATAGCCAAACGAGGTTGGTGGGTTTTTTTCCCCTTTGTTTGTTTTTGTATTTTGTATTTTAAAATTTTGTCAAATATTTTCATGTTAGGAATAAAAAGTCATAAACTATTCCCAACTTTGTTTCTTGAGGGATGTTTTGATTCCACTCGAAACAGGTTGGAAATCTCAAGGGGGGCATGGTCTGGGTGGTATGTGGAACAGGGTGGTGAGCCACTTGGATTTCTAGGTGGTTCCTGGGGAAGATGACCATCTAGAAGTCCAGCTCAGTGCAATCTGCCCCGGGTGTTCATACCCACCCTCTCATCTCCCCATGCCCTTTAGCGTCGGCTTGGAGCATCTGCTGGTCCCAGAGGCAGCTGCTGATGTTGACGTCAACATGAACTCCCTCTCCCTGACCCTAGGTCTTTAGAGATGATGTCTGTAGCTAGCCTTAATGATGGGGCAAGGTGGTCCCATGTCCCTTCCAGCATTTCCAAATCTTGGACTCAAAATCCTTTTCTCTTGGTGAGACCATGCAACCTAGAGAATGCTGAGCAATAGGGAGCCAGGGCTTTCCCTGGCTCTGGGACAGGGTCAAAAGCAGGGAATGGCTAAACATGGTGGTTTTGTCATCCCCAGTGGTACTACTGTAGGGGGCATTATTTATTAGGAAGCTCAACAAGGCAACTACAGCCTGGGGTGCGTGAGTGTGAGGCTGTGTTTGTGGTGTGTCTGCGCGCGTGTGTGTAGGTGCGCCTGTGTATGCCTGTGTGCACGTTTGTCTGTGCCTGTGCTGTGTGTGTGTGTAACTACATTGATGCATTTCTTGAGAAAGGTGCAAGAATTTCACCGACACAGAGGGACACATCTGCTTTGTTATTTATAATAGAAAGCTAAATTTTAATTTTTTAAAGGACACTGCTGATGATTGAGAATCGAGTTTTTAGTTTTGCTATTTTTTTTAATTGGTAGAGGATTTTTATATATTTTTTCCATTTTGTTGGGTTGTGTCCTTATTTATATAAATACTTTATCTGTAAGAGGCAAAGAAGAAATCTTTGCTTTTAATTATTGTGGTTGTCATTGTCCCTATTTTATTTCTGGTGTGATTTCTCTGTCTTACCTTCTAAATGAGAAGATGTTTTCCTGTATTTGTACATTGTCAAAATCTATAGTTTCATAGATAATTTAACCAAATTGCTGTATGTATTATTATTATTCTGTGAGTATAAAGTTCTATTTTAACGTCTGTAAATACTTCAGAACTGGCTTCTTTTCTCCAGCTCCCGCTGTGGAGTTATTGTTTACATCACAGAAACTGTAGAATCTCTATGCTCATGTACTGTAAATAGTGAAGTGATCTGCTTATAAATAAACTTAACAAATACACTATGAGATTAAACAGAGAACACCACCCCAGCCCTGCCCCCGTGTGTCTTTCTTTATTGGTGCTATGAGCTCACAGCACGCAGGCCACCGAACAGGGAAGGGTCCAGTTCCGGGTCATCTTAGAAGGGCTCCAGTCGAGCGTGGCCCCCCTTCTCCCAGACTCTGCTAGTTGAGTCTTACTCCCCCAGGATGCTATTCATAGCCCAGCCCAGGCTCATCTCACACAACGCTTCTGAACAAAGACTTCCTTGTCCTAGCAGACCTGCTTTCCGCACCAGCACACTAAGTAAATGTTTTCTATGAGACATTTGATATTGTTTAAAGAAAAAAAAAGTCATCAGTTCCAGTGAGAGGATCTCTTCGAGGGCAGACCTGCACCATGCCCTGTGCCGGGGTGAGCCCGAGACATCTTTCTCTGGGTACCTGCTTGCAGCCAGTGTGGGAGGAGGTGGCATCTCTCAAGACTTGAAGTCTTGGAGCCAGGCATGGTGGCACATGCCTGTCAGCCCAGGACTTGGGAGGCAGCAGCAGGATTGCCATGAGTTTGAGGCCAGCCTGAACTACATAGCAAGACCCTATGTGGGGAGAAAAGAAAAAAAAAAAGCCACCCAAAGACTAGAAGTCTTGCCCATGTGCTATTTCCCTTTGTTTAAGAGAATGAATAAAAAAATAAATAAAATGTTTAAAAAAGAAAGAATGACAACTTCATTTTGTCCCAAAGCTTTTTAAGTGAACTCTTTGTGCAAGATACCCATGAACCCCCCAGAAGGGTAAACCGTGGGCAAAAAGGAGAATGCACAGATGCGAACTAGAACAATAGCTCATTGCATTTCAAGGTGTAGGAGAACTATTTTCAAATTGTTTATTGCATGTAGGAACCATTCTCATTGGTCAGGTGATTTATCTTCTGACTCTGTGACATTTGTTCAGGTTTCTTCAGTGGAAAGGGAGAAGATCCTGATTTTTCCCATTTCTACTTCAGGCCAGGGCCGCCTGGCCTGGATTCCAGTCCTTCGGAAGGAAGCTGTGTGACAGACCGCTCAGTGTCTGTCGCCCTTGACCTAATTAGGTGGTAGGTAAGCTCCAGGAGCCCAGGACTGCTGCCTGCAAGGAATAGGATGGCAGATTTATGACCTCAAGACTTGCATATGGGACCTCACTTGGTCTCCTGCTTCTATGTTAGGTGAACTTGGATGTGGCTCCTTTTAGCCTGCTGGTTTCCTGAGCTGTAAACTGTGATGACTTGGCTAGATGAACTCAAAGAGCTTTTATATTAAAATAAAAAGCTGATTCTCAGAAGGGGTTCTCACATCAGGCTGCTTGGCTTTGATTCCGGACCCCATCATGTACCAACTGCTGTCTTGGGCAGGTTTCTTAACTCTTGAGTCTGCTCTTCACGTGGCAAATAGGTCTGGTAACACTTCTGCCCTATAGGGTTGTTGTGCGATCAAAATTGAGTCATGCACAGTAGCTAGGCCAGTGTGCGCTCTTAGCTTGAACTGTGGCTTTCATTGTGCACCCTCCTTCGGTGCAAGCCCTGTGAGAGAGGCACGGCAAGGGTTCTGACCCTCAGTGGACAGAAAGAGGCTGCAGGAAGCTGTCCAAGAGACTTAGAAGTGTCGTGGCAGACCCAAGGCCAGCAGTATTTATGCCTACGTGTTTCACATGACATTTATTTCTCCTCTCTATCCTGTCGCTTAGCCACCACTCATAGGTACACCGGGACATGTCTCTCTTAAAAGGCTAATGCTCTCGAAGTGTCAGATAGAGTGGGGTTGAAAATCTAGTGTGAGAATTAAAAAGAATTCAATGCCAGACGCAGCCTCCTTTTGACGTGACCTGCACTTACGGGCAGGCCTCGCACTCCTGGAGCTCAGGTCACCCGGCTGTGGATGTCACAAGATCTGGGCCCTGTACATTGTGATCTTTGGGGCGTTGGACACTTTCTGGAGGGAAGCGAGAGACCTCTGCATGAACTGGGCCCACACCCATCCCCTTACTGGCCTTCCACTTCCTCCTTATAAAAAAAGGAAAGTTAGAGCAGACCGCGGATTTACAGTTTGGGGAAACCACATGATAATTCCCCTCCTCAGCACCCACTTTTCATCTGTTAGCTTTGGCAAAACCTTCAGTCTGGGGGGAAGGGAGGTTCTAGAGCTAATGTCTGTATAAGAGAACAGGAGGTGGAGGAAGGTGTTGTACGCCATCATGAAAGTAAACGGGCAAATCTAGGGTATGGGACTGCTGACCCTGTTTCTTCATTGAGTCTCTGGCAAGGAGATGAAGAAGAAGGAGCAGTCGTGGATTAAGACATCTAAGAACTGTAGCATAACTGGGAAATCACACACGTGCTGGTTAGCTTGATCACAGCAACCATTCCTCAGAACGCTGCCTATGCACCTTGGGTAGAAACCATTTCTATCTGTGGCTTCCACTTCAATAAAGCTGAGGGCGCTAGAGGTGTAGCTTAGCAGCAGGGTACTTGCCGGGTGTACTGGAGGCCCTAGTTTCTGGCTCTAGTGCTGCAAAACTTAAAAAACAAATAAAGCCGGGCTGGGGAACAATAGAAAAATTAGAATTTGGGGCAGTATAATAAATTTCCTGCAAACTCTCCAGCATGATATTGTCATCTTTAGTTTCGGGGTCTCCCCCCCCCTTTCATTTTTTGCAGTTTTCAACATGTTTCTAAGGCATGAATACTAAATTTGGGAGGTGGCAGATTCACCAGAGCATAGATTTGATTTGTAAAAATAAGCTCCACCTGCTTTTACAACCAACCAAATGCCTGTTCATTGGAACAGGGATTCTGCAAACGAGCATGTTAGGTGGTGTACATAAATTTGCATTCCTTAAAATCAATGAGAGAGCCAGGAATATGAAGTATATCTTTCCCCCAAACAAATCAATAAGAAACATGACAACTAGAGGTACACAAAACAAATCTCAGACATTTTGTGATAGTGGGAGAAGGTGAGTAAGGGCTGGTGCCACATGGGTCCCCTGCGAAGCAGATGCGGTGTACTGTGCTGGACCTTCTGTGGGAAGGAAAGGGGAAGCCTTGGGACCTGGGAGCGGCGCACCTGCAGCAGCCTTGGTAGACCACAAGGGGGCGTGGGGCTGGACCGGCCCTGCAGAATTCACCCAGGTAGCCCCAAGATGAGGAGGCCTTCACCCCAGTCATTAGGTACAGAACACCGGGGAAATAGAGCATCCCTGCAGCTCAGAAAACCTCAGGAGGGGCTGACACCAAGGGCCCCTGCTGCTCGCACTGTGGCTCCTGCGGGCCCACATCTCCTCTTGAAGAAGGGGCTGGTCTGCAGCTCACCCCAACGTACCCCACAGTTGGGTATGAGGTGCTCAGTTGTTGCACAGAAGTCTGTAGTCGTGTTATAAAATGATCTATTCCACTGAAAGAGTAGAGAAGTGATAAGATATGTCTAGAATTTGCCTTTAAATATATTAGCTGAGAAAGAAATGTAAAAAAAATTACAGATGAAGCAAAAATGGCCAAATATTCAAATGGAAATTTAGTGGAAATTTTTCTAATTTTGAGAGTGACCAAAAAACGTTTAATGAAAGTAAAGAACAAAAATGAGCTGGGGATATAACTCAGTAGTACACCATTTATTTGCCTGAGTTCAGGCCCCAGTACTGCAAAATAAAATAAGTAAAATAAAACTGATTCTAAGCAAGTATGTGAATCTGATGTTGATTAAAAGTTGAATTGATAGGTATGAAATCTATAGCATCAGCTTTAGCTCAATAGACAGTTCTTGAGGCTAAGAAGAATTTTTAAGACTAGATAAGACGTAAGCTGACTATTCCATCACTTCGCAAATCCCGTGACCCTCGCATCTCAAGAAGCTCTGTCACTTTCCACTGCTCGGATGGCATCTTCCCTTGAAAGGTGGCCTCACCCCGGCAAGCCGCAGCCTGGGCACGCTACTGGATGCAGCAGGACTTGGAGGCGGGGGCACCGCCCGGGCTGGGGCCTCCCCCAGGCTGGTTTCCAGAGGCTGCTGCAATCAGATAGAAGAATACACAGCTGGTGAGAGGAGGCTGCAGTGGCCTGCCCATTGGACCTGGTGAGGACCAAGAGTTGTGAACATGAGCACTTGCAGGGGCCGGCAGACAAGCACATGTGCAGAAGTTGGGGGGGGGTGTCAGGAGAGTGGCAGGAGCCAAGAACCCCTTCTCCAAGAAAAATGGAAACACACGGAGGATGACAAATGGAAACCCGCAGTGGGCACTGGTGTCTGGTGACATAGAGAACCATGGAAATCGTGACCAAATGGAGACAGTCCCTGTTCCACCCACACAGGGCAAGTGCTGCCTAGCTCCAGCCATTCAGGCAAAAATGCAAGAATGGTATAGCCATGATCCTTTAAAGACAAAACCTGGAAATAGGGCATTTTTAAATCTGAAAAGCCTCAATCTTAATATATGGACAAGAAATTCGTATCAACACACACACATGGGCCTGGGGGTATAGCTCGGTGGTAGAGCATTGTTTAGCACGTGCAAGGCCCTGGACTCAGTCCTCAGCATTGGAAAAGAATTGTAGACCACAAGTTTGCAGACACCTGCCACTGCCCAGAAGATGATTTATACAAATTAGGAAAAGACACATTTTCCTCAGGACACTTGACTCCCATCTTCTGTAAAATTTCAAGATATGTATGTCTGTGATGCGATACACAGGAGGCCCTCAGGAAGCATGCAAAGCATGGCTCACAGAGCTATCAGGCAGCCCCTTGTTGATTGCTGCTACCCAGTTGGAATCATCCCACAGCACCCAGAGCAGAGCAGAGCTGGGCCCTGCCCATGTTAAGAGCCACGTGTAAGGAGGGGCAGCAGACAGGGGAGGGCATCCAGGGTGCAGCCAGGACCAGAAGAAGCCAAGCCCTGTGAAGAAGCACAGCACACAACTAACCAAAGGAATGACTAGAAGAGGATAAATGCTGTCAGTGGGCCTCAGAGGAGCTTCTACAGGGTAGACAAGCCAAATTCAGAGTTCACTTTCTAACAGTGGTACCCAGCGAGGGTGTCATGTAGGGAAGGGAGCCTCTGTCACTGGTCACCAAGCAAGGGCTCATGCTGTCATAGACAGGACTCAGACGCCAGGCAGAGACTGGAAACATGGTGTCTGAAATGCCTACCAGCCGGTCATTCTAGGTTCTCGCTTTCCCAACTTTGGAATGTGTGGAGACCGCCCCGGAGTCAGTCAGTCCTGTGTGGTGGGTAGTAGCACCAGCTGGGAGGGCTGGAGGGCCCTTAGTCTCCACCTGGGAACCAGGCCCTGTCACTCTGCCAGCCTCAGTGCCTCGGACACAGAATGAGAATCATAAACCAGAAGGGGACACACGGCCGGCTGGATGTGTGGGCGCTCTGGCTCCATCCCCTCCCACGCACCTTGTTTGGCCGCCTGCTGCTTCTGCTTCTCCTCCTCCAGTGCCTTCATCTTGGTGTCATACTCATCAGCAAGGGTCTTCCACTCCTTTCGGTTGTTGGTGATCCCGTCCAGCATGGGGGTTATCTCCTCGTGGAAACGGGAGAACTCCTGGGTGGGGGGAGAAACAGAGACAGAGATGCAGAGAGAAAGAGAAAAGGAGGGAAGGATAGAGGCAGAGAGATACCTGCTCAGGGCCATGCCCCATCCAGGTAAATTGAGTCCTATATCAACTAGCCCCAAAGCCCTCTCACCACATACCCTTTGCTTGTGATGCCTCTCTTTGCTGCCTCTGCCAGAGCACGGCACCCTGAAGAGGGCAGAGACCTGGGGGCCTTGTCTCTTGGTGAAGCCTTGGCCTAGCTCAGGGTCTGGGACACTGAGATCCTCAGTAACTATTGTGAGTGAAAGCCAGGTGTTGAGTTCTTACACCTCTACGGATCCAAATAATGCCTTGAGCATGACATAGTACATGAAGCAGTTTAGCTCCTTTGATCCTCAAAGGCTCCTCTGAGGTGGGAAAACAAGTTTGGCCACTCCTACATTTGCAAACGAGATTGCAGTACAGATGGAGTAGCTGGGCCTGCAGTGAGGGCCTGCTATAGCTCTGTTCCACCCAGAGTCAGCTGTGCTCAGAGGTGCCTGGGCTGGGATCCAGGTTCCATCACAGAGGTGTGACCTTGGGCAGAGGTCATTTACAGCTAGAAATGTGGACAGCGACCTACCTACTCCAAGGGTGGCTGTGACTGTGCAGGTGAGCACTAGCCAGAAGCCTCATTCACAGCACTGCTGGGCTAGGAGGACCGCTGTGCCCTGTGGACCACAGGACCTCGCTTGGTCCACAGTATGCCAGAGATGCCCTTGGCCCCCGGCAGCACTTGTACTTCTCCCTCCTGACAAATGAGCTGCAGCTCCTACAGCAGAGAGCACTGGACTAGCAGCAAGAGTCCCACTTCTAATCCTATGCCATGGCTGGGCCCAGTGACATTGATCCTGTGATTTCTCATCTCTGACCTCCGTCTCCTCATGTGCAGTGTGGGCAAAATAACGTTAAAAGGGAGATGTGGGTAGTGGAGATGCATTTGGGAGCAAAGAGTCTCAAAATGGAGACTTTAACCTTAAACCAGAGCTCAAAGAGAAAGTCTGGCTTGTCCCCCAATGATGATTGTCTCCTGGTGACACTGGCCCATCACATTTCCACCAGCTGTGGGAGTTAGGAGGGCACAGGTCTGCAGTATTTCTAAGTGGGTCTGAGAAGGCAAGCACTTACCTTATAGACAAAGGTGCAAACAAAGTCAATGAAACCGACTTGAAGCTTCGGGAGTTCATCTGCCTTGTTTCTGTCCATCATGGGCTGTCATGGGAAAGAGAATTAACTGTATGGGGCAGTAAGAAGGCCCCAACCTGGGTTGGAGAGGTAGCCCAGCGGCATAAGCACCAGCCTGACAAGCATAAGGTCCTGAGTTCAATCCCTAGTACTGAAAAATAAATAAATGAAGGACCCACCCTACCTAAGAAGTATTCTTGCTTTTTAAAACAAAAACTAAAGCCATCAAGCTTCTCCATCTGACTTGCAGTTTGAAAAAATGTAACTAAATAATAAATAATAACCATGAGGGTATAATTGACCAAATTTTCTCAGAATATGAGAAAATCTACCCAACAGGTGACCACTGCATTCCACAAATAAACTGCGTACAAAAGAAAGAAAAAACAAAGGTGGCCAGTAAAGGTCACAAGAGGTAACCTGATATTGATTAAAAGAGATTTAAGAGACAGAGCAAAGGTTGGCTGTGTCTTGATTAGATCCTGATTTGAGCAAATCAATTGAATTCTTTTTCTCAACCAAGGAAAATGAGCAGAATTGGGGATTAGATGTCATTAAAGTATCACTATTAGCTTCGTGAGTATGGTGATGTGCTTATATGTGCTTATATGCCTGTACTCGTCCGTGCTGAGATCCTATCCGTTAGAGATACTAAAGTATTTATGGAAGAGTGACAATGTCTGGGAGTTATTTAAAAAATCTTCCATCCCAAAGTAAAAAGTGTACAAGAACGAGTAGGTAAAACAAGAATGGCAGACCTAGCTGATGCGTACAGCAAGTTCTCGGGCGGACCAGGTCTTGCCCTGGTGCTCTGCTCCTTCAGTGCAGGGTCAGGGCAGGTGGATGCCTGCACTGCTGGAACTGAAAGGGCGACCCGATCTGGGTCTGCACAGCTGGGTAAGTGAAGGACCTCTTGAGAGTAGGTCCCCAAACTTCAAGACGGCTCACAAACATTGTCAGGCCCCGCCCCAAACTCTCCATGGAGGGCAGGGCCTGTGAAATTGCCTCTGTGGCCTGTTCCCAAGGAAGAAGGGTGAGGGTGACCTGGGGACCCCCCGTAGAGTTACTCTCAGTGTCTGATCACCACTCTTGGTCAGGATGCTCTAAGAACAGGCTGATTCCCATGTGTACTCACAATGGGGTTCTGCTGCAGCACTGTGCGCTCCAAGTCGCCCTGCTCCCAGAATTCAGCTGCCACCAGCAGAGCCACCTGCAATAGACAGACCCCAAAACACACACACACACACACACACACACACACACACTCTCTCTCTCTCAAAGCTCCAGCCACAATCTTTCTATCCCTACTCTGCCCCACCTGTTTCCAACCCAACAAAAAAGATAAACCTTGCCCTGCCCCCCTTATCGCTAGAGAGACACTAAATGGATCCCCACATCTTATCAGGGGAAACTAGAGCAAAAGTGGGCTGGCACAGGAGCAGGACCGAGTGCAGGCCTCTGTCGCTGGCAGCAGGCCTGAGCTTCCCTCCCCCAGGGTCAGGAGGCCATACCTTGCTCTGCACCTCCCAGGGCTTGGTGATGGCCGAGAGGTCGCAGGCAGTCATCATCATGGCCCTGCACACAAGGACACCGCCGTCAGGCCAGGGCCACTCACGGCGACGCATGCTAGCTAATTCCATTTTTCTCTCCTGTCTCCACCCCCACTAGCAGGTGATTTTACTCCCATTGCAAGCAAAAGACTTCTTCCCGCATTGTAGGTAGTGTTCAAAGTCAGGCAGGTTTAAATCCTGCCTCTGAACCATCAGAGGTTTGCTACTGAGCAGTTAACCCAAGCCCATTTCCCCATCTGTAATGATAATCACACTTCCCTCATGAAGGAGGTATAAGATTAGATGAGACGCTGGGTGGAAAATCTTCGTGTAGCTCCCAGTCTGCCCATAATGTGTACATCCTGCTTTGCATTATGTACTAGGCAGTATGTAACCACCAGATTCACTCAAATCTAAGCACACCTTCGGAACCCCCTTGTCTTGTCCAGGGCAGAGCATTGCTTCTCAGTTTTTTTCTCATTATTGTGTCCTGCCCCCACTAAGAAAGAGCCTTTTTAGATTTTTTTCCTCTAGGTGCTCCCACATGCATCCTGAAGCCACAGATGAGTGGTTTATCTGTTTGGAGGGCCATTGGCCATGGTAAAGCTGAGCTCTTCGGCTTCCTTCCTTGGGAATCACCTTTTCCTCTACTGGAGCTGACAGGCTAGTTGACAAGGCCTGGGGCAGGTGGCAGCATGTGAAAGACAGTGGGAAGAGGAGAAGGAAGAAAGGGAGGACTCAGAGAGGATGGAGTTTCACACGGACAGGAAGGCAAGACAAGAATCGCTGCACAGCTGGGTGTGGTATAGAGTAGAAAGGAAGAACTGGACAAAGGACGGGGCAAGAGAGGAAGCAGGGGGATTTGAAAAGGCCTTGCAGTAAAGGTGATCCAGGGCACGGGTGCAGGTGTTAAGGACCACACTGGAGAGCACACACTGTACACAGGAAGCAGCAGAGCAAGTAAAGGAGGCTGTCACCCACTCAGAGCTGTGTCGCAGGTGTGGGAAGGAGCTGAGAAAAGAAAGAGGGGGAGAGAAGGTGGGAGACATCAGGCATTTCAGGCTGCCCTGAAGCGATGCCTGTAGAGAGAGGGTGCTGGAAGGAGAGCCAGGCTGACTTGAGGAGACCGACTGACAGGGGCTGGGGGTGGGCAGTGGCAGGAGGCTGGGTCTCTGAAAGTAATTTGTTGCATAGTTAATTTCACAATCAGCTGTATTATGCAATTTTTATATAAGCTCTGGGAGGCTGTAAGCATCATTTATAAACTATTAGCAAGTTTGAATAAAATATTTCATTATGTAATCCTTTGCAAATATCAAATCATCATTTAAATGGATAAACTTTCAGAACTGCGCACATCCTTAGAAATCCCTTTATGATACCCTTTATATACGCAAAAGGACACATTTCCAACGCATGCCTTGTGCTTGTGTTGAATGTTGTGTACTTGTGAAGCTTGCTATTGAACAGATTAAGCAAACATTAGCTCGGCTGTGCATTGTCCCTCACTTCCTGGTACATGTCATTGTCTACATGTTAAATCCACAGACATGGCTTCAGGAAATCACTAGATGTTTGCTTTCCCTGACCTCAGGGATCATATGAAAAACGCTCCCAAAGGTTGGGGAAACACCCAAGTATGCTGTGGGCAGTGAGATCGGGTGTGTATGTGGAGCGAGGGGAGGACGCGATCAGGGAGGGGTCAAGAAAGCTGATGGGGAGTCTCAGCTCCTAAGAGGAGGCACTGCGTTTGCTCTAGCACCAGCTTTGCTGCTAGCCTTGCAGGGGGCCCCCGGGACCATGTTGGGAGTGGGGTGTTGGGTGAGGCCTCCAAGGAGCTGACAGTCCCTTGAGGAACTCAGAAGAAAAAAATCCAAAGGTGGAACCACTATCTCAGCTCAAGAGTGACAGTATAATAGGGCCTTGAGGTGTACACACAAGCTCTCCAGTATGGCTTGAATATCTCTGTCCCCACCCTGTTTGGATATCACAGCCTTCAACTTCAGTGCAATGGCAACAGGACATGGAACCTTTTGAACGTGTGGATTGGTGCTAAGAAGAGAAAAACTTCAGAGCTTCCTCTTCCTACCGTGTAAAACTATGGCCAGCAGACAGCCCTCATCACAAGCCCATTCTACAGCCACTTCCATCCTGATTTCCCGCCTCCAGAACTATGAGAGATCAACATCTATGGTCATTTTTTCATGCAGTTTGGCTAAGACCCTCCCCAAGGGGCAGTCAGAAGGAAGGGCACAGGGCAGAGGTACAGTGGAGAGTATGGGGATGGAGGGCCTCCGGGAGGTGAGTTATAAGGAGCATTCACCTATCCTGCAGGATGTGTGCCAAACGCCATGCAGGGGGCTACTCTCAGGGAGCTTGCTGGCTCGATGAAGAGTTGCACATTTATTTCAAATGCATGTGTGTAAACAAACAACTCCTCCAAAGGAAACGAGCTCAGGTCCAGCAAGCTAGCTCCGCAGACTAAGCGCCTGCTTAGGCAAGCGCACCCAGGTTTGATCCCTGGCACAACTTGCTGTGCTGGTCCTGCCCCGGGGCACGCTGTGCTGGCCACCAAGATCGGAGCATGGTGGCACATGACTATAATCCCAGCACTGGGGAGGCTGAAAACAGGAGGATTACTATGAGTCTGAGCTGTGTAGTGAGACCCTATACCAAATTAAAATTAAAAAAAAAAAACAAATAAAGGAGTTCCAGTGTTGAAGATAATACAACATGAACTGGTGAGATCAGGGAGGGCTTTCCTGAGGGCTCACCTCTTGAGCTGACAGCGGTAGTATGCTGTGCGGAGCACACATGCAGCATGCACATGGCTATTAACCTGGCAGAGAGTGGAGGAAACACACAACAGTGAAGAACCCCTAGGGCCAAAGCCCTGGTGAGAGGAAGCCTGGAGTACTCAAAAAGCTAGAAGGAGGGCAGAGCTCGGGGGTGATGACAAAGGTGTCCCAGATGTGAGCAAGCTCAGACCATTCTGAACATGGCAAGTGGGCAACCTGCAGAGATGCACTTCAGGGCAACAGGGGGGACCGGTGAGGGCTGGATCAGAAGGCTGACGTGGTCAGGTACGCACTTCACAAAGATCGGTGGTTCCGTGCGCAGGGGACAGTGACATCTGTCAGGAACCCAGTACAGAAGCCCGGGCAGTGTCTAGGCAGACAGAGGGGGTGATAAAATGTCCAGAGAGCCATGTCCTTTATGCAATACATTCTGCAGGGTCGGAGGGAGATTGGATATAAGAAGGAAAGGACAAGGAAGAGACAAGAAAAAGGGTAGATGATGGCAGGATTATGATGCAGAGGAGAACGAGAGTAGGGCACAACGATCTGTGGGCTCTCCCACTTGTGCCTTATCTGCCTGATCCGCAGTCATCCGTGCCGCGGGGCAGGGTTTAACAGGAGGGCTTTGGAATCAGACAGGGCCAAATTCTACCCTCCATCTCCTGACTTGCTGCGTCCAGAGCAAACAACTGAACATCTTTCAGCCTCAATCAATTTGCAAAGTGGGATAATTATATTAGGTTGGAATCTATGAAAATCTGATTTCATGGATCGAAACAAGTAATATACGCCACCCTATGTCACTGTCACAACACAAGTTGATTGTGTAGGGCCGGCCAGATAGCTCAGCAGACTAAAGCGCCTGCTTAGGCAGAGCAGAGCCAGGGTTCAATCCCCAGGCCCGCCGTGCCAGCCCTGCCCCTAGGGTGTGCTGAGATGGTGATTGAGACTGGGCATGGTGGCACGAGCCTGTAATTCCAGCACTTAGGAGGCTGAGAACAGGAGGATTACTACAAGTCCGATCTGGGTAGTGAGACCCTGTAGACCCTGTACTAACACACACACACACACACACACACACACACACACACACACAAAGTTCATTGCATAGAGCACTCACTGTCCTTAATGCACGGCCTTGATCAAATGAACCATTCCAGCCACTGGGTGGCCTTGATCAAATGAACCATTCCAGCCACTGGGTGTGGTGGCTCAGCTGACCTGAAGCAAGCTGAGCTTTCATCTGCCTTGTGCATCCCCCAGACAGATGGTTCTTCCTGACCTCAGCTGTGAGGCCCAGTGCTGCTCTTCCTGCCTCCTGCAGACTGTCCAGGGAAAACATTCCAGCTGTCCCCCTAGCCAGCCCCCTACCTGCCTGCTGTTCACTTACACCCTTCCAGAAGACCCTGGGGCATCCTGAGGAAGCCATGGGTGTGTAGGAGGAGGTCCTGGGTGCTCCATGAATACCTGTGTGTCTCTAGGTAAGTCACTTTGTCTTGGGGGGTTCCCTCCTTCCTCACTTATAAAATACCAGGCCAGGAGTTAGCAGACTTTTCTGCACAGGACCATGTGGTAAACTTTTCAGCTTTCGCAGGCCCGTGCTCTCTATTGCATCTACTCAGCTCTGTCTTTGTGACTCTGGGGTGGCGGGACATTATAGGGAAAAGGTTGACTTATCTATTTATCCTCAATTCTGAGGACCTGTAAAAATATTTGATTTTTAATTTTCCTTCAAAATAGGAAAGAAGATACAACAATAGTGAGTATATAATGATACAGTCTTTCTGTACTGTATTTCTCTTAATGCCAACACAATCATAAAGTATGATTGTTTGATTAATTGATTTTTTAAAAAATAGTTGTTCTAGAGAGGCAGAGGGGCCTAGAGCTCTGTGAAGTCAGAATTGAGCCCTCTGTAACAGAACCCAAATTGAGGGCTGGGAGAGTGGCTCAGTGACAGCGCATGTGTTTAGCAGGAAAGAGGCCCAGGCTCTGTCCCCAGGGAGTACACACACACACATAATTTTATTTTTAGACACAGACATTTCATTGTCTTATAATTTTTCTTTATCATGAAATAATCTTTTTCCTCTTCTTCATTTGTCTTTTTTTTTTTTTTTTTTTTTTTTTTTTTTTTTTTTTTGTCTTTTTTTGAGACAGAGTCTTGCTATGCAGTTCAGGCTGGTCTTGAGCTCAGTTTGTAGCCCAGGCTGGTCTCAAACTTGCCACAATCCTCCTGCTTCAGCCTCCTCAGTGCTGGGATAACAGGTTTGCACTGCCATGCCTGGCCATGAAATAATGTTCTTCATGTGAGTTTTGTTCTCAGTCATTTGAAAACATAGCTGGGCTTTCACTCCTTCTCTCTAGAGTTATTGGGGTATCCTGGCTCTAAGATCACATACTAAAGTAGTACAATGCAAGACACAGCTGTGCAGGAGACTAGGGCTAGTCAGTTGGCTCAGGAAAGACAGATCAAGGCGTGGAAGTGTGGACCTCAGACCACAGGAAGATTCAGACATAGACACTCAGAGATAGCCAAAGCATGGAAGAGAGCCTGAGATTTTTTCATGTTGAACCCAAACCCTAGAGACTAAGAGATCTCTGAAATAAGAAAGGTTTATTGAGTCATTACAGACATAAGCCAGAAAAAGAAAAGACCAGTTTCTGGGACAAATTTCCCTAACCACCAGCAGCAGGGCTGGGTGGGATTTGGAAGCTATCTGCCAGACCAGTGCCAGGGATACTTCTCATAAGCTTTGGAGAGGAGGGCATATACCCTTCCCTGGCTATACTGGCAGGGTAACCAGAGCCATGAAGGATTTAGAATAGGAGGGCAGTCATTGCTGAGTACTTGTTGCTTCTCACAGGGTTGGGGTTGTAGACGGAATACGAAGACACTGTGATGGTCATCTTCCTGGGGTTTTCGGTCATGATGTCAACACACATTTAAAAATGTGGAGTAAATGTGTTTTTTTAATTTGTATTTTATTGGTTTGGCCAAAGCTGTTATCTGAACAGCTTTTTGTTGTCTCTCCTTTCATCCATACCCCACCATTCTCAGGCTTGTAACTAAATTTGTGTCATCCTAGAGTTTTTTCTTTCCTATAACTCAGTTCACTTTCAATGCTAACTACCTGACCTTAGTACTCCCCAGGTTTAAGGCGTCAGTCCCACATGACTGCCTCACCTGAGAGGGGCGCAGGGATTGTATCCAGGCACCCACATGTCTGTCTGAGTTGGTCACCAAGTCTGGGAGGGGCCCTTACAACCCCCCTTCAGTTTCAATAATTTGCTGGATCAGCTCACAAAACTTGGGAAACACTTTTCTTACCTTTATGAGTTTACTATAAAGGATACAATGTAGGAACAGCCTAATGAAGAAAACCCGGGAAGGGGTGTGTGCGCAGGGCCCCACACAGCCCCTCAGACATGTGGCATCCAGCACCTTGCTGCCCTCACCAGCCCAGACTGTTCTCTGAGGCCCCATGTTTAGGGTTTTTATGAAGGTTTTATCATATAGGTGTGATTGACTAAATCACTCACCATTAGTGATTAACTCAAAATCCAGCCCTTCTCTCTTGCCTAGAGCTTAGGGTTGAAAAGTTTCACACCAACCCCTATCCCGGAAGCTGGGTTCTCTCTGAGAATTCCTTTATTAGAACAAAAGACCTTTCTATCTCTCAGGAAATTCCAAGGGCCTTAAGAGCTCTGTGTGAGGAACTGGGACAAAGACCAAATGTGTATCTTATGGGACTGTCGCTGAGCAAGCTGCCAGGCACTCCACCTTCTCCTAGCTCAGACTCCAAATACCATAAAACAGACATCACTATCGTCCTCACCGAGAAGCTGAGAAGCTGAAGCTGATGCACAGACTGGTGATGCACCCTGCCTACTGTCATCCCACCATTAACGTGAGAGCCAAGACCCAGACCCAGAGTCCAAGCAAAGCTCAGTGTGAACTGCTTCCCTCTGTCCACGTGGAAATAGTTCTACTCATTCAGCTAGCAGACTAGTCAATGGGCCCTAAATGGCTTTATTTCAGTAATTCTCAGGCAGGTTTTTTTTCCTAACAGGATATTCGATGATACCCAAAGGCATTTTTGTGACAACTGAGAAGAGATTGTCTCTGGGTTCTAGTAGGTAGAGACCAGGAACAGTGTTAAACAGCCTACTGTGTGCACGGGTTCAGCTATCTAAAACAAGGTGTTACTGATCCCAAATGTCCACAGTGCAAAGGTTAATAAACCTTGCTTTACAGATCTGCACGCGTTTTCCAGTGCACATCTTGAACTATTTCATCACAGATTTAAATATTGACATGGGATATAACACTCAGTGTAGCACAAATATTGACAACTTAAATTCTTTAAATCCAGAAGAATCTAAAAAGCATAGCAATTGGATACCATCAGTCCATCATTGTCCACGATTTTTTACAAAATTGAACAAGATTTTCTCTTTAAATTTAGTTTTCAACTTGATTTCCCCAGAAAATCTTAAGCTAATACTGCACGTACATATACATATGTATGCGTATATGTATATATAGAAAGACATAGATATATATTTGTTTGTAAGTCATTAATCATCCTTTCATACTATCTGCAACTCAGTATGCTTATTAACTGAAATTATATAAATAAGGGTCTTTTTCTGAAGTATTGAGAAAAACTCCAGGTATTGAGCATTTCAATTTTGGACTAAATTATTACACAATTAACCAAAATATAATACCTTTTGTGTGTGTGTGTGTGTACATGTGTGTGTGAGATAGGATCTCACTATGTAGTTCAGATTGAACTTGAACTTGCTTATGTAGCTCAGGCTGGCCTAGAACTTATGGTGATCCTCCTACCTTAGCCCCCCACCAACTGCCGGCATTACAGGTGTGCACCACTATGACCAGCTATAATACCTATTTTTATAAATGACTATTGTTATGGCTTTTTTTTTTTTTAGGGAAGGGTCTACAAGGTGTTCAGGGTCTCACTACTAGATCTCACTCGAACTGATCTGTGTGTTTACAGCCTCCCAAGAGCTGGGATTACAGGCATGTGCCACCATGCCCAGTCTCAACTGCTGTCTCAGCTCGCCCCAGGGGTGGGGCCGGTATGGCAGGCCCGGGGATTGAACCCCTGGCCCCTGCACCTGCTTGCTGGCACTTTAATCTACCAAGATATTTGCCAGCCCTCCTGGCTTGTGTTAGATGTCTCCTCCCAAAGCCTCATGTGGTCACAGGTGGGGCACTTTCAGAGGTGGCTGGATCTAGAGTGTGAGGCTAGAATTGATTCTTGGTGCAATGCCAGGCTCAAGGGCACTAGGATTAAGGGTATGAGTGCTACCTGCCCTAAGTAGCCTGGATAGGATATAAGAGATAGAAAAAGCTGTGGTCAGCTCTTGTTTGCTTTGGTACCTTCTGCCTGCCATGAGCCATTTCGCCTCTGGGATCTGCCCTGCCTCGGAGTCAGCCAGCTATGGACTGAAACCCCTACAAACTGTTAACTAAATAAACCTTTCTCCCTTTAACTTTGTGTGTCTGGGCAATGAGAGAGGAGTAAGACAATTATTAACACTCTAATTTGATTTTGGAAATTTCTTTCTCTCTCTCTCTCTCTCTCTCTCTCTCTCTCTCTCTCTCTCTCTCTCTCTCTCTTGCTCTCTGACTACATAGTTTTGAACTTGAGATCCTCCTGCCTCAGCCAACTGTTGGAACTACATGAGGTACCACCATTTGTCACTTACCGAGATAGGACAAGGTTATTTTTTTCATTCAGTCAATCAATGCATATTTTGTATTCCTGGACCAGGATAGAAACAGCACCGTTTTCTGCCTGCCTTTAATTTTACAAATCCAAGTACTTAAAAACTCTGGAAATGTAAATTTAGTTATAGCAGTGCCACTCAATTCTTTGACTTCTTCTGAGTGGCTAAGAATCACACTGTGATCATGATGCTGCATGATCTATTGGCTGACAGTTCAATTAGAGTCTCCTTCCATTTTGTTGAAAGCAAACATTAGAATCTTTCACTTCTGGGAAGCACGCCATGAAGATTTAACCAAGACTTTTCATATGACTATTAATTATACCTCTGACATTTTCTTAGCAACACTTAGGTTAATCCAAGATACCAAGCAGGAGTTAGATAAATTGAAACTATATATATATATAGTGTTATTTTTATAATGCTTTCATCTTATAATGAGTTTTGATTATGTTTTTGTCAAAACTTTGAAGCTGCAATTTTAACTCATCTAATTTATGGAAATGTTTGCCATATACTTCATTGGAAATGGCAGACTTTCACTGTCAACTAAAGCAGCCTACGTGCCTCTGTCAGAAAAAGATCTCACTTTATCTTTTAATTCAAATAAGTACATTAGAAAGGACCTCAGTAACACCAGCTTATCTTTTATTTTTACTTTTTTCTTTTTGTTATTCTTTTTCATTTTTAATTCTAAGAAAGGTAGCGGTAGATAGACAGGTATACAGGTAGAGTAAATTGTAAATTGTCAGACTGAATGACTGACCAACAGGTAGATAGAGGTATGGTTCCCATCTTCAGTGTCCCCCAAAGGCCTGTGTGTTGAAGGCCACGGCACTGTGGGGAAGGGGCAGAGGCTTTTGGAGGTGCAGCCCAGTGGAAGGAACTTGGGTCAGTGAGGAGGGGCCCGTTGGAGGAACTATTCTGCTGATTCTTTCGGTATTTGGTCACAGGAATGGGAAAGCTGGCTGTCACAGGCTGGATAAAGCATCAGGAGCTGCCGCTTTCACTGCTTGCTACTGTTGAACCTTTGAACACCATGGTCCTTGGACAGTGATAAGTCCTCTAAAAGGAGTATGACTGTTAAATTTAAAAATGCCTTTGATCTACCAACCTGCTGTACAACCCAGAATAAAACTCTCCATTTTCAATGCTTTGTTTTGCTTTTAAAATATTGTATATATACGTGATATAACAGGAAACACCTTTGATCCTTGTCCCCAGTTCCTTGCACGGAACTCCTAAAAACCAAGGCATTTCCTGACCATAGGAGCATCTGTTGTAATACATGAGGGGGCCGTTTTGCTCACACTTGAGTTCATCGAGTGAGGTGACTTAGGATGCTCTCCTAGGCAGCCTCGAGCTGGGGCTGTCACCAGGGAGACTCAGTGCTCACAGCTTGGAACTTCGGTTCCCATTCACCAATCTCTGGGAAGGGAGTGTTAGCTGGAGCCTGAACTCCATGAAAACCCAGCTAGACATGATGACCACCAGGGATGGACACATCCACACGTTTAGAGGGCGGTGTGTCTCCAGCCTCACCTTGGGTAGCTTTTATGGGATTGTTTCTCTGCAATCTTTAATCAGATCCTCTATAATCAACTGGGCAATGTGAGCAAAGTGTTTTCTGGAATTCTGTGAGACGTTCTAGCAAATCGTCACACTTGAGGAGGGAGTCATGGAAATCCCAGATTTGTAGCCAGTTGGTAGTAAGTACACAGATTTCAGACCCAAGATCATAATCCAGGGCAATTTAGTAGGAAGGAACCCTTAATTTGTGGAATCGGTCAGAAAGATTGTGACTATATTTTTCAATCAAGTAAGTACATTTGAAAACATCTCAGTGACCCCCACCTTATGTCACTCCATGTAGACACTGTGAGCACTGCAGTAGGTGCAGCACATCCCACTGGGGGTAACAGAGGGCCAGAGGCTTGTTGGTAGAGGAGGACAGGCCCTCATATCTGGTATAAGAGGAGTTCTGTGGAAATGTGTATGTCAGCCCAAGCACATGAGACAGGGAAGGCTTGAAGCCATCCCTTAAGTTTATGAGGCCTTGCTCCAAAGCAGCTTTTAAGATACCATAATTTCATACAGTTTGTCTGTTTGATGACCTAGAGGTCTCCGAACCTGGGCAACATGCTACTGTTGGAAAATTCAAAAAGGGGAGGGATCTGCTGTTGTAGTTTTAGTTCTGGTCTGGTTTTGTTGTTGGAATTGTGGTTGTTGTTTTATGAAGCGGAGTCTCACCATGGAGTGCAGGCTGGCCTTGAACTTGCTTAGGTAGCTCGGGCTGGCCTTGAACTTGCAGCAATCCTCCTGCCTCAGCCTCCTAAGTGCTGGGATTACAGGTGAGTGCCACCATGCCCGGCATTTGCCTTAATTTTGCAGTGAGAGAAGAGTGAGGAACAGCTGACCTTCTGTACGTTGGTTTTCTCAGGAAGATCAATATTAAGAGGGAGTAGATTGATTTCCCTAAGGCTATCTAGCCACGTGCACTTTGGGAGGCTTTGGGCTTCCCTGAGGATCTACATGCCTGACAGAGGACCATTCTGCTTAAGACTACAATGATTGAAGGCTTGTCTTGGTCTTTTTTTCTTTTCTTTCTTTCTAAGATTTTATCTTTCATAAGATACCATGTCTTTGCAAAATCTCTATGACATTTCACTGTATGAAAGCACTATCATTTCTTTCTTTTTTTTAATGGCTTCTGGAGTTTTTTGTTGTTGTTGTTGTTTTTTGTTTATTGTATTTAGTACAGGGCCTACAGAGTCTCTCTATATAGATCATACTCCCAGGGCTGGGGAGATAGCTCAATAAAATAAGTGCTTGCCTGGGAAGCACAAGGACCTGAGTTCAATTCTCTGTACCTAAAAAAAAAAAAAAAAAAGGTCCATGTAGGTCGGACTCCCAGCACACCAGAAGTTGAACCTGGGCCCTGTGCCTGCTTAAGCAGGCACTTTAGTCAGCTGAGCTATCTGACCAGCCCTATCATTTCTTTAATCTGGGTCCCAGTGGGTATTTAAATTGTCTTTAATCTTATTTGTAAATGCTAATCATGTGGCAGTGACTGCCTTTCTACATACTCTTTGATACACAAGGGGAAATACCTGGCTGGGAAATCCTGCATGTAGGACTGCTAGGAGATTTGCACTTTTGATAGTGTGACTCCAGGGACTTCCATAGAGGCTGCACTCGCCCACCGCAGGGGAGGGGCCTCTTTCCCCTTGCTCTGGTCAGCATGGTGGGTTAAACAAGTTCACTGTTAGCAAGAGGAGTGGATGAATAATCACATCTCATTTTAGTTTTGCTTTGCATTTCTTTCATTTTGAGTCAAATCATGTTTTTCATTTGTTTACATCCTTGTAATTCCTTTTCTGGGAAATATCGGTTCATGCCTCTCATGTACTTTCTGTTGGGTTAGTCTTTTTCTTGAGTTGTATTAACATTTACAGAGGAAATTGGCGCATTTTCTGTCAAAAGTAGGCTTAGGCAGAGAGCAGGGACCGGGGTTCAATCCCTAGTGTGCTGTGCTGGCCCCATCCGCGAGGCATACTGAGATGGCGATGAGACTGGGCATGGTGGCACACACCTGTAATCCCAGTGCTTGGGAGGCTGAAAATAGGAGAAACACACACACACACACACACACACACACACACACAAAGTGTTGCAAATATTTTTCCTCAGCCTATAACACATTCTGACTTCAGTTTTGAATTTTTGTGTGTGGTGAACAGATACTGCAATTTTTTTCACCTATTTTTATAACCTATGAATTTCAGGTCACATGTAGAAAAAGCCACTGTGAAGTTATTATTTTCAATTCCTCTCCCCCTTATTTAAGGTTTTTTCATTCATCTGCAATTCACTTTAGTATACAATATGAGACCAGGCCACCCCATTGTCCCAATACCAAACTTCAGCCTTTATCCAGTCAAAGTCCAAAATTTACTCTAACATGTACATGGTCCTTCCGGCCTGTCCCACTGACTTAGCCATCTGTCCCTGATGAGCTAAGACTGAGCTGCCTTAATACCCTTCTATTTCAGAATTTTCTGCCTATTCTTGCATACTTACTTCTCATAAGAGTTTGGGAGGGCTGGCCAAATAGCTCAGCAGATTAAAGCATCTGCAAGCAGGTGCAGGGGGTGGGAGGTTGATCCCTGGGCCTGCTGTGCTGGTCCTTCCCCTGGGGCATGCTGAGACTGGCAATTGAGACTGGGTGTGGTGGTGCACACCTGTAATCCCAGCTCTTGGGAGGCTGCAAACAGGAGGATCACGAGTCTGGTCTACGTAGTGAAACCCTGTAGACCCTGTACTCCCCGGTTCCACAAAAAAAAAAAAAAAAAAAAAAAAAAAAATTACTTCATTTTGGAAAAAAAAAAAAATCAGTTCCAAACTTTTTTTTTTTTTTTTTTTAGGGAAGGGTCTACAGGGTGTTCAGGGTTTCACTCTTAGATCAGAATCTAACACCAGCCACAGCCGCGCTCTGCTTAAGCAGGTGCTTTAGTCCACTGAGCTATGTGGCCAGCCCTAAAAGACACTCCTGTCCTTTTTTTTTCCTTTTTTCTTTTCTTATTTGCTAGAGGGTCTTGCCTGGTGCACCTGGGTTCTAGATCCCGCAGGCCATACGGTACCAGGGATTAAACTCCGGTCTTTATGATTGCCAGTCAGGCACTTAGCCCACCAAGCTACCTCCCCAGACCCTGTATCTACTTTAAATGAATGGTTAACTATGGAGAATAGATAACTTTTTAATCTTAAACACTTCAACCAACAACGTGTATTCTTTCCGCCTATGTGACTCTTCTGCTGTGCCATTTTTAGAGGTCTGGTGGGGCAGACCCTGGTCTGCCTGGGGCAGCTGCCACCTGAGTTCAGCTCCCTCAGTTCAGCTCCCTTGTTCTGTGGGAAGAGGTCACACTGCTCCACACGCCTGGGTGGGCAACTGCAGGGCTGAGGAAGGAGCAATTTGCTCTTCATCAAGATGCTCTTCCTTCCCCTGCCTCAGGGTCTGCCTCTTCTAGCTTGCAGAGTCTTGCACTTCTTGTAACTGAATCACACCTCATTTACACGGAAGTATCCAGGAATAAGCAAGCAGCCTGATGCTTCCTTCAGATCTGGTCAGGGCTTATCTTTCCTTGAGACTCTTCCTGGGCATCACCACCACTGCCTAGGACCCATCGCAGAGAAGCAAGGATCGTTTGGCATAGGCCACGTGTTCATAAAGGCCTTAGATGGACACACCTCACCCTCTCATCGATTAAACTGAATCATGGAAAGGACTAAGGGGAAATATTTACCAGTCACCTTCAATTTGGATCTCTGTTATAGACCCCATTGCTAGTTCAGCATACACTATAAATTACATACACATAAATCATATAGCTAATTTGTGAATAGCATAAATAATATTGCAGGGCATTGTCACATAAAGGAATAGCTAAAAATTTAAGCCTATGATATATATCATATATTATATAATATATTATACATATTATATTTTATATAATATATTATATATGTAATATGATATATCATATATTATATGCATGTATCATATATATTACTGGGGAGTCAAACCTGGAGCCTCATGCCTGCTAATCGAGCTCTCTGCCTCTCAGTCACATCTTCATTCCAAGCCTTGTACATCTTGAGTGATCTATAGCTATCATTCAAATTTCATCAGTGTAATGCTTTGGGTTTTAGCAAAAAAGTGAAAGTTATATAACTTTACCACCTAAATCATAGATTTTTATAATTGGTAGTCTTCACATATACTTTTGTGTACAGAGAAAGAAAACAAAAACATATTGTCTTATTTTTTGTGCTAAATAAAGATCAAACATACATCATAACTTATGCCATGTAATTTGGGCAGAACTTCTGCCTCGTGTGCACAGCTCACCGATGACAAGCGTCCCCGGCTGTGCTGAAGCAGCAAGGGCTGGTGGGCACCCTCCCACCTCATGACCTGGCCGACAAGGGCCAAGAGCTAGCTCCACCTCGACTCACATGACGATTTCCTTCCTCGTCTGCTCCAGCATCATGTACTGTGTCCACTCCTGCGCATTCTCGTATGTCTTCGACTGATCCACGATTTTTTGGAACATTGTCCTCTTCCTACCAAACACACAGGTACACACTTGTTAAAGGAAGTCTCACAACAAGGCAACGCCTGGGCTGCTGAAGTTGGCTATTTCAAATGAGGGCTCATTAAATTTAATTAGCTAAGCAAGGGTAAAAGAACCATAGCCAGGGCCTGCAGACTGACATTCTAAACCAGAGTCTGCCTCTGATTTGCAATTTGATTTTAGCAGTCTCTTGCCCTGGATCTCAGTGTCCCCATCTGGAGAATGGAGGTAATATAATGCCCAGAGCTGTAGAGTTGGGCCTGGTTCACAAGAAAAATCAACCAGCACTGTGTGTTGTTATTATAATTATGTCATTATTAAAACAAGAAGTACCAACTTGAAATACAGAGCAAGGTCAGTGGCGATGATGGCAATGTCCATCATGTGGATTGCATGCTCATGCTGGCGGCGATTGAGGTTTTGAAAGATATTCAGGTTCTGATGAGAAAACCAGAGGAGAGAAATGAAAAACTATGCTGGCAATAAAGTCACCCACCTACATGGCTACCCTGGATGACCAGAGAGAATGGCAGCCCGGGCCGAAGGACAGAAGCTGCATGGGGACCCTCAAGCATCTTATAACATGGAGATCTTAGTCCAGGAACTACAGCCAGTGCAGAGGGCCTCATCCTACCTCATCTCTCAGCAAGGTTTTGCCAAATTCCAAGTGGTGTCTTTCCAAGATGGAGGAACCATGGAGCTTGGCCAGTGGGTTCTGGGACCTAAATAAGAGAAAGACTCAGTATGGAGTGGTTAAGGCAGAGGTTAAACATTCCTTTATCCAGTCCTGCCACTTTCGAATCCTGATGTCTAGCCAGGAGAAGATGTTGCATAAGGTCACACAGTGAGGCAATGGAAAAGAAGACTAGATGTTAAGCTTCTTGACTGTCTTTGGCTTTTCCACTGTAAGTGACTCTGGGCAGGGACTCATAGAAACTCTGATGAGCAGTGTGGACAGTGACCCCCAGAAAAAGGTGTAGTTTTAGAGATTTCCTTGTAGTCCTTTAATTCCTACAAGCAGACTGTTCATGTTTTCATTTAATAAATGTTGATTTTACACTCACTAGGTCCCAAGCAATGTGCTCAGTGTTCAGATTTCTATAGTGTAAGATGTGAACAGCCTCTCATCTTTGTGCAATCTGGGAATGTTAAGAGATTAAGAGACTGAGCTTGAGGGATAGCTCAGTTGTCTAAAGCACCTGCTTAGGCAAAATCAGTCAGGGTCAGGGGACTGCAGTTCGATTCCTAACACCACAAGCAGCACTAGACCCGCTCTTAAGGCAGCCTGAACCAGCAAAAAAATAAAGAGAGAGAGAGAGAGAGAGAGAGAGAGAGAGAGAGAGAGAGAGAGAGAGAGAGACTCAGAAACATGGATTCTAGTGCTCATTAATGAATTACAGGCTGTTGGCCCTGAGTAAATTCTCAGTTTCTTCCTTTATTACGTGGGGATAACTGGTCCCTGTTCTACCTGGTCTGTAGGATGTCCATGAGAATCCAACAAGATCATGGTTCAAGCACTGTGCTTCCCAGGCTGACTGGCATGTCAGGTCTGTGAGGACAGGAACTGCCTGTTTTTCTCACCATGGTAACATCCTTTGCTAACACAGAGCCTACCACATCCTGTGAATGGCATCATAAATACTACAAGGTAAATGAACGAACGAACGAATGAATGAATGAATGGTATTAGTTGCTAACATCTTGGCTCAAACTAATTCATCAGGTAGCACAGGGAAGGAAAGAAGGAAGAGAGAAGAGTGAAGGAGTTGAATTATTAGTTTCCTACTGTGCTACAACAAACTGCCATTGACTTAACGGCTAAAAATAATGTATTCCCTTATAGATTTCGAATTCAGAATCTAGAACTCGTCCACAGGCTGCCTGCTTTGTGAAAGCTCAAAAGAAGTCTCTTTGCCTTTTCCAGTTTCCAGAGCCACTTGCATGGCTCGCTTGTAGCCACTTCCTCCAACTTCTGAGCCAGAAGGGTCTCAATTTTCTCTCCTATGTGACTTCCTGCCTCCTTTCAAGGACCCTTCAGACCACAAGGGGCTCACTTCAGTTGTTTCTATATCTCAGGCTCCTTAGTCACATCAGCAAACTCCCTTTTAAATGTAAGATGACATACCCTCAGGTCTGGGGTATGACAGCCGATCATCTCTGGAGGTCATTTTTCTGTCTACCATAGGACTGGACTCAGGTCCCAAGGGCAGGAAGAGGGACTTTCCCTTGACTCATCAGTCTGGGGGGCCTGGCAGACTTGGGTTAATGAGTCTTGGGAGAACAGAGTGGTGGGAAAGTGGGAGAGGCAATAAGGGCTGACTCACTTCATCTGGTAGAGGTTGTTGGTGCCTCTGTGGTCAATGTCATGACAGAAGGCAGCAGTGACCATGGCCAAGGCTTCCAGATCAGTGAAGTATCGCTTTAGCTTTCCTGTCTGCAAAAGCAATCAGAATCAGGGGACTGCAGAGTCACTCCCATTTTGTGGGGCATGAGAGCAGGGCTGAGAGGGCAAGTGGAGGGAAGAGGGCCTGGGATTTAGGAGTGTGTGTCTGATCTTGCTCTATGCCTAGTTCCACAGGGGACCGGAGATCTGCTCCAGGTTGGGGAGTTTTCCAGATGTGGGATTTTCAACACTACACCAAGGACAATTCCAGGCAAACGGGGGCAACTGGTTGTCCCTATTCCTAAGTGAATACTGGCCCTCAGTATTCTGGTATGCACATTGTAGGTGGAAGATTCTGGACTAGATGACCTTTGAAAAACTTTCAGCCATCAAGCATCAAGACTTGGAAAGTTTTGAACAGACTGGTAGAACAAACCTTCCAAACCTGGTCTGCCGGTTTCGGCACATCCCAGAGAAGTTTTCCCTGGACTTCTTCACATACTCAGCCTTTGTTGATGCTGCTGTTACAACATAGGGTGCAGAAGAGCCCTGGAGGGCTGATGCCGACCCAAGAAATAAACCAAATCTAAGTGTAGTCCTTGTTACTTTCTAGTGGCCTGGCCACAGGTCTACCCTCCATCACTGGCACGTGCTCTAGCCTGAAGGGAAAGGAACGTAACAGGCAGCCCGAGCCAGACAAGAGACTTTTGTCAGCCTTTTCATGGAGAAACACTTTGCAATGCAAGATCTAGGGCTCTGAACTCTGAGCCAAAAATGCTGACACAAATACACAGGATATCTCTAACCGAGAATACTGTAGCAGTTTGACAGAATGAAAGATTGAAAATAGCCTTATATCCAACAATAGAATTCTGGGTTGAGTAAGTGTAGTATATTTAAATAAAAGAATATAATTATACCTCTGTGTCTTGTTTATTCCACATCTCAATTTAACCAACTATGAGTCAAATTATTTTTAATTGCGTCTGTACTGAACATGACAAC
Organism: Octodon degus; assembly: GCF_000260255.1. Taxonomy (NCBI): domain Eukaryota; kingdom Metazoa; phylum Chordata; class Mammalia; order Rodentia; family Octodontidae; genus Octodon; species Octodon degus. The sequence continues at coordinate 5,185,250 of NW_004524616.1, forward strand.
TTTTTCTTGTGATTATTCCTAAACTGTGTGTTATAGCAACTATTTACATAACAATCCATTGTATTAGGTACCGTGTATACTCTAGAGATGGATTAAAGAGATAGGAGATTTTGCAAATAGGTTGTATAAGTTATATGCAAATATTTTGTCATTTTATATAAGGAAGTTGAGCACCCACAAAATTAGCAGGTTCTTTATAGAAAAGGAAAACAGAAATGCTCTTTTAGTTTGTGGGGCAGGAGATCCTAGAATAAATCACCCCTAGAGACCAAGGGATGAGCTACTCTGCAGGCATAAGATCATAACATGGATGAACCTTGAAGATAGGTTGAGTGAAATAAGCCAGGAACAAAATTCCAAATACCATATGATTCCACTTATGTGAGGTATCTAAAAGTAGCCAAGTTCATAGAAATAGAAAATAGAATAGTGGCTACCAGGAGCTGGAGCTTAGGAAGAATTGGAGCTACTATTCAATGAGAATAGAATTTTTGTTTGAAATGTTAAAAAAAATTTGGAGATGGTGAAAGTTGCAAATATTGTGAATGTACATAAATTCATTGAACTGTGCATATAAAAATGTGTATCATCAATTAAAGTGATAAATTAAATGATAAATTTATCATTAAAATGATAAATTTTATGTTTTATATGTAACATTTAAACATATATCCATGGCCAGCCAAATAGCTCAGTGGACTAAAGTGCCTGTTTAGGCAGAGCACAGAGACCAGGGTTTGATCCCTGGCATGCTGTGCTGGCCCTGCCCCCAGGTTGTGCTGAGACAGCAATTGAGACTGGGTGTGGTGTCACATGCCTGTAATCCCAGGGCTTGGAAGGCTGAAAACAAGAGAATCACTGTGAGTCCAATCTGTATAGTAAGACCCTGTAGACCCTGTACTAAATACATATAAACATATAAAATTGTTTTATGTGTATGCATATATAATGAAATAATATGACTGATATTTATGCATATACAAATAGAAAAAAAACAGTAGCATATATATTTTTTTAAATTGATACAGGGTCTTGCCATGTAGTTCAGATTCCTAGTGATCCTCTTGTCTCAGCCTCCCCAGAGCTGTGATTACAGGCCTGTGCCATCATGCCTAGTTCTGGGACCGTCACAACATGCAGTGCTGGGTATCGAACTCCGGACCTTGTGCTTGTCAGGCAGGCTCTTATTCCACCAAACTATTTCCCCAGCCTCTCTCTCTCTCTCTCTCTCTCTCTCTCTCTCTCTCTCTCTCTTTCTCTCTCTCTGTACAGAAAGAAATTTTGGAAGATTTGTGTCACAGTTATCTTCAATAATCATCACCAGTTTGGGACTGGGGATAACCTGCTGCTTCTTTTCTTGTTTTGTGTGATATGCTTCTGTTTTCTTAGAATTCTTTCATGCAGGTATTGCTTCGAAATTTCTTAAAAGGCAATAAATAAAGAACAGCAATGTGGCTGCTGGCGGGTGGAATCTGCATGAGGTTGTCCCATGTGGCCCATGCTCCCCCAACCCCACTGGCCAGGTCTGCCCTTACATACCACCAGCAAGGAGAACATGGTCTGGCCCACATTGAAGCCATGCCGCCAGTTGTGGTAGGTGATCCTGCGGTAGCCTTTGCTCAGGGAGTACATGAACCGCACCAGGGCCTGCAAACACGCGCACGTCAGTGAGGCAGTGTTCCCTAGACTGTGAGGTGGGAACCAGCAGTGGACGTAGAGACATTACAAGGCGTTTTGCCAAATGAAGACGATGTTGTTAGGGAACTCGAGGAGCCTGAGTCATTGGGCTTATGCTATTGGTTGAGCTTCATCAGTGATTCCCAGATTGTGCCCAGAGAGCCACTGACCAGGGCCAAACCAACAGGCACTTTACCTAGGCAGAAAGCACAAGGGCTCCTAATCCTGGAGTTCTCAAACCCGAGTGAGCCGTACCTCCTGAAGAGCTCGACAAAATAGTCTCTGATTCATTACAGCCGATGTGTGCTTGTGTGTGTGTGTGTGTGTGTGTGTGTGTGTGTGTGTGTGTGTTTATATTCTGTGGATTTTCTTTTTTCTTTCTTTTTTTCCTCAAGGTCTCCCTACATAGCCCACATCAGTAGCGATCCTCCTGATTTCTGCCTCCCAAGTGCTGGGATTACAGGCGCTCGCCACCGCGCCCGGACTCCATCACCGGCTCAGCGCACCGGAAGGCGGGGCTGGTGCGGCAGGGGGAGCCAGGTGTTGAACCCTGGGCCCTGCGCTTACCTAAGCAAGTGCTTAGTCCGCTGAGCTATACCTCCGGCCCTGCGTGTTTATATTCTGCTAACTCCCATGTGGTCAATCAGGAAAATTCTGTGCCCCACCCCCACCCCATCCCCATTTCCTATCCCCTGAGACTCATAACACACATTTGATGGGAATCCTGCAGGACAAAAGCCCGATTTGAGAGGAACACATTTCCCACCTGAATTTACCATTCATTTATTCACAGCCTTCAGCGTCCGTGCCTCGGAAGCCGCTGCAAGAAGCAAGAGCAGCTGCAGCTCTGCAATTGTGAGAGACGCTGTGTTGCCACCGATTGAGGACTCAGCTGTGGATGTGGCAGCGCTTACATCGCAGACGCTGAGAGCGCACTCTTTATGGAAGTATACAGATGGAGTAGGGGGAGGGGGGGGAGAGAGAAAGAGAGCGAGAGCGCAAGGGTATCTGTTTGAACTTACCTCTTGTGGAATGTGAAATTTATCCACCACTTTGAGTTCATAATACATCTGTATCCCACATTTCACCAGCTCCAGTTCTGTGAGGGGCAAGTCGCTGAAGTGGAACTTGTTAATTTCAAATTTCTCTGCATCTGGCAGCTCACCTTGCTGTATAAGCAATCAAGCCAAGTGATTAGGGGACATGAAGTGTTTCTAGGTCTCCCGTACTACCACCAGTCTGCCTGCACGCCAGGTCTGCTGGGTGCATCTGAGCACTGCTGGGTGCAGGCACTGAAGAGCGACGCCCACGCACACGCGTGAGCACCCGGGCAGCCCACCCTCGCGAGCCCCGCTGCTCACCAGGATCTCCGCCAGCTCCTCTTCCTCACACTCCCACGGCTCCTTCCCATACACCTCTCTGGTTTTCTGCCGCAGCCCAAAATAGTGAGAAAAAGACATGGATTATCACATTGTAAGCCCAAAGCTGCCTGCCCTTTCCCGTTTCCATTTCCACTTTTCTCTTTCCTCCAAAGTCCTTAGATAGAACCACTCATGAGAGAAGTTGGCATTCCACTTTCCCAGATTAGCAAATTCAAAGTCGTTGGCTTCGGAGCCATAAGACCTGAATCCAAAGGGAAGCCCTAGCAGTGTCGCTGAGTCCCTCTGAGCTTCAA
>NW_004524616.1:5188701-5194061 GCF_000260255.1 Octodon degus
GTGGCGGTACAATCCTGTAATGCCAGCACTCAGGAGGCTGGGGCAGGAGGATTACTGTGAGTTTGAGGCCAGCCTGGGCTATATAGTGAGTTCCAGGCCAGTCTGCACTATAAAGCAAGACCCTATTTTGAAATAATAATAGTAATAATAGTTGTAAGACCATTCAGATTTTCTATTTCAGTCTATTTTGGTAAAAAATATGTGTTACATCTTATATAATATATCTAATATATAATACATATATTTTAATTGATGTATAGTAATTTTATATACTTATTAGGCATAGTCTAATACTTTCATGCATATATACAATGTCTAATAATCAAATCAGGATAATTAGCATATTCATCACCTTAAACATTTAACATTTATTAGGGCCCCTGAGAGCTTTTAAAATGGAAGCCAATCACCAGAAAGACCCAGCGCGGGACTAAAGTCTCATCTGCTATGATCCCCTATCATCAAGGAAAGAAGGAAGGTGGGCTGCAGACTGCTCACCCATGGGTGGCCAACAGCTTAGCCACGCCTGTGTGAGGAGGTTTCAGTAGCGCACTCTTGAACGGCAAGGCTTGGGAAGCTTCCGGAAGGGTGAACAAGCACATGCTGGGCTGACACACACGCGTGTGTAAGGGAGCTCTGTGCCCACCCCCACGCACAGTGCCTTGTGCTGTGCATCGTACTTCCCGTCTGCACTGCAAAGCAAGCTTTATCTTTAGGATAAAGCCGTGGTCAACAGGATAAAAGGGGAGATGGCTCAGTAGAATAAGTGCTTCCCTGGCAAGCGCAAGGATCTGAGTTCAATCCCTGGTTCCGCAAAAAAAAAAAAAAAAAAAAAAAAACAAAACCAACCAACCAACCAAACAAACAAAACACAAAAAACTCCTCAACTAGAGAGTAAAAATGTGGCTGTGTAATCATTTTTAAGCAAAGCTAAATTAAATAATGCATGTAAAGTACTTGGCACATAGTAAGCACTAAAATAATTTTTTTTTTTTTTTTTTCTGACAACTGAGAGTGAAGAGACTTTGGCCATAGTCCAGTTCTTTCCCTCATTTCCTGTGTTCCTAGAAATGAGAACTTAGATCCTGAGAGAACATAGATCCTGTTACTTTATTTCTGATTTCATGTCCCAGAGCAAACTCTGTTAACTTTCATGATATGCACCAGATAAGATCATAAATGTGAATTTGCCTTATGAACTATGAAGTGACAAAACTATGTTTGGGTTCCCAACTCCTTCTGAACTAGTTCTTGGCTCACCAAATTTTTCTGTGACTTGCGTGAGTCTTCAAAGTGAGCTGAACCCATGGGTGGGAGGCTCTGAGACACAGACCATGGCCACTGGCTTGTTTGATAAAGCTTCCTTTTAGAGTAAGAACCACAGTTGGTTGACTCTGTCTTCACTACCAACTTAGTCTCGGTCACAGAGCAAAGTGGGGTTTCTAGAACTGAGGTGACCCTGCCAGGGATACCTGTCCTGAGTCCAAATCAAGTAGTTGGTAATCACCACTCTTAAGCCATTATGTATCCATCCATCCATCTATCCATCCATCCATCTGTGCAGGCCACTGTAGCTCTGTGCTAGGTAGAAGGATATGACTGAGAAACCCACATCTAGCTATGCCCTCTTGGACTTCGGGTCTTGCCTTATCTCCAGGCACAATCTCTGCTAGTGGAAACAAGAAAGCTACGCACCAGAATTTGCTGAATTTCGTTATTATCACACTTCACGTGATATTTCACAATGTCCTGGAAAATGTCTTTCCTATTTTCAAGCCTGTTCATCGATTCATAGGTGTCAGGATTTAAGACAGACCATCCCAGGAATTGAGTCAAAGACTGAAAAGAAAAGAAGAATGAGAAACAGAACACACAGGTTTGGGCCGACCAGATAGCTCAGTGAACTAAAGTGCCTGCTCAGGCAGAGCACAGTGGACAGGGTTCAATACCAGCATGCCACCAGCACTGCCCCCAGGGTATGCTGAGACAGTGATTGAGTCTGGGTGTAGAGGTGCGGGCCTGTAATCCCAGTGCTTGGGAGACTGAACACAGGAGGATCATGATGAGTCTGATCTACATAGTGTGACCCTGTGGTCCCTGTAGACCCTGTACCCCATGCATTAAAAAAAAAGAACATGCAGGTTTGATGCTGACCCTGCAGGACAAGGCACCCTAAGCTATGTACTGCCCACCACTTGGAGGTACGGTAAAATAAGATAAAGTAATATAGGTATGAGTGCTCTTTAAATTAAGAACTAACACACATTAAGTTATATTCTTAAACATAATCACTTCATTTAGTTTTGGGACAGAGTCTATCTATGCACTTTACGATGACTTTGAACTCACAGTGATCCTCCTGCCTCAGCCTCCCATGCTAGGATTAAAGGCATAAGCCACCACGCTTGGCCAACTTTAAAAAGGACACTCTGCCTATAAGAGCAGGGAGAATGCAGGAATGCTGTAATTTCTGCTCAATTTTGCTGCAAATCTAAAACTTCAATTTAAAAAATGAAGTTTCTTTGTTACATTTTTAAAAGGGGGATTGTGAACTTCTCTGACAACATGTGGCAGTGAAGACATGAGAACAAAGAAAATGGCTAAGGGGCTGCGGAGATAGCTCGGCGGTTTAAGTGCCTGCCTAGGCAAGCATAGGACCTAGGCTTGATCCCCAGTACTGCATGCCATGCAGGCCCCACCCCGGGTGTGCTGAGCTGGCCACCAAGACTGGGCGTGGGGGTACGTCCCTGTAATCCCAGTTCGAAGGCTGAAACAAGAGGATCACTAGGAGTCTGAGCTGCATAGTGAGACCCTCTACCAGACACATTAAAAAAAAAGGACTAAGTCTGTGTCAGGAATACACCCACAAGGTGGCGGCCCTACCCCTCCACTCAGCTGGGCAGCCATGGACTCAGCTGGGGTCCCACTGCACAGTAGGGAAGCTCAATGTGGTGGCAAGTGAACTATGAGTCCTAACACCAAGGGACCTCCCAGCACATCAAACCTCCATGAGCGTCTCGTCCATTTCATCAAAGGGTTTCCCATCTTTGCGATTGTAAAACGTGGCTACCCCAACAATTTCTTCCTTCTTGTTCACAATGGGCATTGAAAGGACATTTTTGATCATCCATCCAGACTCATCCAGGGGCTCTTTCTATAAGAGAAGCAACAGACTTCAGGTTCTGTCTGGCTGCAGGCTGCCCTAACAGCTGTAATGGACTCCCTGCTGCGACATGATTTCTTTTTTTTTTATTCCCTGGCTGAGAAGGGGCAGAAAGAGGATGGAGTTTGTTGCATTTTGCATGGTTTTAGCCAGGCACAAAGACCATGAGCAAATGGCCCGGCTGAGTCCCTGAAGTCACGTGACAATATTGTTTCTATCCCTAAGATGTTAGGGCTGGTGTGTGCCAGGCAGTACATTCCGTCCTGGGGCTATAATGATGAGTAGAAACACCCCAGGAGGCAGTAGCTCCCTTTCACATATAGGAGGTAACCACGGCTGAATTGCTGGCTTCAAAAGCCAGTGCTGCTGGTTCTCATAACTTTGAATTAATCACTTAGATATATCCTGAATTTTTGCCTTTGACCTAACTTTTTAGATTAGTTTTGGCATACTATTTATCTCCTTGGAGGCCTATCACCCTCCAAGTTCTCTATGGGAGTCATTTCTTTGTGAAGGTCATGATAAAGAGAAAGTAAAATAGGATACCACTAAAAATTTTTAAATATGGAAATTAATTGATTCAGTTTTCCCATCTATAGATAGAAGAAAACATGCACCTCAATAAAGAAATGAGGCTCTTGGTCAATTATAAGATGCTTTGATGAGTCATTTCCCGTCTGCCTGAGCCTTGCTTTTATCATAAAATTGACATAAAAACTCCTTCCACTGATTCGTCAACATTTATAGTATATAAGCTACCAGCTGGGAAAGCCAAGAAAATAAGGCACAGATTGTCCTCAGCATATTTATAATCTATAAAGTAAACCAACAATTGTACAGTAGTGTGGGAAGTTGTCTGAGTTCGCTTTATAGTTCTCTTGAGCTGGACGGGAGAAGGAAGTCAAGGAAGGCTTTCTCCAGAAGGTGTCCTTCAGTTCTGAAATTTCTAGATTCTTCGGTGGTGAGATGATAGTTATTATTAGCATTTTAATATGCTGGTGGGAGTTGACAGGAGGATGAAGGACACCATATAACCCAGGGGGTACAGGATGATGGGCTTGAGGCCTATTGTCCACAACTCTCTACAGAACCCTCAGGGAGTCCTCTCCTTCTGAAGGTCAGAATAAAGAGCAAGTGAAATCAGATGCCAGCAAAGGGACCAGGGAGATAGCTCAGTAGGATAAGTGCTTGCTTGGTAAGCACAAGGGCCAGAGTTCAATCCCCAGTTCTGCCAAAAAAAAAAAAAAAAAAGAGAGAAAGAAAGATGCCAGCAAAGATTTTTAAGGAAGAAAATTCATTGATCCAACTTATCTTCTTAAAAAAAATCTTTGTGGAAGATGAGTTGGAGGAGAATCTAAAGATTACATTTGCTTTACTAATATTGTTAAACTACAATCACATGACTTGGGTAAAGATCAAGTTATATGGTAGTTTTGACCAAATTAGCAACTCCTTAAGCTTGCTATATTGATGCCACCAAAAAATCCCAACATAGGCAGTGCAATCTAAGTGTATCTTTCTAAACCTTTTGATAATATTCTTTAAGGTAAGAAAGTAGTTCATTGATTTTCCTAATGAGTCAATCATTTTTATTTCCTTATCTTTCACTGATTGCTAATGGTTTGCTAAATGTTACTATGCTAAACTCAACAAATATTAAAAGGGCACCTAGAGCTTAAAAAGGTAAAAATTTAACTTTTTATCAAAGAAAGTCAATATTCTATTGAGAAAATTAGTGTAAAATGGAAGTAAGGGCAGCATAAGATGAAATAAGGGAAAAATAGTGAGAGAGACAAACTGCTTGGCAGGCCCCTCAAGGCCCTGCCTCACCTGTCCTCTTGGCTGTCTCTCTACAACCTTGGGACACTCTCTCCTTTGGCCTCAAGATTGGTCAACCTACTCTAGTACCTTCTGTTTGGCCGCCTCTTCTCCCCTCCCCTTCCCACTGTTTCTCAATTCCCCCAAACCAGAGTAGCTCAGGCAGGAAGATTCCCTCCTCCTCCTCCTCTCCCTTCTCCAGACTGACACTTTGTGATGTCTCTCTTGAGCTCCATAGAGATAAGACAGTGCTTCTTTTCTATTATAGTCAGTGTAACATTGTACCAAAGCCTGGCCCAGAGAGTGTCCCCCATAAACATTCATTATCCAGAGAGAGAGAGAGAGAGAGAGAGAGAGAGAGAGAGAGAGAGAGAGAGAG
>NW_004524616.1:5194616-5202989 GCF_000260255.1 Octodon degus
AAATAGGATATCAAGTCCGCATCTTGTACAGCAATTAACCACTAGGAAGAATGTATGCAATGTGTTAATTATTGAAACTGTCCTACCAATTTGATTTAAAAATGTCTCATTGCTATTTGTTTATCAATAAAATTATGGGAAAAAAAGAATCAGGCTAAAAACAAAGACAAAGACAAAAACAAAAACAAAAACAAAACTGAATGGGGTTCATGCCGGCCCGCCAGCGCATGCCACCCGCGCACGCGCATCTCCAGGCCCAGCCCTCCCCTTTCCCCGCCTGTCCCGCGGTCCCACGGTGCCAGGTCGCCCCCAGACCCGCCCCTCCTGCCACCCTCTCTGTGTCCCACGCTCTCCAGCTTTGTGCCTGGGGCGCCGAGTCGCTTCCCATCAGCTGCGAGGCGGGAGTGGGGACCTGCTACGAGGTGCCTCCTGCCGCTCGCTGCCCCAGGCAGGAGCACAGTCCCAACGACAGGATGTCTTACTGCCTCAACTCAGAACAGCACTGGACCTGGGCCCCATCTATGTGAGGGAGAACAGGCAGTTGCACATGGTCAGCCTGGCCCGTGGTGGCGTCCGGAGCAGCTTAAAGAGACCAAGTCCTTTCAGACTGTTTCCCAAAGGCTTTTCCGTGGAGCTTTTCATGAACAGGGAAGATGACACCGCACAGAAAGAAAAGACCGATCACTTCCTCTTCACGTACACCCGGAAGGGAAATCTCCCTACTCTGCCAAATCCCTCTTCAGCCTCCTCCTGGGCTTCATCTCTGACAGTGTGGATCACATTGATTCCCTCATCAGCTTTCCTGAGCAGATTACTGAAAAGCTCTTCTCTGCTGCTGAAGCCAGACAGAAATTCACACAGCCAGGTGCAGGGCTGCAGGCTTTACAGAAGTTCACGGAGGCCTGTGGAAATCTGGTGCTCTGTTCCCGATGCTTGCGGAACAGATACCTGGTGATTTCAGAGACGCTTGAGGAGATTAAGTCTTTCCGAGAGCTGAGCCGCCTGGATCTTTCCTGTTGCAAGCTCAGAGACGAGCATGAACTCCTAGGACATCCCACCAGTGAGGCCCTGTCCAGTGGAACTCAACTTCACCTGAAGGGTAATTGTTTATCTGCTGCTGGGGTGCGGAAAATGACAGCACCAGTTCGTGTGATGATAAAAGGCCTTGCGAACCTAACGCTGTTAGACTTACCTTGTAACCCTGATATCACAGATGCAGGAATTGGATACCTCTTTTCTTTTAGAAAACTAAACCTTTTAGATATCTCTGGAACGGGACTCAAGGATTATCAAAACTGTCAAGCACAAACTTCAGATTCACATAGGCCTTGTTCATTCCAAAGTGCCTTTGAAGGAATTTGATCGTGGTAACTGCAAGACAGAGGGCTGGGCTGACCAGCTTGTTCTGCAGTGGGATCGATTGATTGTGGAAGCCTTGAAGCCATCAAGTGTCTCAGAACCTCAAATGACACCTCAGTACTTCTATCCGAATCGAGCACTAGTGGGAGCCTCGAGGATGTGTGCCCTGGCAGACACCCACATGAACTCTTCTGGGAAACTCCAGTTCTATAAAGAGAAAGCCCTGGACTGCCATGGGCCATTGTTAAAACATGAAGCGTCCTCCAACCCAGAGTCAAAGAAGAACAAGAAGCGAACTTTTGAGGAGTCAGAGCAGGAATAGAATAGTTCTTCACAGGCTTCAAAGCAGAAGTATATATGTCTTGCTGTGGAAGACCAGGACTTACTAAATTCCTACTGACTGGCAGATACAAGTTGCTTTTCTACATTCAACTCTAGTGTGTAAAGAGGGGACTGATAATTTGGGTTTTATTTGAATTTACCTATGACTAGCATAGTAAGCAGATATTTCTACTTTTGTGGTGGGGAGGGGAATACTATGGAAGTATATAATAATTCTAATGTATATTTTCAATACACAGTAATTTTTTCAAGTAAACCTTTTTGCTGTCCTTAAAAACACACACACACACAACTGAATGGGACCTCTGGGGACATAGCTCTGCGGTGCCTCCCCAGCAAATGCTAGGTCCCGAGTTTGATTCCTGGCACAAAAACAAAGCTGAACCGGACCTTGGCAACTGCCCAGCTAAGTCCATCCCACCTCCACTGGCACATGGCTTTGCTGCGCTCAGGTTTTCACTTTATTTAGATTGCTTCCCAAGAAAGTGAGTGGATTCTAATGTTCTAATGCTCTTTCTAGAGGGAAAAAGAATCATATAACTCAGAGAAAAAAATCGAAAAATGACTTACCTGAAATGCAAAAAAGTCCTCTGCAGGCGCATTCATGATATTGCAGATCTGAAAGCCATGGAGGGGAACAATGGAGTTATGGTTAGACCTGAGAGGGCCCCCAGGGAAACAGCTCATTCTGTGCCCAGAAATGCCGTGTCCTTGACCAAGGCGCTCCTGTTCTGTTCACCAGGTAGACAAATGCTAGGTGATTCGAGGTTATTAACTGAGGTTACTGGCTAGAAAAATCGTCCTATAAATATTACTTCTGGTTATTTACTCCACTTTGAAGGTCTTTCTAAGCCTTAAAAAAGAGTGCAGGTTGTCATCATTAATAGCGGCGTAGTATCCCATTTTGTTGTTTCTCTTTTGTGGGGCGTTTGTGTTGTATCCAATTTTTTATGTTTTCATTTTGGTTCATTGTGTGTTTGTTGGTTGGTGCTGGGGATGGAACCCAGAGATGCTAGGCAAGTGCTCTACGAAATTAATTATATTTTAAACTGCTACAAATAATGCTACTCTTTATAGTAGCATTATGTCTTTGACTGGATAACTTTCTCTTCTTTTTTGTATGTGTGTACAGGAAAGTTTGTTTCCCTGGGGTATAAACCCCAAAGTAGAATAAGAAATTAAAAGTGTTGTAACTACACAAAGTGGTTCTACATTGCCAGATTTCTCTTCTGAAAGTTGGACTAGGGGATTAGATGAATTTATCAGAGCCCCCAAAGCCCAGCCAAGGGTGTGTGGGTACTGCACACAGGCATCTGTTTGAGAGGGAGCACGGAACTAAGGCCAGCCCTTGTGGCTGGCTGAGCCTTACCCTGACCTTACTCTACCACATGGGCTTGCAGCAACCCTGGTTTTCAACACAGGAAGGAGCTGTCAGTCTCAAAAGGGGAGCCGTCCCTGCCCTCGTCCTTTCAGCCTCTGTATGAACCAAGTCCGTTCCCTGCTGACTGCTGATCTCTCAAGTGTCTCTCGGCTTTGAGGATGCTTGAGTCTCCCAACCTTGAAAATGAACCCCCTCCTTCACCTGACATGGTTGCCATAGCAATCATCCAGGCAGGTAGTCTCCTTCTACATTCTTTTCCTTGTCATCACCTATCCATTCCTCAGAAGACCTCCACTTTGCCACCAAATCCACTTTCATGAGGGTCACCAATGACCTACTAATGGCCCAACCCCAGGGACTTCTCATTTTCTATTGCGCCAGTCCACTGTGCTGCGCCTGGTCTCCCTCCCTTTGCTGACCTTTCTACTTGGTTTTCATGACACCACCTCTCCTGGGTCTCCAAACACCTCTGAACACTCCTGTTTTCCCTTCACACACACCTCTCTACCAACCTGCTTGGGACACAGTGGCATCCTCCAGCATTTCACCAGCCCTCATGGATTCAAGGACCATCTCTGCAGTCCTCATAGCTTTCTAATCTTATCTCTAGCCCTCCTCCTTCCCCATAGCATCAGAATTGTTTCTTCATCTACCTGCTAGATATTTGCTCCTGAAAAATGCCTGTCTGACCTTGGCTGAAATTGATCTCATGCTCTTACAGCAAAAACTGAGAGGAAACATGAGTCAACCAGTCTAAAGTCTTCAAATTAACTCTGACTCTTCTGCCTTTCCCCATCTACTTATTTTATAAATTAATCTTATTGCATCATCTACTTTTGATCAGTCAGAAAGTCCTGCCAGTTTTACCCTCTCAATATTTGCTTTGACACCTTACACTTGTCCATCTTGTCTCTGTTGGAGTTGTAGTCAGTGAGTCCTTTCACTTCATGCTTTGTCATGAGCACTCAGTGGCAGTAAAGTCAGTATTCCTCACTGCACCTGACTTCCATCACTCTTGTTCAAACTATGCACTGGTCACCCTGCCTCTGGTCCTAGTTTTTCAAGTCCATTTTCCAAGGCATATCAAGTCCTCTTGCCAGCAGTATCTTGCTAAGATGAAACTTGAGTATGCCAACCTTCTGCTTAAACATTCAACATCTGGGGCGGGAGATCTAGCTCAGCGCTGCAAACACCAGCCTGGCAAGTGCAAGGTCCTAAGTTCAATTCTCAGTACAAAAAGAAAAAGTCCAACCTCTATAGATTAAAGTCCCACCACCTGGCCATGACATCCAAAGCCTACTGTGATCTGACCCCTTCTCCTTCACCAGTCATCTCTTGTTGTCTTCCTGTCTCCAGGAAGACAAACTGTAAGACTAAACTGCACAGAGTGTGCTGTTCCAAACCTTCATCCACTTCATGTGCCTATTGTTATGGTTGGGTATGGAATTTCCCCAAAGGCCTGTTTTAAAAGGGGTGGCCCCCAGTTGGGCATTACAGAAAGGTGTGCAGACCCTATGGAGGTGGGGCCCAGAGAGGTGATCTTTTTTTTTTTTTGCTCTGAATGCCTTCAGGGCAGGTTTGGCTGGCTTGAGTTGTGGGGATCAAATCACAGCAACCTGAGCCTGACTGCTTAGTTAAAGCAGCCACTCAAAGAACTGAGCTAAGGGGCAGGCCCTCAGAAAGGTGATCTTGAAGGGGATATTGGAACCCACCCCTTCTCTTCCATACTCCTTTTCACTTCCTAGCCACTGTGAGGTGAGCAGCTTTGGTCTGCCATGTACTCCCACTGCAATCTGCTGACTTGCTCCAGGCCTCTAAGTGGTGAGACCAACTGACCATGGACTGAAACCTCCACAACTGTGAGCCAAAACAAATCTTTCCTCATTATATGCTGATTGTCTCATGTATTTGTTACAGTAATGAGGTGACTAACACACATTCCTGCTATCAGGGAAGATGGATGGATGGATGGATAGATAGATATAGGTACATAATTATTCTTAGCTTCAGAATAAAAACTACCTGATTGATCTGTCTTTGTATCCCCAGAGCCTATCATAGTGCCTGACCTACAGAAAATGCTCAATAAATAAACTCCTTGTTACATGAACAGCATTGTATAGTGTGCTGGAAATTAATACAGGAGTAATCAGGCCAAAATATGGTGTGATGTACAGCCAACAGATATGATACTGTCTCCTATCAGGTGCAGGGAACACTGTCTTTCCATCCTCGACTCAGAGTGTGTAGGGCATAGCGAGAAATAAAGCACTGGAGCTCTCTGTATGTGGTGTGGTTGGAAATGCCGCAGGACTGGAAGGTTGAGGATGGCAATTACATCAGGTACGAAAAGTTGGGACTTAGTCTCTGGGAAGCTGGGAAGCTAGCCAGTCATTGTCCTTAACACAGTTGTCAGGGAGACTGTCCATCTTTCAATCTAAGGATTATTTCTCTGTATTTTATATGTACCTATATGTCAATTCTCTGTTCACTTCTGTAGATCAGTTGTCAAGTGATTGAAAACCAAGAGAAATAGCCTTTGGAGAATCACTTGTCCTCTCATTTTTTTCTACTCTCTTGATCTAAACTCCTCTCTCTGTTTTACCTGATTCAAACTTCCCCTCTTCCGAGTTGTGTTACTTACCAGGCCATTTTGGGCAACGTATGTAGGGAGACCACTTGCTAAAGCCCAGTGGTCAGGAGGTGGATTCCTGTAAGGGCCAAAAATAAATGGTGACTTTCAGGGCAGGAAGTTAGAGTAAAACTTTGAATGTGGGTCTTTGCTTCTTCCCGTCATTCTGCTGTCCCCAGCACCAGCTTACATCCACTATAGCTGACAATCCCAAATGCTGGCCAGCCACCTAGGTAGTCATTTCAAGATGAAGAAGAGTGGTGAATGTAACCATGTACTGACTCTCCATGAAGTTCTTTCCAAGAAAAGAGACATGCATTGTAGGATTTGCCAGCTACTGAGCAAAAATAGACAGCAACACTTCCCTTAAAAGGTTCATAGTTTTAGATTATGCGGTGGAAAACACATCTGTTGTGAGCTCCTACGTGTCTAAGCTCTAAACTAGCTGTTTTAGATATTTATTTATAGAGATAATATTGTGATTTTTGGTATTATAGTCATGTGCTGTATAATGATATTTTGGTCAACAGCAAACCACATGCATGATGGTGGCCGCATTGGATTACATCACCTAGTGACATCATGCCTTTCTTAGTTTGTGTAAGTACATTTTGTGATGTTTGTAGAATGGCAAGAGCAATTAACAAGGTCTTTCTTGGAATGCGTCCTCTTCCTTAAGTGAATTATGATTTTACTATTTTTTGCTTATTTATAGTGAGGGAAAAAATACATTGAAAATGCCTTAGAAATTCCATCAGCCACTAGAAATGAACACCTCGGAAACCGCATGCACGCCAAGAAGAGCACAGTCAGCACCTTGGAAGCCCCTGACCTGGTTCCCCCAGTCAGTCTTCTCCCTTACCTCCAAAGTAACTATTATTCAACAATGGTAATTACATTCTTGTCTTTCCGTAGAGTTTTGCTACCCAAGTACCTTTTTCTATACCCCCTAATTTGACTTTGCTTGTTTTTTTTTTAACTTCATTTAGATAGACTCATAGAATGTATATTAGGTTTATTTATTTATTTATTTATTTATTTATTTATTTATTTATTAGGGCTGGCCAGATAGCTCAACAGATTAAAGCACCTGCTTAGGCAGATGCAGGGGCCAGGGGTTCAATTCCTGGCGTGCCATGCCAGCCCCGCTCCCAGGGCACACTGAGATGGCAACTGAGACTGTGGTGGCACATGCCTGTAATTCCAGGCTTGGGAGACTGAAAACAGGAGGATCACTACAAGTGCGATCTATGTAGTGAGACCCTGTAGATCCTGTACTGAAATGCAAAAAATAAAATATTTATTTATTGGTGGGGTTCTTTAAGACAGGGCCTTGCTACGCAGTTCAGGATGGCCTTGAGCTCACTTTGTAGCCTAGGCTGCTCTTGAACTCACAGTGATCCTCCTGCTTCAGCCTCCCAAGTGCTGGGATTACAGGCATGCACCTGGATGATTTTTCATTTTATTGACTTGCAGCTTCCCCCAGTATAGTAACACAATGATCCATTCAGTGTTGATATGCATTCCCCCCTTCATCCCCATCAATTTGGGGCTAATATAACGGACCTATTATGAATACTTTTGTACTTAGGTGCTCTCAGTTCTCTATAGTGTACCCCAGAGGCAGGAGGCAGACCAGTGAAGTAAGGCTATGTATGTTTCCGCCTCCTCCCCTCCCTCGAAAGTTTACTGGAGCTGAGGTGGTCTGTCCCGCAGGACACTCCTCCGGGCTCTGGAGCCGGAAGTGGTGACAGTGGTGCCATTACCTGCACACTGGCTCCTGGTTCTAGGCTGCACTCACAGCTGTGTGATTCGTCCCTTTGCTCTTAGACCTTCCATGAATTACCATAATTTGCAAGTGACACCTGCTTTCAGCTGGAATCTTGTCTAACACAGATAGATGGGCATCTGGCTCAGTACTTTTTCAGCCATCATCCTTTCTTGTGATGAATGTATTTAAGGCAGTAAATCTCACTTTAAGCACTATGTCACCATATCATATAGGTTTTAATACTTTTTCATTTAACATTTTAAAAATGTTTTTATTTTTGTAGTATTTTTTCAGCTCATAATATTTTCTAATTTCTATTAGTTAATATTTTTATCCATTAGTTGTTTGGAAGTGTATTTCCCTCTGGAAAAGTATTTCCTTGTTTCCAAGTATATGAGAATTTTCTGATTAGTTTTTTGTAATTGCTTTACATATTTTTATTGTGAGCAAGAACATTCTATGGATGGATTCGGTCTTTTGAAATTTATTAAGGTTTGCTTTATGGCCTAGTATATGTCCAGTTATTGAGAAGATTGAATGTATGCTTGAAAAAACAGCGTTCTCTGCTTTGGGAGATGAACAATACTCACTTATACTTTTCAGTTTTGTGGTTTTTTTTTGTTTTTTTTGTTTTTTTTTTAGCATGCAAGAGAGGGCCTGCCCCTTAGCTCAGTTGTTTAAGTGCCTGCTTAAAGAAAGCAGTCAGGCTCAGGATGCTGTGGCCCCAGACCCTCAAGGCAAACTAGACCTGCCCCGAAGTCATTCTGAGCCCGCCCAAAAAAAAAAAAAAAAATCCTTAACATGCAAGAGATAATCTGGTTTTCTTTTGCTAATATGATCAGGTAGTTCTAGTTGCTTTTTTATTTATTTTATTTTATTTATTTATTT
>NW_004524616.1:5203326-5239929 GCF_000260255.1 Octodon degus
CAGTAATCCTCCTGTTTTCAGCCTCCCAAGTGCTGGGATTACAGGAGTGTGTCATCATGCCCAGTCTCAGTTGCCGTCTCAGAGGGCTCCGGGGGTGGGGCTGGCATGGCAGGCCCAGGGGTCGAGCATAGTCACTGTGCCTGCCTAAGCAGGTGCTTTAGTCCGCTGAGCTATCTGGTTGGCCCTCTATTTACTTTTTTTAAAAGGACAAAACAGTTAAAGAGAGGACAAGCCCCTATGTAATCATCTTCGATTATATTCCACCAAACCAGAGAACCAATTTCACAAATTAAAATGCTTATCATGTCTGCACATGTTTGGCAACTTTTACCACAATGTATATATCTATTCAATTATATAATCATGTTTTACAGCTTTATAAAATCTATATAAAGTAATATTCTTCATAAAGCTTTTTACAATTTTTTGCCCAGTATTTTGAAGTTTATCTGTAAGTTTAACTGCCTTTATAGTATTGATTGTACAACTTTTTTAGTTTTTCTGTTTACTTGTTAAATATTTAGATATTTCCCTGCTTTTATTATGACAACTAACACTCCAGTGGATATCCACGCTCACGTCTCCTTACGTGAACTGCGCCAGCCCGTCTAGTGTGGGTGTCTAGATGTGGACTTGTTAGAAGGAATGTGTCTATTCTACTTTACTAGATGTTCCCAATAAGCAGTTCTCTGTATATACCTGTTAGAGTGTGGTTTTAAATTCTGGGGTTGACACATTCTGCACTGTACTTGTTTTATTCTTCTCATTCTATCAGTGAATGTGGATGTGTCTTATAGAGTATTTCCTTACATTTCAGTGATTATTTTTGCCTTGTCTTTTAAAGTATGTGCAAATTTAGAATTGTAATATCCTGTAACCTCAAGGGAGATTGGCCCCTTTATCATTAAGAAGTGACTATCTTTAGCTCTACTAAGGTTCTTTAGCCTGACGCCTATTGTATCTGATACTGATATAGTTACAACAGATGTAGCTCAGTGGGAGAGGATAAGCTTAGCGTGCATGACGGTCTGGGTTTAATCCCAGTACCCAAAACAAAAAAGGGTAATATAACTATAATAGTTTTCTACTAGTCATTCATGCACTATACCTTCTTTGTATTCTTGTCTTTCAGATAAATTTCCTATAAATAAGATATATGATTTTTCATCGTATCTAGGAAGTAATCATCTTTATGAACCATTTTATACGACTGAACAAAGATAAAACAAAATGCTGCTAATTAATCTGTAATGCACTGCTTTCTTTTGTTTGTTTTTGGATTTTTGAGGCAAGGCCTCTCTGTGTAGTTCAGCCAGGCCTTGGGCTTTCTGCATATATATTACAGGCTAGCCTTGAACTCACAGCAATCCTCCTGATTCAGTCTCCCCAGTGCCGAGATTAGAAGCATGCCCCATTGTGCCTAGCATGCATTTACAAATCACCTTTGTAATCATGGGGTTGGCTATGCAGTTCAGGCTGGCCTTGAACTCACACTGTCCTCCTACCTCAGCCTCCTGAGTACTGGGATTACTCAGTGTGTGCAACCATGCCTAGCTATCACTTGCAATTTTTACTTTATTCATATGAACAGCTTTCTTCAGCATTTCATTCTAGATTTTGCTTACACATCACACTTTTTCCTGTCTCTGTGCCATTTGAGACTAATGTCTAATTCAGTGCCACATCATAGCATAATCTCTTTATATTACTGTAGAGGGCAATTAAATTTAAGATGGATAGCAGTCAGAAGTGGTTGCTCAATGCTAACTCAAGTAAAATTACGATGATATACCTGGCACTGACCAAATTTACCGTCAGGCAGGGTGACGACTAAATCATGACTGCCATGTGGCTGATAGCAATTTATAGTATCATTTATTCTGTTTTGGAAAAGTCAAAAAGTAGAGAAGTGTGTGTCTGAGAATCAATGACAAGTGATAGGTTTCTTTCTTATACAGCCTGTCAATTTTTTAGAAAATCTAACTGGAACATCTAGTTGATTTATATTTAAAGACATTATTGATAATATTTGGCTTTACGTATCATCTTAACACATGCTTTCTGTTTTTCTCCCCTGCTCTATGTTCTTTCTAAATTTTTGTTTTGTCTTCCTTCAGTGATTAATAATTTATTTACTAGTGGGACATGGTAGCACACATCTGGTAATTCCGGCACTCAGGAGGCTGAGGCAAGAGGATAGCCATGAGTTTAAGACCAGCCTGAACTTCATAGCAAGACCCTGTCTCAAAAAAAAGAGGGCCGGCCTGATAGCTCAGCAGACTAAAGCGCCTGCTTAGGCAGAGCACAGCGGCTGGGGTTTGATCCCCAGCATCCCGTGCTAGCCCCGCCCGTGGTATGTGCCTATAATCCCAGGGTTTTGGAGGCTGAAAACAGGAGGATCACTATGAGTCCGATCTATGTAGTGAGACCCTATAGACCCTATATTCCCTGTACTAAATACATCTTTTAAAAAAAGAAAATTATTTACTATTCCATTTTTCCTTTCTGCTAAGTTTGAGTGGCATGTACTGTGGGGGCAGCCGTCAAGGATATCTACAAATAGGCTGGCTGTCCCTCCTGGGTACACACTTGGTGGCGTTCCTTATACACTCAAAGTAAAGTACATGGCCCCTAAATGTCAGTGAAAGTGATACATGTCTCCTTCAGACAGAGATCCTATGAGCTGCTGTGTTTTTCCATTTTCTCTCTTCCTTCTAGTAATATTAGTCAACTCTCCCATATTCAAAATGGTGACCACTTTATTGGTCTTCGCGTGGGCCTGGCCACAATCCACACACAATAGCCCCAACCACACTCATTCACCGGAAAGGCCACACAATGGGATGGCACAATAAAACTTTGCTGTTTATGCCACTATGGTCTCACGGTCTGGTTGTACAACATAGCCTAGCCCAGTAATGGCGAAACTCTTAGAGCTTTCAGTGACAGCAAGCATCCTGCTGCAGCATGGCATAGTTTCACCACCAGCAGCCTAGCTTGCCTGATTCAAAAATTTGTATTAGAAACTTAGGACTGTCATTTAAAAAACCTCACACCAGGTGTTGCAGGGTAAGGGCTGGATGAAGGGCAGCAAGGTGGGTGTAAACCAAAGCTAACAGGAAATGAAACTTGGCAGGCAGGCTAAATCATCGGGGACGACTGACCTATGATCACTTGAAAGACATGAGCTTAACAATCTCGCAGCTCTAGAATAGGGGTTGGAAAATGATGGTTGAAAGACATGCATTTGGGGCTGGTGAGATGGCTCAGTGGTCTAAAGCACCTACCTAGAACAAGCTTAGCAAAGCACAGGGACAGCGGTTCAATCCCCCAGCACCACATGCCAGCCAGCCCCGCCCCCTGGTGGGCTGAGCTGGCCACACACACACACACACACACACACACATAAATAAATAAAATTTTTAAAAAATTGCTTACTAAAAAAAGAAAGACATGCATTTGACTAGGTAAAAAAGAAAAGAGATAAGCTTAGAAAAGAATCAGTTCTTGTGTAATCAAGAATGGTATAGAATAATCCAGTAATAGAAGACCTTGATGTAACATTTCATCCTCAACTAGCAGAATGGGGCCAGGGAGATGGCTCAGTAGAATAAATGCTTCCCTGGCAAGCACAAAGGCCTGAGTTCAATCCCCAGTTCCACAGACAAACAAACAAACAAACAAAAACTCAACTAGCAGAAGATAAACCTGTGACCTTGTTTATCTGAGTGGCAGAGGGGTATTAGGAGCTTGTACAGAGCTGAGTTAGCGTCTCCTGTCACACCCACTGTTGGAGGATTAGGCCACCGTATTTACAGTAAATCCCTGCAGATGCATGAAAGAGCTCTGCAGAAAGAGACAGAAGGTGTGACGTTCCCACAGAGCCTGATTGCAGCCTCAGGAGCCTACAATTAAATTGAGAAAGCCAGCCATGGCTCAAGCCTGCATGTGGGCGGGGCTCTTGGTACAAAGTGACATTTTGTAAATGCTCTGCATTACTACCAGCTCTGTGCCACTGTTTCTAGAGTTCAAAACCCATACTAAAAAGGTTTGTAACTGTTCAACTCTTGAAATGGTCTTTGAGAGTCAGCTACCTGTACTTCAGTTCGACAACACCCTTTCCCTTTTCATCATCCTCCTTGGTCAGATTTGTAGAGCACAGTAGCAAATAAGCTTCCCATGGGGCCTGAGTCACCTTCTTTTACTGTGCTATTTTCCAGGATCCTGGAAGTGGCACTACAGAAAATTAGAATCCTGGGTTTATCCCACATTTCATTCTACAAATACAAAACTGAGGTCCATATAGACGGCCTGCGGGGCTGGAGTTCAGCAGCCATGATTCCTAACCCAGCGTGCTGTGGCTTGGATTAAGTCTCATTGGCACTGGGGCCTGGATGAGTCTCTGTCACTCCACACTGCCTCCTACAGCTGTCTCTATGAGGGTCTGGCCACGGTGGGCTCAGCTATCATTCATTCAGAGCAACATCAGTAATGTGCCTGTAATTTTGCATGTTTTGAGGTGAAACTTACGGGATTACTTTGATGTCTTCTTTGCCGTGCAGGATGTAGTCAATGACTTTGTAAAAGTTAATTTCCTAGTAAAAGACATAGAAAAATTATACAGGGTGAGAGACTTCAATGTGTCCACAAAGCAGACCTTAGAAAAAAGAAAAGAGCAATGAAATGTGTTATATGCTGATGGCACAGAAGTATCAGATTTCCAGGTCTTCCTCTTTACTGCCATCTGGCCCACTCTCAGCACCGAGCTTGCCCATAACTGTCTCCCTAGCCTGAGGCCTCCCGGTGCTCATTGTTTTCAGCTTGCCCTCACAGTTCAGTGCACCTAGTGGCCAGGCAAGGGGCTGGGATGTGGGGCTAAGAGATGAAAACTTAACCAATAGGACCTGAAAGCAAAGTGCAAGGAGAAAGAGATAAAGACTTCTACTAGAAGCTGGACATAGTGCAGTACATCTGTAACCCCAGCACTTTAGGAGACTGAGGCAGGAAGATCACAAGTTCAAGTCCATTCTAGAACTAACTTAGTGATTTAGTGAGACCCTATTTCAAAGTAAAAAAGCAAAGCAAAGCAAAGCTAGGGAAGTAGCTGAGTGTAAAGGCTCTAGGTTCAATCCGTAGTGCTGGGGATTAGAAACAGGATGGGAGAAGGGGAAAGGAAGTGGAGAGAGAGGAGGAGGGGGAGAGGAGAGGAAAGAGGGAAGGGGAGAGAACTGCTGCTAAGCAGGAAAGGTAAAAGGTTTTCATGCGTTTAGAATCAGCCAGCCAAACCCCACCACACCACACTTCTTCCTCCCTTCACACCTACTACCCAGCTTCTCTCTATTGTGTCACTGCTTCTAGATGTTCCCAACTGTGCCTCATGCCTCCAAAACAACTCATCTCCTCCTCCTCCTCCTTCTAGCACTATTAAGGTCCCATCCTCTTAAAATAAGTCTATTCAGTTACAATACTCTCTGGCGTGTGCTTAGAGACGGGTGGGTGGCTCTGTTCCCCTAGTTCTGAAGGGAAAATTCCATTACCTTATCAAGTCCTCCACATGCTCAAGCGTGAGGGGCAGATCAGCAACTATTTTATAAATGAGAAAATAGAGATGCAGAGAGAAGAAGTGAGCCACTGAGAGTGAGGCAGTGGATGACAGGGAGATTGTGAGCCAAGGCCAGGCCCAGGCCCTCGTCTCCCACCTCAGTGCTCTTTCTGCCATGTCCCTTAATAAGGTTATGAGTGGAAAAAAGCATCATCCTGTCCATATCACCAGCACCTGGTGCTCAGCGACTCCAAGCCTGGTCCTGCCCTGGTGCCAGCCTGCAAAGTAACTGCCATCATTTCATAGTGGGGTAAAAACATGAACTGAGGGTCACCACTAGAAACTTTTGTAACGATTTGAGTTATATTAGGTCTGTTGCATCTAACTTAAAAGAAAAGGGGAATTTACATTTTGTTTGTATTTATAAAGTTTTAGTTTTCAATAATATGTTAGGGCTGGCCAGATAGCTCAGCAGATTAAAGCGCCTGCTTAGGCAGAGCACAGGGGCTGGGGTTCGATCCCCAGCACCACAAGCCATGCCGGTTCCCGTAACTGGGGCATGCTGAGACTGAGACTGGGTGTGATGGCATGTGTCTGTAATCCCAGTGCTTGAGAGGCTGAAAACAGGAGATTCACTGAGTCCGATCTGTGTTGTGAGACCCTGTAGACCCTGTACTAAATATATCATCATAATGTTTTTATCATATTTCAAAAAGTATCAGTCCATATTGGATGGGCAATTTAAACAAACCAACTATTCTTTTAGTACAGGTACTTTGAGAAGTATTGCCCTACATAAATGCAGGTACCTGACTTAATCTCCACAGAGAAGAATTCTTGATCTAGTCAAGGGCATCTAAATGCTCATTTGGTTGAGAGGAGATCAGTGACAGTGACATTTGTCAGCCTCTTGAGGGACAGACCTGGCTCCTCAAAGCCCCGCCTTGGTGACAGTGCAAGACTGAACATTCCCAAAAGGCAAACTCTAGCTGAACACAAGCAGAAGCTAGGAACCGCTCCCATGGGGTGGGCTGCCCCGGGGTGGTGAGCTCCCGAGCACGGGAGGCATCCAGGCAGGAGAATCCGGGCTTAGCTCCACTCCCACAGCATGGTGGAGCTAAGACTCAACCTAGCAGGGAAGACACAGGCTCTTGTCTCGTTCTTACAAGGTGTGCTCTGCACGCTGCAGTTCCCAGCTGTAAAATTAGAGGGTGGCGTGTGCTTATTGGCCTCCTGCTGCGGCTGCTAAGCAGCAGGACTCATTCTCGCTCCTCAAAGCATTGAACCTAATCATGTAAAGCTGCTTTTTCCGGAAGCCAAGTTAGATACACAGTCTCTCATTAGAGACTGTGCAGCTCGCCTTGTTTTCTCCCACTTAGTCTCCTAACTTCCTCTTTCCTCCCTAACCTGGAGATAAGGCAGCCACTCCCATCTCTAGGGCTCTACAGACAACCGGGCAAGAATGAAAATGTGGCTAGACTGTTTCTAAAGTCCCTCCCAGCTCTGACTCTAAGATTGTAATTGGATAATTACTAATATCTCTCAAAGATTAATATTGTTTAATATAGTAATTCCACATATGATAATGGGTCCTATAGATATACTCCCAAATAGGAATACAAGTTTTTTTTTTTTGTTCCATCCAAGATCTCAGCCTCACTGCCTTAAAAAGCCTGGCAACAACTCCATAGTTACTGTGAGGAAAGTGGTTAAACAAATTGTGTACAGATGTTCCTCAACTTACAATGGTAGTGCCTCTCCAAATCACCAACCCTCTGTAAGTTGAAAATATTATAAATTGAAAATGCGGTTAATGTGATCAGCCTCCTGAGCCTCCTTGCCTAGCAACATGGGGTGCTGCAGGCTGCCAGCTGTTTACCCGCGTGATCATGAGGCTGACTGAGAACTTGGGTTCGCTCTTGTTGCCCAGCATCGTAAGAGCGAGCAGAGCAACGCATATTGCTAGCCTGGGAAAGGATCCAAATTCAAAGTACGGTTCCTACCAAATGCAGACTGCTTTCCACTATCGCCCAGTCAAAATATTGTCAAAGTATCAAGTCAGAGAAGGCCTGTGTCTTCACAGAGGAAGGCTTTGTATTTTTACACCATGTCTGTGGTAACAGTAAAAGACACCAAGACAGACAGTTAACTGGGAAAAGCAAGGCACAGGAGAAAACGACCGCATTTGATAAGGGTAGAGATGGTGGAGTATGTGTATTTCTGAATATCTGGATACTTGTTAACATTCCTGGAAAGATGCACTGAAAAGAGTAGCTGCCTTGGGAGGGTGACCAGGAAGAAAAGGGACTTCATGTGATGTCAGCTTTTCACTGTGCTCATGTATTTTTCAATAAATAGTAATTCTTTTGTAGAAACTTTTTTGTTTTTTCAGTGCTGGGCATCAGACCCAGGGCCTCCTGCTTGGTAAGTGGGGGCTCCAACACGGAGCTACTTCCAGCCCCAAACACTTTAACATAGTGAAGTTGTGTCTGGTACACGGCTCCAGAAAGCAAAGGGGATGTTATGATCTCCTGGGACTTGAGTGAAGCTGTTTCACCTGCGAGGGGAGGACGCGGAGTTCTAGGGCCTTCTTAACGACCTGGGCTGCCTGAGGGCCATCTGTCCTTGGCCTAGCTGCTCTCTGTATGGCCACGCCCGAGGCTCCTGTGCCTGGAAGGCTGCCCTAGCAAGTGGTTGCTATGAGACTCAAGAAAGCTTAGACGTGAACATTAAATTAAAAAAAAAAAAAAAAAAAAAAAACCAACCCACAGGAAAATCAATTTGCTTTCAGAAAAGGCAACAAAGAAATCAGTGTGATTTAGGTAAACAGAGCTCTACACACTGCAGCTTAGTCAAGTTGCCCTGAAGGCCATATTCATGTGTAAGTTCACCAGATTCTGGAAAGTCAAAACCACCATCAAGAGCACCCTTGTTACCCACCACCGAGCAGCCAGTGCTGCAACACACAAGTCTTTGCAAAAAAGACTCCGACATAGCTGTAGCCAAGTCACGGTGCTTAGAAACACAGAAGTGTTCAAACATGGGCTATGTTTTGTTTTTTTCCATGGAGCCTAACCGGCCTGTACAACTTTTTAATAATTAACACATACACAAGCACTATTTTATTTATCTTTTATCTTATTTATCCTTCTTGTTTTGGATTGTCTGAGGGAGGGGCGTTTTGCTCTGTTGCCCAGGCATTGTGAACTCTGAGGCTCAAAACGATCCTCTCCCCTCATTCCGCTGAGTAGCTGGGGCTACAGCGTGGGCAGTCCCACTCTGTACCACTTTATTTTAAAAAGAAGATGAAGTGAGATGTAGATACTATCAGGGAATTTTAAACTTTAGATCTAAGATTTGGGGAGGGTGATTGGTCAGAAGCAAACAAAAGCTATATTTCTTTTCTTTCTTTCTTTCTTTCTTTCTTTCTTTCTTTCTTTCTTTCTTTCTTTCTTTCTTTCTTTTTTTCTTTCAGAACCAGGGATTGAACTCAGGCCCTTGAGCTTACCAGAGAAGCGCTTATTCTACTAAGTCATCTCCCCGGCTCCCTAAAAGCTATATTTCTAATGTGAGGCAGATAAAATGTGAGTCATGTTAGCAGGCCAGAGGCAACCTGAAAAGCCGTGACAGTTAGCAGAAAGCATCCTGGGGTAGAACTTATCCAAATGATTTGACTCCCCCAGTCTTAATTTCCTCTTCAGATTAATGGGGAAAGTAAGACACTTCCTTCATAAACTTGTTCAGACGAGCAAAGGCTGTAGGGGACCTCTGTAAAGCATCCACCAAATAGTGAGGTCAACCCACCTAGCTATAAATACACACTGGAGTGCGTCTGTTGCCAGTGTGGGACCACCTTAGTCACCAGAGCCCTGCTAGGTAAGCCTGAGAAGCCTGCTTGATGGGGGAGGAAGGCAAGGCTTCTCGAGATACACCAAGGCCACAGCATAGATAGCAGAGCAGCGGTCTAACTTCAGTCTTGTTCCCACTATGCCCGTGCTCTTTCCCGAAGCTCCTCTTCCGACTAATTATGTCTTTGTTTTTATTTAGCTTCTTCTTTTTATTAGTCTATGTTCATAGTACACAATAACTATGTTCATCTTGGTGACCCATCCTGCTAGTCTACAGCTGGACCCGAACTCAGGCCTGCAAGTGCTTTCCTTGCGGATGTGTCTTAGGCCCTGGAATGATCTTGGAAATGAGTTGATGTAAACAAAAGAAAACAAAAAAGCCATTAGATATGAAAATCAAGGATCCAAGAAGTTACCTTAACAACCAACTAACACCAGAATTCTTTGTCTTCAAGACCATGGCCTTTTCCATTACCACTTTATAGCTGATATGCCATGGAAACAGTATCAGCTATAAAGCTTGCTACCTGAGATGTAGAAGGATTATAGGGAAACAAAGTTGTGGGTTTTTTTTTTTTAATGCTATCATTTCTACTAACTTTTGACACTTGTAGTTAAAATATTTTTATTTCTATGTATGAAAGTTTAAAAATGCTTTTTTTTAAGGACCAGCCAAAATAGTTCAGCAGATTAAAGCCTGCTTAGGCAGATGCAGTGGCCGGGACAACTGAGACTGGGCGTGGTGGCGCATGCCTGTAATCCCAGTGCATTGGGAACTTCATTGTAGGCTGCTATGCTGACACTATTACAGTCTAAAGTTTATGACTGGTTTTGGCTTTGGTTTGGCTTGGTTTTCAGTACCCAATGCCCATCAATTAAATTCTGGAAATGTCCTAATGGTAAGGAAGAGTTCTGTGTAGGATCCACCACAGGTATGTTCCTTGGGTTGGGAGGTAGAGGGTGAAGCATGTTTTGCTGTACTGCCATAGACTGCCTAGTACTCTTCAAAATAAAATAAATTGTTTCATCATTTCTTCTTTAGAAATCTATTGGGTACCACAAAATTCTGCCAAATTCTTTTACAAACTAGGATCCTTCTTGTGATTTATCTATGACAATTTTCCATTCAGCTCCAAATTTTTTAGAGTTGTCAGCAAGTCATTCCAATAGGGGCACACTCTCAAGCAGCTCATGTTCCTGTCCTATGTCTTTGCAGAATGAGATTTATCCTTCTGTGTTCTGGAGTTAGTTGGAAAATCTTGTTCTCTTCCATGACTTGGCAATAAAGAGCATTATCTCAATAATCCAATTTCCATAGACTGTTAGGATCTCCATATCTCCCATTTCCAAAGCCCTTAGTGTATCTTCAACTCTAAAACCAAGTAATATCATACACAAGTACAAGTTACCCATGATGATTATTGTGTATACATAAAATGGACTAATAAACATAATTAATAATAAAAAGATAGCGAGGTGATTTTAAGTTGGAGAGGATTTCAGTTGCTAACTCAATAGATTGGGTGAATCCAGTTTCACCACCAGAGGATATATCAATTCATTTTAAAACTTGGATTATAACTCCTGACCAAGCATAACAGGCTGACTTAGCTCTGTTTTAAAGTCCATATGATGCAGGTAAAGCAGGATCAGCAACATTCACTTTGACCTCAGAAATGAACAGTTGCACAGCAGTTGCTGCTCTTTTCTGGACATCGTTATATGTGTCTTTTCCATTCCACTGTAAGTGAGAAAAATTCTGCCATGTTTCTCTGGAAGCTCCAGTGTGGATTTGTTATAGGACCTCTCCTACATTCCCTTGGAGCATGCCCAAAATCATACCCTTATCCTCAAGAGTCTAGCTCAAGTAGCTCTATGGAACTTCTTGTTACACAAATATAATGGTGCACTAATTATTTTCTGAGGTTAAAAGTCAATGCTAAAAAATTAAAATAAAATTTTTAAAAAGTTGTGGTGGTCAGCTTCTTACACCCAGCTGAACTGAACAAGCATGGTCTGGGTACGGGAGGCACACCTGAGGGTTGTTGCCAGCAGCATAAAGGCAGAACAGGAGAAGCTGCTGAAATGCTGTTAGGGATGCTACTTGGAGAAGCTGTTGGAGCTGCTGGAGTCTGCTAGCTCTCTTGTGTTCTTCTGCTGGAGGACCTTGCCATACTGACTTTCCCGATGAACTTTGGAGGAGCTTTGGTCCTTATCTTGAGCATCAATTCCTGCCTCCAGAGGGGAAGACAGTGCACTGCTCAGCCTCATGAAACTTATTTCATTGGCTTTCCTGATGGGAACTCAGCTTTCCTAATTGCTGGAGGAGTTCGGGGCCTCACTGTTGCTGAGGACAGCTTTTGGGGGCACTCTGGTTCTTACCTTGAGCATTGCTTCCTAGCTCCAGTTCAGATCCCTCAGCTTGCTAGCATAG
Source organism: Octodon degus (assembly GCF_000260255.1). Taxonomy (NCBI): domain Eukaryota; kingdom Metazoa; phylum Chordata; class Mammalia; order Rodentia; family Octodontidae; genus Octodon; species Octodon degus. The sequence goes on from NW_004524616.1 coordinate 5,215,151, forward strand.
ATCCTTCACCTCACTGGCATAGACTTTCTAGCTTCCACCACTGACCTTTGGGCCTTTCCAGCACAGATCCATGAAGCAGGCCTGCTTGAGACTTCGTTGTGGGCTCTAGGCCTCCAGTTGGACTGGTAGGAGGCATTGTTATGAGTTCTAGGCCCTCAACTGGATTCTTTAGTATTTAGTGTGTAAATAGATTTCCTGCACTTGTAGTGTGTGATTCTTGGATGATTCATTATAAAATACTATTATAAAAAATGTCCTGTACTATATTATTCACCTTGCAGAACCCCAAACCATGACAAAAGTCAATGTTGACTCCTTTTCTTTCCTCTTGTTACAGTTGATCCACAATAAACAACCAGTTCATTTGGACAGGCTTTTCAATAAGATTTGAGTCTTTGTACAGGTGTCACTAGCTAGCACCCAAGATGGAAGGGTGATTTCCAACTCATCTGCTACATTTTTTCCACTAAGAACTCTGGCATTGTGCAGGAACAGGTCACGATGGCATGCTCTGGGCCAGCTCCATGTGGTTAAGGAGCTTCTTGATCTTCCAGATTTCTGTGTTCTTGTCGGCAGCACTGAAGCCTCTGGTCCTCTCCACCTCTCCTCCCACCAATCTTGGCAGCTCTGACTTAGGACACCGTTCTCCTCTCTTATCTTCCTCCCTCTCCATGGTGTAATCCATTCATCTTGGGCCTCAGTGTTGAAGCCATAAGCATAGGTCTGCCAGTCACCTCAGTAACACCAGAACCTCTGAAATCGGTCACATATGGGACAGATCTTCCTGTCTGGTGCTCAGTGAAAAAGTGTAATGGTCAGTTCACCCCTGAAGACTGCAGCACTGGACAGTGAGGAGCCAGAGGGATTAGAGCCTGCCATGCCTCTGGCTACCGTAGAGCTGGAGACCACCTCAGAACTCTGACTTAATTTAAGTGCTTAGCTCAAAACTCCAGGCTGCGCATGTACCACTATGCCTGGCTCAGTTCTGCTACTTCTAACTTTCCAGAAAAGGGTCCAGTTTGTACATGCTGACACAGAAAACTGTACCTTACAAAGCCACCCTTTATAAAAGGTGTTAGGCTGGGGGTGGAGCTCTATGCTTGAGCGTGTACTTAGCAATTCACAAGTCCTGGGGTTTCATTCCAGCACCAAAAAAAAAGCATGTCCGCAAATAATGTTCTTGACTGTAGCACACGATACCATGGGAACTTGGTCTTTGAAATGAAATCATAAGGGCAGAAGAACTTGCACTGGATGGCAGTAGGTTATGATGGCCATTTTGGATAAAGCAGAGCAGATAAAATGGATTCCAAATTCTTGTTTTTTAAAATCATTTATTTATTTGTTACAGGGTCTCGATACACTGCTCAGACTAATGATCCTCCTGTCTCAGGCTCCCCAGCACTGGTTTCAGTGGGGCTAGCACGGTGCCAGTCCTTGCACTTGCCAGGCAGGTGCTTAGACCCCTGAACTATCTCCCCAGCTCCCCACATTTAAAATCTTCCCTGATGTGTATAAGAAGTTCACAAACAAGAAGCGTGAACTTGAATTCCTAAAATATGAATTAGACTAATTGACATCTTATTCACACATATACATACATATATACATACATACGCACAAACATACATGCACACACGAGCACATGGTCCTTTATTTGGGCAGTATTAATGTGAAGTGGAATAACCTTCTGGGAGAAACTGATAGCACTCTTAACAGTCTAGAATTCTTCAGGGAGGGGTACTGAGCTACTGCTCCATTCAGAGCAGCGCCCCCCCCCCCCCCCCGGTGAAGCCCAGCTAAGCTGTTGAGTCACTCAGCAGGTTCTATGGGCCATTTCAGGATGGGACTGTGTGCCCTGTGTCATGTCCACATTGCACACATTATTGCATCATGGTGAAGGGTGTTGTGCCTCATGTTTACAGTAAGCAATTTAATGGGACCAGAAGCCATAAATTCAGATGCCAGAACGTAGGGAGGGGGCTGACAGAAACACAAAGGAGAGCATGGGGCTCAATGCACATGTGCTCTGAGAGGCAGGGACTGCAGGGGGGTACTCAGGCTGGGGTCCAAGGACACAGCTGTTACTCTGCTCTCATCAACTTCACCTTGTGGGGTTGTGGGTCCAGACTAACTTTCACCGTTTTAAACTGATAGCCCAAATATTTATGGGAAAATATCTTGTGTATTAAGTGTTAGCCACCAATACAATTTGTAAAAAAGTATTAAAAAACCAAACAAAAAGCTTTTAAACTTTGGCAACCAAACAGCATGTCTATCAGCTACAACTGCCTTCTGGGTATCAATTTGAACATTCTAGATTAGATATGAAGGTTCTTTCTGATTCTAATTGTTTGATTCTGCTGAGTAAATCCTGGAACAGGTTGCTTGACTTCTCTGAGGTTCTTTCCCCATCTATGAAATGAAGACATTGATTCCTTGGTCTATCCCGCCAGATTACTATGAAAACCCATTAAGACATTAAAATCACTTTATTAAAGACAGGGGTTGTGAAATGTTGGGGACCACAAACTATAAATGGGATCTAGGGCCTTGATGGTTCTGTGATGCTCAGAGTAAGACTACATCAGCATAAGAACACTGCTGTCCCCTAAGTCATCCAAACTGACCCTCATCACCCTAAGATCTGTCTTCATCCTCTTAAGATCCTCAGGGCCCTCAGCCATCCCATACTCCCACCGATTACTGTGTGCATCCAGTTAATAGTGGCTAGCTTGGAAGGTCCTATCCTGAGGCACTGACCTCCCAGCCCTCTTCTGTGGATTACTAAATGTGTTTCTTTCTTTTCTTCATCCTCCACTATTTCCCCTACATAGCCAGCTGGGGATCTTGACCAGGTCCCTGACAGTGAAAAATTACTATAACTCAAGGGTGACAACCTAACCCTGAGAAGACTAAACCTTATGAGATAAAGAAATGTCCTCCAGTGGAGTCTACTGTGTCTTGCATTTGAATTTCAATAAACATTTATCTATGCTGAAAAGGTCAGAGAGACTTACCCTTCCATCTGGAGTTCTTGGTCCAGAGTAAGGTGGAGCCTCACCCATCAGAACTGGCCATACATCAAAAAATTCCTAGGAGTAAAAAAAAAAAAAAAAAAAAAAAAAGCAAAACAGTAATTACATGTTTTCAAAATAGACCAATAAAAGGAAAGTAAGAAGAGAGTAAGAAGTCCAACTGCTGTGAAAGTTGAAGAGTGAGAAAAACCTTGCTGAAATCTAAGGTGGTGAGCAGTGAGACCCACTGCCATCAGAGGACCATTCCATCTGCCCTGGGTCTGTCTAATCATCAGTCAGAATCATGAGAGTTGAGTTGGGCACCCTCAACTCAGTACTGTGGAGCAGGACAGGCCAAGTAGGATCTCCATGACTAAGAAACTAACCTTAAGGACATGCTAACCATCTGACTGAAGGATTAGCTAAAACATTCTCCTTCTGCCATGTCACTTATAGTAGTGAAAAACTGGGAACAATCTAAATATCTAAGCAGAAAGAACTTATTAAGTCAATTATGGTACATCTATTAACAATGGTGTCTGGTATATTTGTCTTAATTAAAAAGATGCTCTTAGGACCAGCCAGATAGCTCAGTGGACTAAAGTACCTGCTTAGGCAGGCTCAGTGGCCAGGGTTCAATCCCTGGCACCCTGCTGTGCCAGCCCTGCTTCCAGAGGTGCGCTGAGACAGTGACTGAGACTGGGCATGGTGGTGCACGCCTGTAATCCCAGCACTTGGGAGGCTGAAAACAGGAGGATCAGTACTAGTCTGATCTGTGTAGTGAGACCCTGTACTAAAAAACCATACTGAGGCTTTGAAAATCTTTATTGTTTTTAAAATTTTTTATTCTCGTTAAAATAAAAAGATATTGAAATTAAGACAGTATGAGTTGCAGAAGGCTTGATACATGTAACAATGGGACAAAACAGAGAAAGCAGAAACAGACTTATCCACACTTGGTTGGTGGCAAAGGCACAGAAAGCAAAGGTGGTCATTTCAATAAAAAATATTAGGTCAACCGGATAACTGTTGGGAAAACTTAACATTTACCTTGCCTCACAGTATGCGTATAAAATTAGATAGCTTGTAGAGAACTATGTGAAAAAGTTAAAACAATAAAACCTTTACAAGTTTACATAAATAAATATCTTTATGAACTTAGAGCCAGGAAAGATTTCTAAGCAGGGAACAAAAACCAATAACCATAAAGACTGACAAACTGGAAAACATCATTATTCAGAACTTATAGTCATTAAAAACACATTACAGTATTAAGAGAACCAAAGCACAAAATGAGAAGATATTTGCAATATATATATATATATATATATATATATATGATGTGTCCAGAATTTGTGAAAAGCTCCTACAAATCAATAGGGTAAAATGACAATACAATACAAAATGAGGAAAAGATTTCCATTTGACCAGCAAACATGAAAAAATGTTCAACTTCATCAATCACTGGGGAATGGATGCTAATGCTAAAGGAGATAAAGCTCATACCTATCAGAATGGGTGAGAATATAAGACTGAAAAATACTAAGTTTTGGTGAGAAATCCCAATATATTGCTAGTAAGAGTACAAATGGTGGGGCCGGGGAGATGGCTCAGTGGAATAAGCACTTCCCTGGCAAGTACAAGGGCCTGAGTTCAATCCCCAGTTCCAAAAAAGAATGAGAATGAATGTACTGATTCTACCTAGAGCACAAATCTTACAAGGATGAATCTTAAAATACTGAGAAAAAGAAGCCAGATACAAGACTATGTGTTAATATGATTCCATTTATGTGTACCTCAAAATAGCCAAAATCTACTGTTAAAGCTTTGATGGTGCTACATTTAGGAAAGAGGTTGTGTGTGGTACCGGAGAGGGAACCAAAGGAGCTTCTGAAGGGCTGGTAATGTTCTATTTCTTAATTTTGGTGATGGTAGTGTGGGATGCTCACTCTGTGACAATTTAGTGAATGAAACTATTTCTATAATTAGTTCTCCTTTCTGTGTCTGTTATGCTCCAACATAAAGACTTATTAACAAGAGTGTGTGCTTGACATGGGAAGATGCCAATAAAATATTAAGTTAAAAATGTAAAATATAAAAAGATATTGCCCAGAAATTTTTAATCAGCATGTCAGAAGATTTTCATGAAATGCCGAGTATGGGGGCCTTTGGACAACTAAGGTCTTTTTCAGCCCTGGACTCAACATTGGAGAGCCTGCTTTGGTCTACTCACCACACTCAGCATAGCAAGGCATGCAAAATGAAGGCAGGAATCCTGAACCTTGGGTGTTTGGATAAGAAATAATAAATCTAGATATTCAAACTCTCTCTCTTCCAAGGCTGAAAGCGATCAGCCCCACAAGGAAAAGATAAACAAAGAAAGAGAAATAGGAAAATGTATTTGGGAAAACGTAGCTGAAACCCTTTCCTGGGCTACCTTCTTAGCTCTACCTTCTTAGCTACCATACTGGCTGTCAGTCTGGCCTTTGGTCATTCTGGAGGGCTTCAGAAAGAATCTATCTCCCCTTCAATTGAGTCATGAACAAGACAAAATATAGGAATGTTTTATGCCCAACTTTGAGTAAATTTTCTGTGCATTCCTGAAGTTGGCAACTTTCTTCTGGACTTTGAACCTATACAGCAACTTCTTTTATCACTTATCTTTACTACCTCCCAGCCTTCTTCCACTTCTTTCTCTTCCAAAAGACCAAGGAACATGCCAATCATTTTTCTTTACCTCTGTCCCAGATTGACTCTCCCCTGCAAAAACTGGTTTTTTTTCCACTGGTCAGTAAACACCTGTATCCAACTTTTCACAATCATCCCCATTTTCCCAACCTCTCCCTGTGCCACTGCACACATGATGGGGCCCTACACTCTGTGCAGTAGGTCTGTTCACCCTTGAGTTGCCTGTCCTTTGATTTGCTCACCTTCTGCTTGGTCATATCTAGAAGACCCACAGAATATCTGTCACAGTTGAGGAAGGCACGGACTGTGTACAGGGCTTTGTGGAACTGTCTCTCGATATCTGTAAGCTCTTCAAAGACTTTGCTACCAGACCACAGCAGGATCTGAAGAAATAGAGAAACATGCTCAGCATTCTTGAGACACCAAGCAGTGGCTCACTCAGCTAGAGACTAACAGTTACTAAGTCTATCACAGTTAACTCTCATATAACGCAGAGAAGCAAATGGTACAATTATTCCAATTTTACAGATGGAGAAACAGGCTTAGGTGAAATAACTGGCCAGTTAACATAGGACATACATCTTTTCATTTTTTGTCTCATAGGCTAATAATAATAATAATAATAATAATAATAATAATAATGCTGAGGTTGTAGCCCCATGGCGGAGTGCTTGCCTAGCTGCTGGCTTTCACAAGTCTCTGGGTTCAATGCCTACAATTGCAGAAATAAATAACATTAGCTGAGTATAAGTGACCTATGTATATTATCTCACAACTTTAATGGTGATACCCCAATTATTTTCATTTTTTAAATAGGGAGATTACAGCTTAGAGAGAACAAGTGACCTGCTCAGGATCTAAGAGCTACTTAATGAGCAGAGACTCAAATCCAAGCTCTCTGACTTTGAAAATGCGTATGATGCTTGGAGACACATTTACAAACATCCACTACCTCATAACATGAGGGTCACTGGGCAGAGACTCCGCAATGCACCCCGGGCCTCTGCATTACTGTGTGGCTCTGCCAGTCCTGAGCCTCCCAATGCTTTAGTAAAAGGTCACACCCACTCCATTTCTTGAGCCAAGCTCCTTACCTGGCCACGTCGAGTCTCACAGTTGTGCAGGTAACTCAGGTGGAACACCTTCATGATTAGATTTGCAAAATTGAGGTACTTGAGAAGAATCTGAAAATGAAATAGGATTGGGCAAGCAAATGAGAAGGAGGAAAAATCTTTCCTCTGGCCGCTTCTATAGTCGGCAAATGTCTATAAGTTTAAAACCTTCATTGAAGGCAATTTCAACAACAGATTATAGAACACAAATGCAGAACCTGTTGCATTGAGTATAAAACTCATAGAATGTAGAGTATTAATGTATTCCTGAAGTATATTAATTTTTAAAAAGTTACTATTTACAGATATTCCTCCTTTAATGAGCCACCTGGATAATGACTGTTGGACTTACAACCATAACAAGCGTTGAATGAGGGATGTCTATATTGAACTTGCTGTCCCTGGCATAAGTCACTTTTATACCACTTAGTAATCACAAGTGTACTGTGAGGTAGACACTGTAAAATCATCCCCATTTTACAAATAAGCAAACAAATTTTGAGAAGTCCATTGACTTGCCCAAGTCAAACAGCTGTAGATTACAAGAGATAGAACTGGTGGCCAGGGAGATGGCTCAGTGGAATAAGCATTTCCCTGGCAAGGTGCAAGGGCCTGAGTTCAGTCCCTGGTTCCGAGAGAGAGAGAGAGAGAGAGAGAGAGAGAGAGAGAGAGAGAGAGAGAGAGAGAACAATTAACCTTCCACTCCTGACTTTAAAAACCACTGTTAGAAGCACTATTCTGTCTCATCTCCCTCAAAGAGAATCAGATGAACCTCCATCTTACAAATGGGGAATTTGAGGCCAGGCCAAACAGCAAGTTTCGGGGAACTTGGGCATGACTGTCCTAGCATGGCCAGCCCTGCACTTTCTGGGGGACACTCACCTCTTCATCTCTCTGGGTGAAGTAGGATCCTTCCACTTTATTTACAGCCATGATCACAGCCACTACATCCTTCCCGTTCATGATGGGGGTGGCCAATATGTTCTTAGTCTGGTACTCTGTGAGGTTGTCCACAAAGTCACAAAAATGCTCATCCTGAAGGAAAACAGAGACAAGCATAAGTAGGCACTGAAGAGGAACAGTAGAACAACCCAGGGTCCCTTATTGACAAGGGAATGATGACATCCCTTCAGCCAGGGCTGGGCAAGCAGACATGACTTGTGGTTGAAGTCTCCAAAGTCCAGTAGATGAAGGTCTGAGATGCAGCCCATCAAGGACCATGGAAAGGTGCGCAAAGTCTGCACCCCAGGGATGAAAGGGAGACAATGACTGAAGAGAGAGGCTGAAAGAAGGCTTCCTCGAGGTGATGACAGTAAGCCCAAAATAGAAACTTGAGTGAGAGCTATGAGGGAGTTGGGGAAAACACCCTAGTAAGTACAGTGGGTTAGATAAGGTTAGAGTGGGTTCAAGTCATGGAACAAAAAGACTTACTATGTTTAGCTTTTCTCACAATCCACTTCTAGCACCACCCAGCTAGTCCAATAAGTATCCCCATTCCATAAATGTCAGTGGAAGCCCCCCTGTTTGTAAGGCCTATACCAAACATTAAGACTTTGGATGAGTAAAATTAAAGTTTCACAGATACATCCATAATACTAATACAGGACTAAGGGCCTGACTGAAAGATGTGGGAATACAAAGCAGTATACTCCCTCCAACCCCATTCTGAAGGCAGTATAGGTTGAGTGTGAACAAGGAGGGGCCAGTTGTAGCTATAGGGCAGTATGTGTGGTCTGAATGAGGAGTCAGATCTTGGATGTTATCTTAAAGTTGAAAAAAATCCACTTTTGTGTTTCCTAGTGCCCCGTGAGTTTCCTCATTATCTGCATTACTCGAGACCTGAGCTAGCCCAAGGTTGCTCAGTGCGTGTTGTTCTGAGAATGGAAATACATTTCACAGGCTCAATTCAGGAATCCACTCACAGAACTTTTCTAAAACTAAGTCTGTACGATCTTTCCCATGATTCAGAAATTCTGAGTGTTACTGCTCTGTTTTTGGATTTCTTTACAGTTACAATGGAATTAAATAGGCAAAAGCATTGTTGTTTCAAGCCAGGTGAAGGGTAAAGGAATTAAGAGAAGCCTCTATTTGCATTAGCACTTGAGGATTAAGCAAAATCTCCAAGGAGGCATTAGCCAAAAACAATTCTGTGTCATTCTCTAAGGACACACTAATGAATTGGTGAACGCAGATGGAGGTGTGGCTTGCTCAGATACGTTTCATGTCCTCAGTTCAGTTTCTATTGAAGAATGCAAATACTTCAGCCCTACCTGCAGCTGAGGCAGAGTGTTTTGAAATCTACCAGAACGCTCTTTCCTTCTGAGTTCTCAGAACTGGAACTCTCTTATAAGCACTCCCGCTCCTAATTCACTGGTACCTACCTAATCATTGCCATGCCTATGTTTTCAGCATAGGGAATACCCTAAACAACCATGTTTCCAAATGATGATCAGAGGTAGAAGAATTAGAAGTCAGTTCACTCTAATCACTTATCTTAAAGAACAGAACTCAGAGGCCCAGGTAGCGAAAACCCAATGTCACTCACGCAGCAATCATTAGCAGAGTAGCTTCTCTATGTGAGGCACTGGATCCCGGGAGTGAATAAGAACAGGCTTCTTGCTCTAGTAAAACTGACAGAAGGGATGACAGGCTGAAGCCACATTAGTTAGTTGTGGTGGTCAGGAAAGCTTCTCTGAGGACATAGCACTGAGCTGAGAACAGAAGGATCAAAGGACTCAGGCACAGGACATGCAATCCATGCAGGAGCATAGAGAATACAAAGCCCAGGACGTGAGAATGGGTTTGAGAAGTCTGAGAAACAGAAAGATTGGTGTGTGTGTGTGTGTGTGTGAAGCATAGAGAAGGAGAGGGAGAACGAAACACAAGGACTTAGGAAGGCAGGCAGGTGCCAGATCCAGGAGGACTTTGAGAACACGGTAAAGAGTTTACATTTTAGAGTGTAATGCAATACTGCTTCTCAGACCTGATTCTCCAGTTGCCCTTTTCAGAACTTCACAGTGCCAGGCTCTATTGTACCCCATGACAATGTACTCTTAGCTAACCATGAATAAGACCTCCCCTTGCCAGCTAGCCACCCACCTCAAAGATAAGGCCCTAAACCATAGTTCAAGGACAAGTAAACAGACAGAAAAAGCTGCACATGGACCACCAAAAACAACGTTCAGCAGAGGTCCGCAAAGTTATGGCAAGTTCCACGTTGCGGGGGAAGGGTCTCTGACTCTCCCTGTAAAAACAGCCCGGAACAAAGGGCTCACGGGTCCTTAATCTTTCCAGAGTACTGATTCTTTTTTATTAGAGTAGCTATCTTCTCTTTTCCCTCTTCCTTTTCCACCTTACAAATAAAATGTCTTGCTTCATTAAATTTGTCCCTCTTTTTACTGGGTCTGAGTTTGCTATCCCAGTGGGCTGCTGGTGCAGACAGCGGTGCTTGTCCCTGGATGCAACAATCAGATGTACTTACTGAATAATAATGAAGTACTAGGCCAGAGCCAGACAACTTATGTGTATTTCTCATTATCTCATATGAGCCCTGCCACTCAAAACTGTCTTTTTCATTCTTATTCACCGAGCCCTGGCTCTGTGTCAGACATTAGCTATGCCAAGACCAACAAAATGAGGTTGCTTCTCATAGTATAGCAGGATTTCATGGAAAACAGGAACTCACAATTCAAATCATAATGCAAAGCAGGTCCCCACAGAATGAGTGACGTAACCTGGGGCCCCAGGGGTTAAGGCCTATGATTGGCTTTAGGGGTATTTCCAGAAATGGACACCTCTCTGAGCCTCGGTCTTCCCTTTGGTAAAATCAAGAGTGATGGAGCAGGCTCTCCTTGAGGTTTCTCTCTTCTCTAGCGTCCTGGGTCCTAGGTCTCCAAGAATGGAAGGACAGTAGAGGCAGACCGGATGTGACCATCTCTGAGATGATGGTCTTCTCAGGGTCAGCCTTCAGAAGCAAGAGTGGTTGGACAAATGAAGTGCTGCAGAAGAGCTGTCATTTATTCCTTCCCTCACTCAGCCAGAAGCAATGAATACCCTCACTGTCCCAGCTTCTGGACTAGGTGCCAGGAACCAGCGGTGAGTAAGACAGGGACAGACAGCCTCATGGCTTTCCTGTTAGGAAAGACGGTTAAGGTTAATAAAAACATGATTCCCTATTAAATTAGAATTTCAAGTAAATAATTTATCATTTGAGTTGTATAGTTGTATGTCAAATATTACATGGGACTTATTTAGATTAAAATATTATTCTTTGTGGGGGCCTGCCCATTAGCTCAGTTGTTTAAGTGACTGCTTAAACAGAGCAGTCAGTCTCAGGTTGCTGTGGTTCAATCCCCAGATGACCAAGCCATATCAGACCTGCCCTGAAGGCATCCTGAACCAGCAAAAAAAAAAAAAAAAAAAATCCAGCCTGAGTATACAAACTGCTAAATCATCGTGGCCCTGATTCAACATGGCTGAATCCCAAAAGCAATAGCTCATCTTCCCATTGACCACTTCCTCCTTCTTCCACACGCTGGTCCCGAATACAACTTCCTTCTACCTCCCCCGCAACTCTCCACCCAACAAGGGAGACCCCAATCAGCTCTAGGCGGCACTGAACCTGTCCCTCAAACCCTGCCCCTACAAGAAGTCCGTAAGATCTCAGCCTTCGTTTGTCTCAGGTCAGAGGAGCTCCCTCAGATCCTCTCCATGTCCTTGGGGTCAATAAAGCCTGCCCCCCCATCCCCACCACCCTGCTTCTTTTACTTCTGCACTGAAAAAAACCTAACACTTCACCTAAAACTCAAACTTAACTGGGCATCTTACATCATATCTGGAAGTTCTAATTACAGTTTTTCCTAGAATGATTCTAAGAATAAAAGAAATCTGCCAGTGATAGGTATATTAGAGTCCTAGAAAATTCTTTATGGTTTCACTTTTCAGAAATACAGTTATTGTAATCATTTCTCAAGTGTTTGAGGTCACTTTTCAGCAGGCCAGGGACAACCTAGACTCCAATCCATACCATGTCCCTCCTCCATTCACCTTTACCTTTTGGCTGTTAAGACCATGTCCTGCCCTTAGCCAAAAACTGAGGAAAGATTTTCTGGGAGGACAAAGCAAATGACTTGCAAATACTGAGTACACAAAACTCCTTGGCCTGGACTTACTGCACCCCCAGGCCTGAGTCACAGCCAGGGAGATTGCCCCCCACCCCAGGCCAATAGCTTACAGGGAAAGACAGGTGTGGCTTCCCTGGTAAACTCCACGGGTTGGGCAGGAAGCAGCAGTCCATCATTTGCTCAGAAATGCAGCAAACTGTTGGGTGTGAATCTTTTGGAATCAGAGGACCTTTCTAAATTTTCAATCCCATAATGCCAGGGTCCACTGAAGCTTTGTTCTCTTTTCCTAGAGGCAAAATCTAAACCACAAACCTGATACAGCATCCATCACTTAGAATAGATCCCTAACAGCAATAACAAAATAATGCTAATAAAAATGAAGAGGAACTGTCAAGGTGAGTCATTACCATGAGCCATGAATAGTGCTGAATGAGAAATACTCCCCTTATTTAACCCTTACGATGCTGTGAGGTAGCTGTTATCACTGTTTTGTATGTTAGAAAATGAATTTAAATAAGCTAAATGATTTGCAAAGACTGAGTTCTTAGAAAGTGCCAGAATTCACACCTAGATCTGATCTCAGCATAAGATCTTAGCTCTCTGGCGTATGACTAGAAATGACCATTCTTCTGTGACTCTCAGTCCAGTACTCTCACTGTATAGATAAGGACAGAATACGGAGTAGCAAAGGGCCCGCTCTAGGGCTCAAGCCCAGAGTGCCTGGGTGCAGACTCCCTGCCTACTGTGCTGCTTTCTGTTTGTGGGACCCTAAGCAAGTGATTCAGCCTTTCTAGCTGTCAATTTTATCATCCGTAAGATAGATAATAAAAGTTTTTTCATAAGATTATTATGAAGGTAAAACAATCAAGACAGTACATGTGATTAGGACAAAAGTCCGGAGTCTACAGAAGGGAGAACAAACTCCAGCTGAACAGGAGCACACCCCCCTTCCCCAACCTTCAGCCTGGAGAGCATTGCCAGGGGGAGTGAGGGAAGATGAAAGCAGAGATTAATTACCCCACTGCGGAGGCCACCCAGTATGCTTCCCACTGAGGCCCAAGCCTGGGTTTCCTGACTCATTTGAATTCTTATAGTAGTAGATTCTTGGAGTAGAAGTCCTGACTTGGCCCTGACTCTTTGATGACCGTGGGGAGACCCCTTTTCAATGTCTCCTGGTTCAGTCCTTAACAACTTAACGAGACAGTTGGATAAAAGGATCTCAGAATCCCCTCTGTCCCCTGCTGTAAACCCCAGACACTTAACCTGAATTTAGGCCAGGGGTAAGGCAAGAACAAAGCCAAAGTGTCTGGGGGCTAGATCTTGTAAATGGCTGAACCTGGTCTTCTTGTTTGGTTAGCAGCAGTAAAAAAAGACCCAGATGAGCCTGTTGTGATGGGGCAAATATTCTTTTAATTGAGACAGGAGTTAAATTATTACATAATTCCTTGACATAGGTTGAATCTCATATACTTCATTTGTTGACCACTTGCTTTGCACCAGACATTGCACAAGATCCTAAGATAAATGGGGAATAAGGCAGACATGGCCTCTGACTCCAGGGCTTGTTGTGGTAACTAATTTTAGGAACCAGACTCTAGTGGGAAGATACAAGAGGCTTTCCTACTGAGATCTGAAGGATAAGTAGGAGTGACCCTGACAGAGGACTACATGGGAAATTGCACTGTAGCCTTTAAATTTCAAAAACTTTTATTTATTTATTTGGTACAGGGTCTCACTACACAGCTTGGACTCATAGTGATTCTTCTGTCTCCACCTCCCCAGCGCTGGGATTACAGGCATGTGCCACCACATCCATTTTTGTTGGTCAAACCCGGGTCCTGTGCTTGCCAGGCAGAAGCTTCGACTGCTGAGCTATCTCCCCAGTGACATTGTGTCCTTTAAAAAATAATGTCAGTCATGGGGCCAGCCAGATAGCTCAGTGGACTAAAGCACTTGCTTAGGCAGAGTGCAGTGGCTGGAGTTCAATCCCTGCCCCCGGGGTGCACTGAGATGGCCACTGAAAGTGGGCATGGTGGTGTACACCTGTAATCCCAGCTCTTGGGAGGCTGAAAACAGGAGAATCACTGAGTCTGATCTGTGTAGTGAGACCCTATGGACACTGTAGACCCTATAGACCCTGTGTCAAATACATTTTAAAAAATACATACAAAAAAAAAAGTTAATGTCTGAAGTCTGGTGTGGCGGGGCATTCCTGTAATCCAAGTACTTAGGAGGCTGACAGAGGAGAATTGCCCAGTGTTCAGGGACAGCCTGGGCTACATAATGAAACCCTGTTTCTAAAAAACTAAACAAACAAACAAAAGCTAATGTCCCAAAAGGGGAAATAATTTGCTCATGATGATCAATGAGGTCTTTGTCAGAACTGAGGATAGAAACCCATGGGCCTGTAGACTCTTAGAAAAAGAACCAAGAGCTTAAGAAAGGTGACCAATGTTAACACATACAGTAATGGGACAGTTGACCATCAGATCTCCTTATGTAAAGCATGAAGAAAGATCTATATCACTTCGGTAATATTTTTGACAAGAATGCGCAGCCTGGATCTAACATCAAACAAGCCCAAATGGAAGTATATTTCTACAAAATACTTCCTCTATACCCCTCAAACATCAAATTCATGAAAAACACAGACTGAACAACTATTTCAGATTCAAGTATATAAACTAAACATAAAGGAGTACATAGGTATAGTTAAGACACTGGCAAAAATTTAATATGAGCTGCTTGTTAGATAAGTATTATATCAACATTACATTTCTTGAATTCAATCATTATAGTTCAGATATGTAAGAAATGTACCTGTTCTAAACCTGTAATCCCAGCACTCAGGAGGCTGAGGCAAGAGGCACCAAGGTGAGCCAGAGCCACATAGTGAGTGTAAGGCCAGCCTGAAGGACATATGCAGCCAGACCCTATCTCAAAAAAACAAAACAAAATAAATCAAAATAGAATGGAATATTTAGGTCTGAGATGAGATCTGTAAATTCCTCTCAAATAAGTCAGAAAAATGGAGGCAGAAAATAAACATGATAAGATGGTGATGATTTGCAGATTTAGGTGAAATCTAGTCTTTTGCATTATTTTAAAATTCCTCTGCTTAGTTGGAATTTTTTTCCCAAACAAAATATTTGTAGTGCCGGGTGTGGTAGTGCATGCCTGTAATAGCAGCTTGTGGAACGCTGAGGCAGGAGGATTGCATACAGTTTGAGGCCAGCCAGGGCTACATAGTGATTTCAAGGCCAGCCTGAACTACAAAATAAGACCCTGACCAAAAAAGAAAAAAAGAAGTTATAAGTAAATGAATAAAGGTGGCTTGTTATCACCAGTCTGGTCTTGGAGGCCAGCAGCTTCCCACCCCACTTGTAGCCCAGGACTCCAGGGAATAATGCCTCACTGCCCTCTGTTATGGGGAAAAGAGTACCTCCTCTGTGTTGGGGACGTTGGCCAGCTTTTTAGAATGTGCAACGTGTCCCACGACACCCATGTCCAGAGGGAAGACAATCTCTGAGTCGGGCATCACCAGGCAGTCTTCAAGGACAGCGTCCTTGTGCACGTTGAAGAGCCGGGTGGCCAGCTCTGCGATGCCATTGCGGGCCCTGTACATAAACAAGCTCATCCGATCTGCCTGCAAGAGGAAGCACAGCTTCTTCATGACATTGAAGGTGCACTTCTCAGTCTGTAAGTTTTCCTGGAAGTCCCGTAGGAGATCAAAGATGATTTCACTCTCTTCCACACTGCTCAGTGAGTGGTAGCTGCTGAAGTCCACGGCCACCTCCTTGGCTCCAAGAAGCTCTGCGATAACCTTGGCCCGGTAGCGGAGGTTGTAGTACTCTTTGGCAAAGCCAATATGTGAGTCCAGAAACTTTTCCACCTCTTCTGCTGTCACCTCACCCATGGCTGGGAATCCCTCTGGCTACTAGTGTGGAGTGGCTAAGGTTAAAGACTTCTAAGGCAGTCTGTGGCAAGTTGAGTCAGAATGCCCTGCTATCATCTGGACCTCTCAGGTCTTGTCTGTCAGTCTCATGGACAAGGTCTCATAGAAGCCAGAATGAGCTTGGGGGATTACCTCATTAATATTTCCTGATAATAAGGATTATGAGGATCAGTGTGTTCCAGATGCTACTGGGCTCATGGTAGGAGACTGTAAGAGTTCCCTTTCACCTTGGTCTTCTAAGAGCTGAGATTTCTGTACAGAGCAGGCAGTTATCCTTTCAGTTGGCCTTAAGCAATGTATACTGGTCTAGCTGAGATGCTGGTGGTAATTTTTGAAGATGGCACATGTGTTTCCCTGATAACCCACACCTGCTGCTCTCCAATATGAGCCAGGTTGAGACAGGATGAAAAGCTAGTGCTCCACGCTGTCGGCTGGGATCGAGCCTCAAGATAGAGGCTGCGATTTCCTGGGGCTTAAGGATTACACATCAGAGCTGAAGCACTGACCCCAAAACATAAGATACTATCTCAATAGCATAATGCAGATTACTCTGTCTGCATATGATGGAGGTAAATGCAAACCACCCACCTAGCCCAGCTCACAGTAATCATGTACGTCCTCAAGCCACTCCTCCTATGCATGTCTTAGTGTCTTTGTTTTCACCATGGGTTGCACTTGGAGTGGTAGATTGGAATTAACTCAGTGGAATTCCAATAACGTATTTTTAGGATTATAAGTATAGATTTTTTGGGCTGAGACGAGAACCAGGAGGGACTCCTACACACCTCTACACTGTAAATATAGTTGCTAGAACTTTGAACTTTGTAAATGAACTTTATTGGAAAGTAGATTACTTCCTTTGTTGTAGCATATAATAAATTCTTGGGGCACTGCACCCATCCTTCAGCAGGGAGGACAAAGGTTCCCCCTGCTCAAAGGTAAACATGGTGACCTCAAATCCTGAAGATTACTTTTACCAGATTTTAAATTCAACATTTATGTTTGTGATATTAATCTATATTATTATGTGTAGCGATAGTTCATTTATTCTTGTTGCTCTGTAGTATTCCATTAAATGAATAAACCATGTTTTATACATTATTATGAAAAAAAGGGTGCCTCTCCTGGGGCTGGCAGCCCACACCCACCACACATTCCATCCAAATCTTTTTTTCTGGCTCTCACCCATGTTGTCTTCTCATACTGCAAGCTTCCTGGTCATACTGGTCATCTCTGGTTATCTTAACCCAGCCAGTCCCCAGTACCCTGATCATAGTTCTTCCCTGTCATATCATTGTTTACCTTGTTATATTTATTTATTACATTTATTATCAGAAATTATCTTAGCTAGGCGTGGTGGCACACACCTATAATCCCAGAACTAGCAAGGCTGAGGCAGGAGGGTCACTATGAGTTTGAGGCCAGCCTGAATGGGCCTCAAGAAAGTACCCATCTAAAAAGAAAAGAAAAGAAAAAGAAAGAAAGGGAAAGATTATTATTATTATTATTATTATTATTATTATTATTATTTTGAAGCAGGGTGTTGCTGTATAGTTCAGGCTGCCTCTGAAACTATATAGCCCAGGTTGCAGGTTGGCCTCAGACTTGTAGCAATCTTCCTGCCTTAGCCCCTTCCCCCCATTTCTGGGATTACAGGCATGTACCACCACACCTGGCTAAATCATCTTGTCTGATTCTGTTGCAATATCTCTTCCCTACCATTCCATGAGGTTTATGGGTTTATGAGGGTGAAGACTTGTCCAGGTTGGTTCCCTAGGCCTAGCAGTGCTGCCTGGGACATTCTTAGACTTCACTATGTTATTTTTATGCATTGTATATGTTCTTCATTAAAAATTTAAAAATACACAAAAGCACAATGAGAAACTAAAAATAAAATATAATTCCGGGTATTTCATAGCCAGTATTTTTGTACATTTAAAATTTTTGAGGAAAAAATATAAATAAAAGACTGTACCATGGTTTTTTTCCCACTTTACAAAACAGCAAGAAGAAATATCTTTTCTGGGGGTGGATAGTCTTTTTGAGGATGGGTTGTTCAAAGCAAGCCCAACACTTCCCTACGCCCTTCTCGTGCATGGCCTGTACCACTTTTTACTCTTGTATATGTTCCCATCAGGGAGCTCTGTTGGCAGGAGGTCCTCAGCGGAACCAAGCAAATGCTGAGGACATGCTCTTCTTTTTGGTACCAGGGATCAAACTCAGCACCTTGCGCTTGCCAGGCAGGCACTCAAGCCACTGAGCTATCTCCCCAGCTCGGACACCACGCTCTGGAACCACCCGCACTGTGAGCTGAAATGAACCTTTTACTTGCAAATTACCCCCGTTTCCACTGCTTTGCTATAGCAACAGAAACAGACTTCCAGCTGCTGAGTACAAATTGCCTGTTGTCCTGAGAGGAATTACCTGCCTCTGTAATATGCTTGACTGTAGATGTCAGAGTAAAAACAAAACAAAACGAAACAACAGCAATGCCAGAACTGGAAATCTGAAGCTTCCTTCAATGGGACTAGGGGCTATTGGTGACATGAGGAGACATGTCTTGTGTGACCCAGGTGAGAGGACAGTGTGCACTGCTAGGAAGAGGAGTGGGCTGTACAGGGTGCAGGCCAAAGAGCCACTGACTCTTCTGTGACTGTGAGAAAGTCATGGACCCTCTCAGGGCTTGCTTCCCTGTCAACTAAACAAGGTGCCGAATAGCTGGCCTATCCTTCCTGACCAACAAACTTTGCTGAAGGAGTCTCCCAGAATAATAGCTGCCCTGACTGTGCGATGCATCTTTTGTTTAATAACATATGAATATCTGTCTGTGCTATTAAATTTTTTGTTACCTGTTAATTTTCAGTAGCCTCATAGACTTTTACAGTATCTGCGCCCTAATTTAACATATTTCCAACTGTTATTCAGGCTGTTTCTAAGTTTTATTTGATTATCTTCTGCTCTTCTTAATCAAAAACTTGACTGAAATGATGCAACAGGGTCATCACTAATCCTTCAAGTCCTGGCTACCCAGAAATCTGTGTTGAAATAAAGAAATAATAAGAAAGTTGATATTTTAGTGTCCAGGTCATATTTTATTTTAAAACATCATCTCCCATAGCTCTTAGCCCACATTTCTGAAAAACCAGATCTGGAATAGTGGAGCTTGTGATTACCACGAAACATCAAATAACAGATTATTTTTTGTACCTAAATATTTGTAGGAAGAATAATTTGCCCTGATTCACCCTAGAATAAGAGTCACATTTCTTTTCTTTCTCCAAGACAAATTTTTAGTGCTCCAAGCCTCCACATGGCTATCCTGGAAGGATATTCAATTCCAATTATCATTACAACAAATGCCCCACCCTACAGTCCTGTGAAGAACCATTGACCTAGCTTAGTCCAGCCCTGTAGAAGCCCTCTGGGCTTCAGTCCATGCTGTATTCACAAACGAGCCTCTATGGAAGCTGGTTTGGCCCCTGATTGGCCCACAGTTCTAACCCCAGATGGGGCTCCCGTGTTCTTGCTGTGGGTAGGCTTCCCTGGAGAGGGCACCAATAACCACCCAAGAGGAGGTCCTCCTACCACTCCAGGGAAAGGAGAAGGCCCTAGATCTTTTTACTCAAGGATCCTGCAGAGCCTAATTCATTTTTCTGTCTTAAGGAAGCCTCTCAAAATTCTCCTGCCTCACTACTTAGCCCTCCCTTTCAAATGGCGAAATTAGTATTTCCACATCAGACCGAAAATTATAAAAAACAGAGCTTATTAATAAAGCCAGCCATCAGACCCTTCCCGGGCTATGGATCTTAAATGTCTGGCTGGCCTTCGAATATGCTTCCCAGATCCTTCCAAATTAGAAGCATGGCCACCTAATTCTTAGTTTCATTTTGTCTCTGCTTAAATACCTTCTTGGTTTCCATGGCAATGGATTCTTCTTTGAAATTAGTTTTGTTTTCTTCTTATGTCCACAACATCTTTTTTTCCCAAAATTTTATTGATAAACAGCAATGAGACAGTTTCAAATCAAATCGGAAGTACAGTTTCAACAAATAACACACTGCATATATTCTTCTTAGTGGTTAATTGCTGTACAAGATGCGGACTTGAGATCCTATTCACAAACACCATTAGAACAAATCATTCTATTCATTAAGAGAATGCAACTATATATCTATCCCAACCACTTTGAATACACAGATACAAAATGGACATTCATCTGTATACCCCATTTTTTCTAAGTTCCATTATTGAATATTATAGGTGTGTAAACTCAGCAAAATATTCTAAAAGAGTCCAGTAGACCATAATAGCATTGGGTCTTCTGTTTAACTGGCAATGTCAGAAATTATTGACCTGAGTCCCCCACAGCTCAACATAACAGCATGGCTTGACTTCCTGTATTTCGTCTTCATACTTTTCTACTGGATGGATAAGACCAACGTAAAGCAGGACCTGTGCAATAAGAGTTGTAGCTTTTTGGTCTGAGAAGTGAAATCCCCTCAGGATTTATTCTGAGATCCTGTACCTCAGATTGTAGAACCTTTGTCAGTGTCAGCCATGTGGATGAGTCACGGCCATTGCTTGGCCAATGTGCTCTCTGTGAAAGCCAGAGAGAGGGTTTTCTCCCCATGTGACTCTCCTTAGGCACACTCTACATCATTGATCACTTTCCCGTCCACAACATCTTAACAAGGGTCGGAAAGGTTATGAAGACGACAAGATGCAATGTATTAACATTATTGTAACTGTCCTACTAACCTGTTTTGAAATTGTCTCATTGCTATTTCTTTTTCATTAAAAATTAATTTAAAAATTTCAAAAAATAGATAAAATAGAAGGGTGTGAAAGGAATCAAGGAGTTACAGCATCTTCACATGGGTGGGAAGGCTAAATCAGAGCTTCTTTTGCCAGGATCAATTAATGCAATTGAGAGCTCCCACCCCCTCCCTGCAACTTCTCCCTGACTCCAGAGCAATTCAGCGTGCTTCCACACTAACGCCAAGATCTGGAATGATTGTTTCCTTGGATTTAAGAATTGTCGCTTCCAGCCTTGCTACACAGTAGCCCTGTGAGACAAGTGGTCAGGCAGGGACACTCTCCAACACACACATACCAAGGAGCTAGAAGACAGGGAACAAAGGGAAAATACCTATAATTATATAGAATACTATTTGTAATACTAAAAGAATAAGACTGGTGGTGTACCTCACAGGAAGAGTGCTTGCTTAGATTGTGTGAGACTCTGGGTTTGAACTTCAGCATCTTAAAAAACAAAGGAAGATAAATAACATAAATGCCCACCAATGATTATATAAATGTCCTTGTCAAGGAATAAAAGTACAACTTAGTTTAAGGTTTTTATTGGCTTTATTTACAGTTCTAGAATTAGCAAGACTTCATTCCATAAAGTAGAATGAATGCTGTGAAGGGGCAGTAGCGAAGTTTATTTATTTGTTTACTTTTATAAAAAAGTATCAAATTTATTTCATAGTTTTGTTTTTAAATTAGAGATGTTGGATAATGACTAACTTACAGTGTATCATAATATTGCAGGCAGCCGAGTTAGATAGAAATATTATAGGCAGTCAGACAGGGCCAGGCCCTCAAAGGAGACAGCACGGAAGAGGAGATGCCTTAAACTGTGGGAGGGGCAGATGCTCCTGCCTTGAACCAGACCTAAAGACCTAAAGGCCAAACAAATGCTAACCGAGTAGCACCTGGGATTGATATTCTAAATAGGTGTCAATCACCTGGAAAGACCCAAGTGAGTCACTAGCCCAACACGCAACAGAAAGAGACCCTGTCACACATTCCAACCCCCAACAGGGAGAGACCCTGTCCCATATTCATGCCCACTTGCTATGTGACTCTCTTTCCCATTTGATACTGGATTTAATCAGTTTTACCAGAACAATGGCACTTGTAATCCCATTGATTGACCATAGGTTTGTCCCACCTCCTGCCCACCTAAGTGAGTTCCCATTCTCTTCACCTTAGTCCCACATGGTTTTACACTATAAAAGTCCCTGGAAGAGACAGCTTCCCGGGGAACTACCCACTCAGGCCCCTCTCCTGTCCCTCTCTTGGACAGGAGCTTTCTTTCTCTCAATAAATATATTCTGCTCATAACCTCCATTTGTTCCTAAAATTCATTCTTCGGTTTTAGAGAACGTGAACTCGTGCAGGTCAGGTCGGGAGATCGTTTTTCCCTATGTCATTTGTAGGTTCCCTATATGGTTTGGAGGTCACCCACGCAGGATCAGTTTTTCTTCCTGTATCATTTTGGAGGTTTCCACCGAGATCACTGGACGAAGATACGAGTTTGCTTTTCTTTCATGAATTCTGGATTGGGACTTGCTTAGGTAACAAATTTTTATGCTTCAAATGTTAATGTCTTTGCCCATTGCTCATAATTAATTGTTCATACTTTGTTTCATACAGTTTTGTCTCATAATACTGTTAAAATTGTTTACAATTGCTTATGCTTTGTCTTTATGTAGTTTTGTTAAAATGTTGGTCAAAATGCTGTTGGTAAACCTAAATTAAAATATAAAAATGTTACAAGTTCATGATATTTCTTTAATGGGACATTTATGACTATTTTGCACTTGTATATGTTGCATTTGAACTGGTATTCCTAAATGCACTGGTATTCCTTACTTGAATTTAGACAATAGCGCTACAGAGAGTAACAGTAGTAAGCCTCCCAGTGGATTTTATGTAAACTTTTGTAAAATGGGACTTTTAGCCAGCTCGGACTTAAAAAATATACATGCCTGTATATGAAACGCAGGACTCCTTTTGCCAGTTAAATGACCTTAGGTCGGCAACCGTTCTTAAAGACTTGGAGGACAGATTTCACTGGGATAGACTGGTTCTGATCCCCCTCTACACGCTAGAGGAAATGTCAGGCCTGCTCTGTTTCAGTTTCCTTGCTTTGACTTTATTCCTAATTTTCCTGCCTCTTTGTACTTTCCCTTTTAGAGGCATGTAAAATTAAAAAACTTTATAGACCGTTCCAACTAAGTAAAGCCCTTAGAAAATGAGTGTTTGTTAACACTGAAAACAGAAAAGTCATTTTAGAAAAAGGACACATACCCCGTCTCTGGGTCAGATGAGACAAAGAGGACTATGCCCGTCCAGGAGGACACATATAAAAGCCATGTCCCAGCTTAGTGTTCTGGGCAGGTCTCCTTCGGGAGACTAAACCTAAGACACAGTGGAGAGAACCGACTTCTGGGTGACACCAGAAGGAGCTATCTCCAAAAGCAGCACACTTATGGGACCAAAACACATTTAGTATAAGGGAGGATTCAATCTTTCCTCCTAAGTCTAATTATCATTATGGATCAGAGATAAGTTGTGGACTTTAAAGCCTTAAATGGAAAGTGCTAGTAATCTTGTTCAGGCTTTTGAGTATCCCTTATAGAACTTAGACAAACTTAGAGCAGCTGCCACTCTTTGAAGCAGAGGACAGGTTTCCCCAGCCACTCTTTGGTGAATCCCCATTGAAGCCTATGGCTGATGGAATGTTGACCAGAGAAACTGCTGGATTCCTTTCTGGAGACATCTCTAGTTGTGTGAGCCAAAAGAAACTGAAAATACCTGAGGGGTTATGGCCGAAGGTTCCTTGGTAGAAACTGGCTCTTGACCACTGAAAGATCTCCACTTACCTACTATACTTTTTTTCTCTCTCTGCTAGCAAAGTAGGAATTTAACCTGAGCTTTTCAGTAGAACATGTTAATGAGTCACTCTGAGAAATAAGGCTGAGACAGTTTGCAATAGTGGTTATCAGGGGAAGTTTACATCTGTGCCTTACATGTTAATTATAGAGTAAGATTTTTTGCCAGCTGTATTGTCTTTACCAACATGTAAAATGTGATTGCTAGATGATAAATATAATTTTCACCTGTGAGCTTCAAGGTTAAACCTTGTTTAGTTGCTAAAAATGTTTACCTAGGTGATCAGATGAAAATCAAGTGTTTGTAGATTGGTTCAGTGCACGGGGCCAAATCTCTCCAGTCAATTGTTCTATCTATCTCTATCAGTGATCTTTGTAACCTGAGAAGTGCTCACTTCTACCTGACCTTTTATGCCACAGTTAATGCTTCCTTCTGCAGACACTCAGGTCACCAGACCAATTGTAACTTACAAGTAGTAAGAGTGAATAAAGGGTTTGTGAGATATTTCAGGAGATAGGAATGGCGCACCAGTTCGAGGGTGGATAGGCTGGTGGGATCTTGTCTCCCTCTCTCCAGCAGGAGCATCCACCTGCCCTGGAGAGGGCTACTCAGGGACGCCTGGGTGGAGGAATCAATTAAAACAAGGTGGGGATGCCCAGAAAGGTAATTTCTATTGAATTCCAGGTTATCTCACAGTCAAAGTCACTTACTCCTTTAGAGTGTGCTTCATTAGGCACCGGAAGACGTTTGATCCTTACATGTTAAGAAGAGCCGTTTAAATGAATTAAAGAAAAAAATATCAACTGTGATGCTAGTTTATAACTAAAAAGATGATGTAACAAGAAAAATGGTAAAAATGTCTGTCTTATGTTCAGATTTTGTTTGCATTAAAAAGGTCATTGTTATCTAAGTTTTAAAATATAGATGTGAGCAACAAGAAAACCAAGCAGTTCGGCCTCGCTCACCATTGGTGAAAGTAAGTTTTCCCCTATTTGCCTTTCTAGTCTAGAGGGTTTGGTCTTCTAAAGCAGCTGTAATACAGCCCTCTACAGGGCTACACCCATTCTTCACTAAATCTATACAAGATTTTCAAGGACAATACTTTTTTTTTAATTAATTTTATTGAAAAAGAAAGAGCAATGAGACAGTTTCAAAACAGGTTAGTAGGAAAGTTACAATAATTAACACATTGCATATTGTT
>NW_004524616.1:5241124-5248406 GCF_000260255.1 Octodon degus
GGCCCAAGGACAATACTTTTTATAAAAAAAAGTAAAGAGACAGTTTGGAACTTCCACAGTTCATTCACCTTAGATTACCCTGATAAGTACATTGATGTCTTTAGACAATTTATTCAGACTTATAAACTAGATTAAAAAGATATAATGTTAATCCTAAACCAAGATTTGACTTCTATGAAAATACAGACATTACAAGCTGCTACTGCATTTGGAGAGGAATAGCATATTGTTAATTTTAAACAGCCAAGAGGTAGACAACCAGTGAAACTTCCAGTTCCCACTGGAGTCCAAATAGTCAGACCCCTGGTGGCCTAATAGTGGGGCAGGACACTGAAAAAGACATTTTCTTTCAAGCATTGTATTCTTGTAGGACTAAAAACTAAAACCAAGACTTCTTGTTATTTTAGATTTTAGATATTTACCAGGAGAAAGATGAACACCCCTCTGATTCCTTGTAATAGAGGCACTGGTAAGACATACTTCCCGAGATGCTAGTTAAAGAGAGGGACAGATCACTCTTACAGGTAAGTTCATTACTCAGTCAGCTCCAAATATTAGAAAAAAGCTACAAATGATAGCTTTTGCTCTGTACCACTCATTTAAACTTTGGTAAAAACTGTTTAAATGTCCTATAATTAGAACTGGGAGAAAAAACAAAGAGATCAGAAAATGGCTGTCATTATTGTGGCCTCAAAACAGACCCTAAGTCTGATTCTCTTGGCTCCAAGAAGAGCTCAACAGCAATGAGGTTCATCTCTTGATGAGGTTAATCTGCTACTGCTGTCAGAAGCCAGGCCACTGTAAGAGGGACTGCCTTAAGAGGCCCCAAACCATGCCCTGACTGCCAAGGTAACCACTAGGAGTGAGACTGCACCCTGAAGTGGAGGCCCCAGAGCTCAAACTCAGCTTCCCAGATGGTCCAGTAGGACTAAAGAGCCCTGGGCCTGCCTCTTCCCTCTGGCTGCACTATTATTTCTACCTGTCATCTCCATGGAGGAGCCCTGAGTAATCATGACTAGAGAAAAACCCAGCCTATTTCTGGATATTGTTACAGGTCTCTTTGTCCTTCTCTAGCCCTGACTTTCCTTCCAGTCATCATACTGCAATAAAAAGATTTTAAAAGACATCTTGCTTTAGCTATAACTGAGATATTACAATAGATTCAGGTTACTAACCAATCATAATTATGCTAAGACTAGTTTTTCCAAATGTAATATGTATTGTTGTTCATGTACAAGGACTTAAAAGATATTTCATTGGTTTAATCTGACTAAATGAGTATATGTCATGATAAGTATATGAGTTAACCTGGTTGATTTCTGATATAATGCAGGTATTTTATGTTGATAGTAAATACATGTGAGACCTCTCTTAACTAAACCTAGAGGAGTTTATAGCAAACTGTCAGACTCCATAAATAAATGGGTCTAAGAGCTAGTGAGTTACGATTGCTAGGTCTCAAAGTTTATAAATGTACCTGTTAGCTTGAATGTTCATGCTTTGATTATATGTGCTCTAATTTCTCAAAAAATTTGTTCTTCCTAAAAGATACCAAAACCCAGGTAATTATACAGGTAAAATCTAAAATCAAAAAGTTATATCTTGCTCAATGAGCCCCAGATTTCTGACACAAGCTATAAAAGTTAAAAGGGTTTATAGGAATAAATTTGTCTGAGTTGAGGTGTTTCATAGTAAAGAGGATACAAAATAAAATTATAGGGAGTCAGGGAGCTGGCTCAGTGGAATAAGCATTTGCCTGGCAAGCGCAGTGGCCTGAGTTCAATCCCTGGTTCCGGAAAAAAAATTATAGATAAAAAATAAAATAGTAATACTAGCATCCTATGGGAAAGAAGGCCAGTAGAAAAATTAAAAAAGTTATGCTTTCCTAGATGCAGACAGAAAAAAAGAAACATTTCAAGCAGAAATGTCCAAAGCTGCTAGAGAAAAAAAAAGGTGTTCATGATAAAGTCAAAAAAGTTTCAGATTGATAAGATCATGAGTCTTTACCTCTCAGCCTAAGGAACCCATGTTAACTGACAATATAAAAAAAAAAAAAGCCTGTTAGACGTTTGATAGATGCTCATACAGATTTATCAATAGTTATAGGAGACACTTCCAGATCCTCACCTCCATCCAAGAAGCCGATATTTGTAATCCCAAAGTTATGTTATTAAAATCCCATCAAGTGGATTCCAATCTACCACTTTTGATGCAACCCACGGTAAAAATAAAAACACTAAATTATATTTTCAATCATCAGGGAGTCAAGGGGCGCTAAGTCCAGCCACAAAGATGGCTTTCCAAAACCAAGAGAGCTACCAAGGGCCTCACCCAGTTTTTATTCTGTGGGGGAGTGGCTTGAGGAGGATTGACTGAGAATTATGGGAAGAAGGTGATCATTGTAAGCTGAGCTAGGTGGGTGGCCTACATTTACCTAAGGCCAATTGATAAACAGAAGGCCTAGCCGGCTCTGTACATAAAAAATAGGGTCATGTTCAGTAAAATGGAGACAGTCCCTATTCTTCCAAGGAGAGCTGCTCCGGTGGTCCTCCATAGGTGGTTACCCAGCCAGTGACCCCACTTACAAGCTAGAGTACTCAGTGTTTTCCCTATTTCTGACAATTCATGTGCCCCAAGTAATAATAGAGTTAGTAAAATATAAAAGGCCATTTTGTTTGTGACAATATACAATGGCCATAAAAGATAAAAGAGATTAAACCTCACATTTAAGAGATATTTGCTAATAGACCTACAAAAAGTTCTAACTCATCTTTTTCATAATTATCCTGTTGTGATTTTTTAACTTGTTTCTTTGGCTTTGTCTCCTCCAGACTCAAAACTATACGTCTACCCAAGAAAAAAATGCCTGTCATCTATCGAGAGCCTTTAGCTAAAACCTCTGAAAAATATGTCTGACTGCCAGTCAACAACAATGACCCATTTCAGCATGAAGAAGCCAGAGCAGTCTTCGCCCATATTTCCCTTCACGACAGTTCAGGTTACTTCTTCAGAGGGGGGGAATATTACAGGCAGCCGAGTTAGATAGAAATATTACAGGCAGTCAGACTGGGCCAGACCCTCAAAGGAGACAACACAGAAGAAGAGATGCCTTACAACTGTGGGAGGGGCAGATGCTCCTGCCTTGAACCAGACCTAAAGGTCAAACACATACTAAAAGAGTAGCACCTGGGATTGATATTCTAAATAGGTATCAATCACCTGGAAAGATTCAAGGGAGTCACTAGCCCAACACCCAACAGAAAGAGACCCTGTCCCACATTCTAACCCCCAACAGGGAGAGACCCTTTCCCGTATTCATGCCCACTTGCTATGTGACTCACTTTCCCATTTGATACTGGATTTAATCAGTTTTACCAAAACAATGGCGCTTGTAATCCCATTGGTTGACCATAGTTTTGTCCCACCTCCTGCCCACCTAAGTGAGTTCCCATTCTCTTCACCTTAGTCCCACATGGGTTTACACTATAAAAGTCCCTGGAAGAGATAGCTTCCCGGGGAACTACCCACTCAGGCCCCTCTCCTGTCCCTCTCTTGGACAGGAGCTTTCTTTCTCTCAATAAATATATTTTGCTCATAACCTCCATTTGTTCCTAAAATTCATTCTTCAGTTTTAGAGAACACAAACTCGTGCAGGAGATTGTTTTTCCCTATGTCATTTGGAAGTTCCTTATATAGTTTGGAGATCACCCACGCAGGATCAGTTTTTCTCCCTGTATCAATAAGAGGTGCAGTAAACATTAATAAGCTACTAAATTCTACAGTAAATAAAATTACTGGATCATGCATTTAGAAAAGTCATGTTTAATAGTCAAAAGTTCTGGTTATAGTTCATAATTGAAAAATCTTTTAGTCTAGACCTAACTATAGCGCATCCTCATTTTAAAATACTTATCCTGTTCATGCAATTACTATTATGCCCAACCAAATTTTTCCTGATTTTAGGTCTTTACCACTTACCCAGTATGGTTTACATGTTAACTCTTTCAGAGCTCCTTAAACAAAAACAAAGTGTTAATATTCATCTCAATCTGTTTGAACAGAAGTATAGGACATCATAACCATGAAAGTTAAAATGAAAAATGGAATAGAAAAACAAGTGTTATCCATATAATAAGCACATTATCTGATAATACATTTTAACTTGGAATATTAACTTGGACAGTTTTAATGTGGAATATTTCAGTTTTAGCACAAGGAAAAAATGCTTGCAAGGTATTGCAGTGTTTGGCATTGTTACTGCAGGTTTTAAATCAGTGTTACTCAACTCATCTCTAAGAAAGTGGCAGTGTTTATAAGTACAAAAATTATTACATCTAGTAGATGGTAATATACATAGACAAAATAAGACTTTTTTAAAAAAATGGGTTTCAAAAAATGCAGAATGTCTTGATAATAACCAGTTGTCTGAAAAGCTAAAATCAGAAATAGATGTACTTGTTGATTAATATTACTTTCCTCTGAAAAAGTTAGAATGATTCCAAGAAGTAATGATGATTTAAACAGAAACATGCAATTAATATACTGTCTCTTTTAAGCCCAAGCAAACTTTCACTTCAAGGAGAGCAAATTTGACTTTAACATTCTTAAAAGTACAGGACTCTTTTAAACCACTATTGAATAGAATTCAAAAAGTCATTTGTTTCCACAGGATATTTGTATTTTAGAATATATGTTTTAAAATGGCAAAGCACTAAGTCAGTGCTAAAGAATTTGTACTACAGGTTGAATATGCCTTTTCTGAAATGCCTGGAACCAGACATGTTTTAGATGTTTTCACTTTTTAGAATATTTGCGTATACATAAGACATCCTGAAGCAATCATGTTCTGTAGGAAAAATGTTTTTAGTGCCTTTATATTTTGATTGAGACCCATCCGAGGGCAGCTGTGGAGTCGTCTGCTCATGGCGCCACATCCATGTGCACAGAGTTTGGGATTCCAGAGTATTCTGGGTCTGGCATCAGTGATGCTCCACCAATATAATCATTATTAATCTATATTAAGTGCCAGGGGTCACCAACAAACATCTATGCCCAGGCCTAAAAGTTACTACAGTATCGAGGTCAGATTCCAAAATGATTCTTCTACATGGACGGTAATAACTTCCATAAAGTCCAAAGGAAACTTATGGGGTCCTTCCAAAGCTGTGTAATTTCCCAAATGACTTTTTTTTTTTTTTTTTTTTGCAGAGCCTATTTATCCCTTCAATCTTTTTTCAGTCATTTAGCTTCTGCAAAGTTTTCTTGATGTTTTTATTTCTTCTTTTGCTCCTTCTCCCGGGCTTCAATCATCTTGGCCAATTTCCAGGACAAGACCGCACTTGCTAGGAACAGTGGAGTAAGGGCCAAAATAACCGTTGTAAGGAAACCATACAGGTCCTTTGCAGCCCACTCCACTACATATTCCACCCGAGCCTTTACATAAACATGTCTGTAGCAGTCCTAGGAAAACTTATGCTTGAGCAGTGATCTCTAACTGTCCTCAGAGCCAATCAACTTGAGATGACCCCTGGCTGTCAGTTGTCTTCTTTGGTTTTAAGGCACGCTCTTGAGAAGTTTAAATTCCTTTATTCCCCTGACAGCGCTGCAGTGCAGAAGCTCATTCGCCCCTGGCCCTTGGTCGCAGGGGGGCCTCAGCACTGGCTGCGCAGGAAGAGTGGGCCTCCCAGGACAGAGTGCCCAGACATCACACCCCACACGCTCCAACCCCAATTCCCACTCCAGTAGTGAAGTTTAGTGTAATAGAGAAATTCTGAAAAAGCAAGAACTAAACAAAAGAGAATTGGTTATTGCAGTTACTTTACTATTAAGATTTACACAAGGGAGGGCCAGTGAGATAGCTCAGCAGAGTAGGGGCCTGCTTTGGCAAGTGCAGGGACTGGGGCTTGATCCCTAGTTCTGCATGCCTTGCTGGCCCTGTCCCCTGGGCACGCTGAGCTGATGATGGCTTCTGGGCATGGTGGCACACACTTGTAATCTCAGTGCAGGAGAGGCTGAAAACGGGAGGATCACTACAAGTCTTGAGGTGTGTAATGAGACCCTGTACCAAACGCATTAAAAAAAAATTAAGGGGGCTGGAGAGATGGCTCAGTGGTCTAAAGCACCTACTTGAAACAAGCTTGGCAAAGCACAGGGACCTCGGTTCGATCCTCCAGCACCACATGCCAGCCAGCCCCGCCCCCTGGTGGGCTGAGCTGGCCACACACACACACACAATAAATAAATGTAATAAATAAAAATAAATAAATATTTAAAAAAAAATTAGGACAGGGAGAAAGGACATTAGTAAAATAACTGGTTAATATCAGATAATATGTAGTTAATTTTTGTGAGGATTACAAAATTAAAGGATGTAAGGATTAAAACAGAGGCAACTGCAGCAGCTGGGGTTCAATCCCCAGCCTGCCATGCCTGCCCTAACCCCCAGGGCTCTCTGAGACAGCGATTGAGACTGGGAGTGGTGGCGCGTGCCTATACTTCCAGCCTTTGGGAGGCTGAAAACAGGAGGATCACTATGAGTCCGATCTACGTAGTGAGACTCTGTAGACCCTATAGAACCTGTCCTAAATACAGAAAAGAAAAAAACAAAAAAAACAGACACAAGTTCACTGTCATGACAATGAACTTTCTTGTGAAGTATAGGTATATCGCATTCTCTTGATTTTTCAAAATGTCAGATAAGAGCCTTGGATCAGTTTCATGATATGGATCTTTAAATGAGTAACTCTATGTTGCCTTTTAATTTGGTGTGTTGAGTTCCAGGGCAGGATGATCTTAGTTTAAAACAATTGCCTACTCTGATTTTGTTAGCACATCCTACATGTGGAACTACTATAGCCAAAGATGGCTACAACAGTATTTTCCATCTCACATGCCCTGCATACAGTGTGACGTTTCTTCCACTGTAACTTTAAGTCTATTTCTTTCACCTTGAACGTGAACAGGCTTTTATGACTCTCACTTGAGAGACTGCAATAGAAGCGGGTGCATGACTTTTGAAGCCAGGCCATAAAAATGCACACAGTGCTGCTTTCTCTGCTGGGTCACTGGCCTTCCGCTGCCACCTCAGCACAGTCTACCCTGAGCCTGGGCGCTGTGAGGACACAGGAGAGGCCACTTACTTTTCTACTATAAGGAGAAAGAGCTGTCCAGCCAAGAGCTGCTTCAGTTCCTCTTTCTGTCCCAACTTGAGCTACTTTCTAGACTCACTCTGCAGCTCTAAGAGAGACTTCAAGCTCAAACCACTTAGAAAACAAACAAACAA
>NW_004524616.1:5248636-5250078 GCF_000260255.1 Octodon degus
CTAGGGTATAATTTTTTTAAAAATTATAGATTAGCACACATTACCTGCCCCCCTTTTTAACAGTAGTTACTATAAGTCTCTCTCTCTCTCTCTCTCTCTCTCTCTCTCTCTCTCTCTCTGTTGTATTTTAGGACAGGGTCTACAGGGTCTCACTATGTAGATCAGACTCATAGTGATCCGCCTGTGTTCAGCTTCCCAAGAGCTGGGATTACTGAGTCTCAATTGCCGACTTGGCCTGCCCTGAGGGCAGGGTTGGCAGGGCAAGCTAGGGATTGAACCCCTGGCTGCTGCATCGGCCGAAGCAGGCACGTTAATCTGCTGTATATCTCTTTTGTTTAAGATACATATTTAGTTCTGTATATGCACAGAAGATAGGTTTGCCTACTCCAGGTATAGATAACAGTGCTTGAGGGAACTTCAAAAAATATTGGTATCTGAGGGCCAGCGAGATAGCTCAGTGGACTAAGTGCCTACTTTGGCAAGCGCATCAGGGTTCGATCCCTATTCCTGCATGCTGCGATGCCCACCCCTCACCCCCAGAGTACACTGAGCCAGAGACCAAGTCCCTATGTGGCGGCACACACCTGTAATCCCAGCACCGAAGAGACTGAGAACAGGAGGATCTCTATGAGTCTGAGCTTGCACAGCGTAGTGAGACTGTCCGAACCTGCTCTACGACAATTAAGTCATGATATCTGGGGATGAGAAAACAGACACTTGTATCTTTTAATTTCCCGCCAAAAGATCCTAATGTGCAGTTGCAATGGAGACTGATGGTACAGAATACACACAGAAGACAGAACAGGAAACAGGTGCCGTGTTGCCACTAGATGGAATCCCTAGGTAAGACTGAGAGAGTATGAAAAGGTTTACCTTTCACTGTAAAGTATTATATTTTTATTATTTTTTGGTTTTGGGGATCAAATTCTAGGGCCACCATTGAGCTACATCCCTCAGCCCTTTTTTTGACCTTTTGAATTTACTCACTTGATTTTGTGCTGTTTCCAATGAAAATTAATTTTAAATTATTTTTTAATTTTATGGGAAAAAGGTAAAGCAAAATTTCATAGCAAAATAATAGAATAACAATAGTTATTATTGTTACTAATAACAGCTTTGCATGTTGTAATCTTTTTTTTCAATCTGATTTGTTTTTAATTAAGTATTATGGTCACATACAAATTTGTGCTCATGTCCTGCTAACCTGCGCCGGCGGGACCAGTCCCAGCCCAGGCGCAGCGTGGGCCGGACCCTCTCCCATCCCCTCGGGCCGCCCCTCAGCACTCCACCTTACCTGCCCCACCCCTCCCGCCGAGTAGGAATTTCTGCCGAGTTCCAGGAACCCACAGACCCAATCCTAGCCCAGGTCCGCAGCGGGAAGGAGCTGAGCACAGCAGCCAGACCTAAGCCAGACGCAGCTGGATAAGTCCAAATTCTGTAGT
>NW_004524616.1:5257688-5263167 GCF_000260255.1 Octodon degus
TTCTCCCTTCTTCTTGATGCCAGCAAAGATCATTTTTGTTCCTGGGATGTACTTCTTGGGATTCTCCAAATACTCCATCAGTGTATCCTCTCCCCAGGTGATACCTTTGTTCTTGTTGGCATCTGTGTAAGAGAATCCAGCTGCTGACCTGCCTTCTGCCCAAAGAGACCATGGAGATTTGGCCCGGTCTCGTGCTTGCCTCCCTTCTCAACAGTGTGGCACTGGGCACACTTCTGTACAAAAATTTTCTTGCCTTTCTCGACATCACCCATTTTTAAACCTGCTGCAGCTTCCACACCGGGTGGTCACCGGTCTTCCCTCGTTACCACAAGGAAAGTTCTAGTGCAGAAGCCTGACATCCCGTTTTCTCTCATGTTGTTATCTTTAAAGTAGTTAAAATAGTTATTCAGAGTACCAGATACGGGGCATTAAAATTTCTCTTAATTGTTATTAGCACAAAACTTCCTTTTCAATAAGCTAAGAGGCACTAATAGCATAACTTACTTGCATTATTTTCCCTTTTCTTTTCCATCCTTTCCCTTTTTGCCCATTCCAGCTCCTTTTCCCTATTAAACAATTTCTTCCCATTACACAATATCCACTGTTTATTTTATTTTATTTCTTGGGGGGAGGAGAGCAGCTCAGCCCGCCCTGAGGGTGGGGCTGGTGCGGCATGTGGTGGCAGGGATTGAACCTCGGTCCTCTGCGCCTGCCTAAGTTTGCCTAAGCAGGAGTTTAGACTGCTGAACTATCCCACCGGCCTTATTTTATTTATTTATTTATTTATTTATTTATTTATTTATTTTTGCATTTAGTACAAGATCTACAGGGTCTTATTACACAGATCAGACTCATAGTGATCCTCCTGTTTTCAGCCTCCCAAACCCTGGGATTATAGGCATGCACCACCACGCCCAGTCTCAATCAAGGCTCAGTGTACCCCAGGGGTGGGGCTGGCATGGCATGCCGAGGATGGAACCCCAGTCCCTGCATGCCTCTTCCACTACCTCTTTATCTATCTATCTATCTATCTATCTATCTATCTATCTATCTATCTTGTGCTTTCCAGGCAAGTGCTTATTCTACTGAGCTATCTCCCCAGCCCTCTTCCACTGTATATTTTAGACCTCATTTACTCTTTCGGTTTTTCACACCAGGGAAACAGTATGATGTTTACACTTATGAGTCTGATGTATTTCACTTATGAGTATGTTCTCAAATTGCGTCCATTTACCTATAAAAGTTTCAAGCTTGTCCCCCTTTATGGCTGAGTAGTACTCCATTGTATAAAAGTATCACATCTTTTTTTTTTAATCCATTCTTCGGTTGATGGGTGCTTGGATTATGTCTAAGATTTAATTATTACAAATTGTGGTGCTATAAACATCGATGCACATATATTTCTGTGGTGTGAAGTTTTTAATTCTTCTGCAAAAATACCCAGAAAGGGAATGGCTGGGTTAAATGGGACCTCTAATCCGAGCTTTTTGCGACTGATTTCCACATGGCTACACCAGTCTGCATTCCTAGCAACAGTGGAGAAGCGTTCCTTTTCCCCCACAGCCCCTCCAGCATTTGTTATTGGTTGATTTCCTGATGATAACATTCTTTCTGGGATGAGATGGAATCTTAGTGTTGTTCTTATTTGCATTTCTAGAATGTCCAATGATAATGAACATTTTTTCATATGCTATTTGTATTTCTTCATCTGAGAAGTATATATTCATCTCAGATGCCCATTTTTGGATTTTGAATTTGGTGAGTCTGATTCTTGAAAACAAATTTTAAAAGAAGAAACAATAAAACATCTGTAGTAGATGTTTATCAGTAGCACACTTTTATTTGTAGTCAAAAGCGCCTGCATAGGCAGATGCAAGGACCAGGGTTCGATCCCTGGTGTGCCATCGTGGCCCCATCCCCAGAACGCACTGAGACAGCGACTGAGACTAGGCATGGTAGCATGCACCTATAATTCTAGTGCTTGGGAGGCTAAAAACAGGAGGATCCCTACGAGGCCAATCTGTGTAGTCAGACACTGTAGACCCTGTACTAAATACATTTACAAAATTATTTGTAGTCGATGTTTACCTGTAGTAGATGTTATCAGAATAGCCCATCACACAGTGCATGGTCCCTGCCAGTGTTGTAGGGGCAAGACATGAACAGCTGTGTGATGAACGGGGAGGACTGGCACCAATGGCTGGCCCAGGGCTTCATCTCTGGCACCTGGCATGAGGACAGACTCAAAGTCCTTAGCTTCAGACCTCTAGTAGCTCCCATTAGAAACCCATCTCCATCTGACTTCAACCATCCACTACTTGGTGAGTAGTAATAGCCTGAACTTCAATTTCTATATTTGTAACATAAATTAATATATATGCAATAGGGCCAGGGAGATAGCTTGGTGGCTTAAGCACCTGCCTGGAAAGCCCAAGATCCTGAGTTCAATCCCTAGTACAAAAAACAAAACAAAACAAAAAACAAAAACAAACATATATTTGTGATCTCTTATTTGCAGGGATGCAGACAGATTCTTACATTTGACTAGTGCAATGAGAGTAGGTTTTGCAGTTGCATGTGACTGGTTTAACATCATGCTGCGGTTTATTAATTGTAAGATTATGGGGCCAAAGAGGAAAGTGATCGATGATGTAGAGTGTGCCTAAGGAGAGTCACATGGAGAGAAAACATTCAGGCTTTCACAGTGAGCAAATTGGTCTAGCAATGGCTGTGACTCATCCACATGGCTAACATTGACAAAGAATCTACAAACTGTGGTACAGGGTTTCAGGATAGATCCTGAGGGGATTTGACTGACCTTGTCAGATACAAAAGTGACATTTCTTGATAAATAGGTCTTGCTTTATCTTGGTCTTAACCATCCAGCAGAGAAGTATAAAAACAAAGTATAAGAAGTAAACCCATGGTGTTATGTTGAGCTGTAGGGGACTCAGGTCAACAATTTCTGACGCTGCCAGTCAAGAGAAAGACCCAATACTATTATGGACTACTGGACTCTTTTAGAATATTTTGCTGAGTTAACACAACTATAATATTCAAATGACGGAACTAAACAAAAAAAGGGATACAGATGAGTGTCCATTTTGTATCTGTATATTCAAAATGGTTGGCATAGATATATAGTTACATTCTTTTAATGAATAAAGGGATTTGTTGTAATAGTGTTTGTAAATAGGATATCATGTCTGCATCTTGTACAGCAAATAACCACTAGGAAGAGAGTATGAAATGTGTTAATTATTGAAACTGTCCTACGAATTTTGATTTGAAACTGTCTCATTGCTATTTGTCTCTCAATAAAATTATGGGGGAAAAAAAGACTTTAGTCAACACCTCTGAATCTCATTTTCTCACCTATGAAAAGAGAATCAGAGCACCTCCTCTAAAGCTACCATGAGGCTTAAATGTCAAGCTCTCTGTAAATGATAGACACCCAGAAATTGGCAACTACTGGTATTGTTTGTTGTGCAGTCTGTAGAGCACTAGAGAGCAATTTACGCCATCATCTTACTTGGTCCTCACCCGGACTCTGGGACCAGACTGTTGACTAACCTTTGAAGTGGACTGCCACCCATTGCAAGGGGCAGTACCAGGAGCAGAACCGAGATGTTCCTAAAACCACGCATCAGGGATTTTGAGGGGTGTTGTTGGAATTCAGTATGTAGCTAAGTACAGAAGGCTACTTTGTGTTCATTGCCTAGAATTTGCAATAAGAAACGGAGGAAAGATGTTTTCCTTCTTAGTGAGGAGTTGGACAATCCTGGGCAGCTTAAGCAAGCAGGCCTCTGAGCAGCTACCCTCTCCACCCTACCTGCCCACCATATAAGATGTAGCCTCTTGTGG
Source organism: Octodon degus (assembly GCF_000260255.1). NCBI lineage: Eukaryota > Metazoa > Chordata > Mammalia > Rodentia > Octodontidae > Octodon > Octodon degus. The sequence goes on from NW_004524616.1 coordinate 5,261,553, forward strand.
CAGGACGGGCCTAAAGAAATGATGAATCTTTTTTGAAACCTGCAGAAATTGAAAAATACATCATGCCTGAGTAATTGCGAGTGGGTGTGCATCATTTAGCACTCCGGGGGCAGGGAGGCGCACACCAGTATAGGAACACCCATGACCACCTGGAGAAGCCACCCTCAATCAGCGTCCACACAAGAAGCTCATCGTGATAGGAGTTCCTTTCCTTGTCAGAGTCATCTTTTTGAATAAAGTTGCCTTCCTTGCACGAACACCTTGACTTAGGTGTGGGTAAGCAGCCTGTTTCTGTGACATTCCAATTCCTGACATGTTGTGTGACTGGAAACCCTGCATTGTGGATGACAGAAACTTCAGATCAACCATCTCCAGATAAGAAAGGGAGTTCCTTAATTAAATAACTATTCATAAAGAGGTTCACTGGAAAGGGAAGAAAAGGAAGTTAGTCATGCTTCCTTCCCAGGGTAAAGAGATTCACTGGAAAGGGACGAAAAAGAAGTTCATCAAGCTTCTTTCTTTCTGCCCCATTTACTGGGTCCACGCATGCTGCAAACAAAGGTAAGGAACACGCTCCATCAAAGTGTCCAGTTCAGAGCAAATAACTAAACCAGGATGGCAAGAGTGGCTGGGACTGGCTGGTTATCATTATTTTTTTAATTTTATGTATTTGGTTCAGAGTCTAACTATGCAGCTCAGACTCATAGTGATCCTCCTGTTTCAGCCTCCACAAGGCTGGGATTAGAGGGGTTCACCACCATGACCGGAACTGGCCTGGAACAGCATGTGGTACCAGGGATTGAACCTGGGTTCTTGTGCTTGCCTATACAGGCACTTAGACCGCTGAGCTACCTCTATGGCCCTTGGCTGGTTATTTTTACAGGGAAATTTAAAACAAAGCAACCAACGCTCAACTTGGCAGGCAGGTTGAACTGAGTGCAGTGAGGATTGGAAACAGGGTATAGGGTGGGTTTCATTCTATCTGAAAATGTTGTAGTCAGCTTAGATAGAACAGACATTCTCACTGCAGGCCAGACCTCATGACAAAAGAGTAAACAATTGAAGCCACAAACTTCTCTAAGGATGGGCATCAGGGATTGATATTCTAAACAGGTATCTGGCACCTTCAAGAAGCCAGAAAGTCATTGACCCGATCCCTATGGGAAAAGCCCTTGCTCCTATTCATGTCTTGTTTGCTATGGAACTCGCTTCCCCATTTGATCCTGATTTAATCAATTTTACCTATTTTACCTAAGCAATTGCACTTGTAGTCTTATTGGTTAACCATAATTTTGTCCCGTCATGCACGAGTTCCTGTGTTTTCCACCGTGGACATGACTCACCTCCAGGATTTGCTCTATAAAAATCCTTGGGAGGGGGGGGGGCAGCGAGATAGCTCAGAGGGTCTAGAGCGCCTGCTTAGGCAAACTTAGGCAAAGCGCAGAGACACTGGCACTGAATGCTACGCCAGCCCTACCCCCAGGGTGGGCTGAGGTGGCCACCAAAAAAAAAATCCTTAGAAAAAGTAGGTTCAGGGCTGGGGATGTGGCTAAGTGACATAAGCACCTGAGTTCGATCCCCAATACTAGAAAAACAAACAAAGAAAACCCCAAAA
>NW_004524616.1:5263267-5264838 GCF_000260255.1 Octodon degus
AAAAAAAAAAAAAACGTTCCTGGGCCCTTTGGGCTCCCGTCTGGAACTGGAACTACATTTTACATTTATCTTTATATTTTTTAGAGCTCCTTTTGGTTATTGAAATCTTTGGTGGAAAATGAGCTCTACCAGGACGAGAGCTCTAATAGAGTAAGCGCTCTAACATGGGGACTTCAAACTTCATTCTACAAAGGCCAGCGCGGGTCGGAGAAGTCTGAGATGAACTTGGGCACACGAATGCACTCCGCGCCTCTGGACAGGACACTTCTCCCTCCCTCGCTCCCTTCTTCTCAGGCAGTCTCCTTAAGTAGTTCAGGCTGCCCACCATCCGTCTCAGTGCCCGCCCCTTCCCTGATACTTCATCTGCCCCGCAGGACCCCACTCGGTGCCCAAAGCCGGTAAGGAACTGACTTGGCAGGCGCGGCGTGGGCGAGAGGCACCACCTTACGCGGCCGCGTGGCTCGTCCGCCCAGACAGCCAATCGTGGAGAAAGGAGCCGGTGAGGGGCGGCACCCTCGCTGGTCTGGGCTGAGTCATTGGCTGGCGGCCGCGTCGCTCGCCGCTAGGCCACGTGACTGCCACGGCGCCGGCTCCCGCACCGACCTGTTTTCCGCACCTTTAGGCCGTTGCGTCCACGCCCCTCTCGGTGCAGCCCGGCCTGGCCCCGCCTGATCCGTAGGCAGGGGCGGGAAATGGGCGGGAGAGGACCCAGGTCTGTTAAAGAGAGGCCCGCGAGGGGCCGGGCGCCTTTGCCGGCACCTCCGTGTCCCTTGCGCCGGTCTGCCGCGGAGGAAGCACTGCGAACCTAGGCTTGCGGCGGGCTGGAAGCGAGAGGTGAGGACAGAGGCGAGGATGGCCAGCGGGGCCCCCTGAGGGTCGTCCTGGTCTCAGCCCCAGGCGCGTTGGGAGGAAGCCGTGGCCAAGTCTCCGCGTGCGTCGTGGCGGGCGATGGGGGTGGGCGTGCGTCCGCGCTGACCCAGGCGCAAAACGGGGAGTGGGTAAAGTGCCACCCACCCCAAGCCCGCGGTCGAGCACTGCCCTTCCTCCAGCCCCAAACCCTCGCACCTCGCAGATACCGAGCTGCCTTTGCCGCGGAGTCTTTCCTAAGCTGTCTGGAACCCAGATATCTGGGATCCGGTCCCAGGAAGTTGGTGCCGCCCCACCCTTGGACAGATGGGGAACAGACCTGAAGGGAATGGAGCACTTGATTAACTTGACAGCTGATTAAGAACAAACTGAGGATCTGTACTTCCTTCAGACACCTAATTCTTTCACTTGATAGGTGGGAACATAGAACAAACAAAGGACCTGGCATGTGATTACAGAGCAAGTCATTTGCAGAGCTAGGACTTGTACCCAGCTCTCCAACTCAAAGAACAGAGTGGGCCCTTTCCTTGCGCAGATTGGGAATCACTAGTAAGCATTAAGCATTTGAAGTCCTTTCTTTCTTTTTTTTTTTTTTTTGTTTTGTTTTGTTTTGTTTTTTTTTCAACAAATAATACACTGCATATATTCTTCTTAGTGGTTAATTGCTGTACAAGATGCAGACTTGTGATCCTACTTACAAACAC
>NW_004524616.1:5265128-5301429 GCF_000260255.1 Octodon degus
TGGATGGTTAAGACCAAGGTAAAGCAGAACCTATGCAACAAGAGTTGTAGCTTTTTGGTTTGAGAAGGTCAGTGAAATGCCCTCAGGATTTATCCTGAGTGAAGTCCTTTCAAGCATCCATTCTAATACCTTGTTTTTCCTTCTTTGAACTCGGGCCCTTTTTTGTGTGTTCATGTGGTGTGTGGTGTGGATTGAACCCAAGTCCTTTTAAGTGCCCTACAATTGGGTTACCCCCCTCCCTGCCCTATTTGGTCTTCATATGAAATCTAAGAATAATATAATATACATTATTTTTTAATGTGTTTAGTACAGGGTCTACAGGGTCTCACTATGTAGATCGGACTTGTAGTGAACCTCCTGTTTTCAGCCTCCCAAGTGCTGGGATTACAGGTGTACACCACCATGCCCAGTCTCAATCATGGACTCAGCATGCCCCAGGGGCAGGGCCAGGGCCAGGCATGGCAGGCTGGGGACCAAACCCTTGGCCCATGTGGCTGCCTATGCAAGTGCTTTAATCCCCTGAGCTGTCTGGCCAGTCCTGGTATACCTTATTGAGTTAAACAGAAGTTTATGTTTTTGAAAATTTGATCCACAAGAATTGGAGAGTCAAAGGTTTTAGGAAAGAAATGGGTTCATCCCCAACCCACCAGGAACCTCAGGGATTTCAAAAAACAGACTTAATAGCTGTTGTCTTTTGAGTAAATGTTACGTGCTAGATACTTGTGTTGGCCATACAACAATCTTGCAAATTACTTGGAAATGTTACCTCCATTTTACAGGTCAGAAATGGATGCTGAAAAGTTTTCAGTTGGTTCCATGTAGCTGTTGAGCAGTGTAGTTGGATCTGAACAGAGATCCGATATGTGTCTGACTTCTGGAACGCACCTGCTGACTATCCAAGTAGGAGCCCAGCTAAGCTCACTAGCTCCACATCACCTAGGATGCAGAGCCTTGGCTGTCGTCTTTCACTTTGCAGGGGCAGCTCTAAGAATGTGCTGCCTTTTTTGTTGTGTGTGTTGGGGATGGAATTTATTATTTCTTTCTTTTTTTTTATGGAACTGGGGTTTTGAACTTAGGCCCTTGTGCTTGCCAGGCAAGCGCTTATTCTACCGAGCCGTTTTCCCGGCCCCTAGGGGATAGAATTTATGACCTTCACATCTATAGCCCTTTTTCTTTTCTTTTTTTAAATTTTGAGACAGAGTCTTAAGTTACCCAGGTTGGGCTTGAACTTTCTACTCCCTGCCTCCACCTCCCAAGATGCTAAGATTGAAGGCTTGGACCACTGTTCCCACCTGAATCTTCATAGTCTGTATTTCAAAAAAATCATTATGTAGCATGGTCAAATCATTGTGCTGCCTCCTAGAGGAAGATCTAAGGAGTATTTTTCAGGGCTTTGTGATCCTGAAATTCTATTTACTAAGGGTAAGTTTTGAGACTGGTCATCACAATTTAGAGAGATGCTTACCAAATTATAATTTCTTGGAATAAGCTTGGTTATAGTTTGGGGGTAGAGGGATGGGGCTTAGTTAGAAAAGATTGGGGACGGTAACTCCTTTTTTTCTCCCCACAAAGCTGTTATGTCAGATGTTCTTCCAAAAGATATTTTTGAAGCACTTAGATGCCAGATAAGACATAGTACTTGGGACACAGCTTCAAACAAAACAAAGCAGACGTTTAATTGTCTGAGAAAGATAATTTTTTTAAATGTATTTAGTACAGGGTCTATAGGACCTCGCTACACAGATCAGATTTGGAATGATCCTCCTGTTTCCAGCCTTCCAAGTGCTGGAATTACAGGCGCGCACCACCAAGACTGGTCTCAGTTGCTGTCTCAGTGCGCCCTGGGTCTCTGTGCCTGCCTAAGCAGGCACTTTAATCCACTGAGCTACCTGGCCGGTCCTAGGACAGACAATTTAAAGGGTGAATGTGGTAGCAAAAAAGGGCAGTTGAAAACAGTAAGGCAAGGGAAAGGGGATGGGAATGCAAGCCCAGGATGGGCCACGAGGCAGCTGTGCTGTTTTATATTGCGTGTCTAGGAAGAGAATGGTTAGGAAGTTGGCATTTGAAATAACTGAAAGAAGAGGGAGCAAGTAAAAAAAAATACATAGTTGGAGAAAAGCATTCCAGGTAAGGGGTGAGAAGTATGCAGGAAACAAGACCTGGCATGGCTTCACGCTTGTCGGGGATGCAAACTGTTGTAGCCAAAATGTATAGTAGTGAATTTATGTTGTTACTTATAATGGAAAAACAGGAAGAAAAATATTACCAGGGTCTGATATGAAACATAAAAACAATTTTAGTCCTGAACTTTTACCAAAACTGTTTTAAGCAGTGTGTTACCTTCATTTTCTAATATCACTAACAGGTTCAGAAACAGATATTAAACTAGCTCCTAAAAACCTCTTAGCAAAGAAACAAATTTGGGGACAGTGCAGATTTATAAAAAGAAAGCCAACCTTCAAAATTGGAGGATGAATTTGAGAATCTGCTGTTACCAACTGAACCTTTTTTTTCTTTTTTCTGCAGCACTGGGGATTGAACTCAGGACACTGCGCTTGCCAGGCAAGCGCTTATTCAACTGAGCTATCTCCCCAACCCTCAATTGAACCTTGATTTGTTGTGTGTTGAAGAATGGAGGTTTATACTTTGTTCTTAAATTTATTGAGGAAGCAAGTGGGAGATGTGTATTAAATCTTTTCAAGGGGTGTAAATTATTGTACAAGGTACTTTTTATTTATTTATTTTTTTAGACAGGGACTCACTATGCTGCAAGGTAGTTTTGAGTTACCTGGTCATGGTTTTACATTAAATTATCTTCCTCTTGAAATTCTTACTATTTTGCCTTAGATTGGACTTAATGTTAGAAATAGTATGCAAAACTGATATGAGCCTTTTGGTTCTTATGCATTACAAATGTAAATGAATGTTATTTGTGATAACTGAAAAATAGGATGTTTTCTTGTCTTTGTTATGTTTACTTGAAACTTTGTTCCTTCCAGGATAAGCATAAATGTACCCATCCACACCAAGTGTGAGGTGTTGAGCTAGGTGGTGGGTTATGGAGCAGTGAGAATGGTTTGGTACCCGCCTATAAGTGTGCTGCGGTTGAGAGACTTGATAATGTACATGCTAAATTGTTAATGTGATGTGTTGGTGAAGCATTTAAGATGGGCCGTGTGGAGTTGCAAAAAGGGCCAAGACAAGTGGAGAGGCTGAGGGACAGCTCAGTGGTAGAGTACATGCTTAGCATATAGAAGACCCAGCATCCACCCCCCAGCATAGGAGCTAGCAGGAAAAGGTAGCCCTGGCTGAAGGCACAACAGGCGTGATGGCATAGGGAAGCAAAGACTGCTTGACATGTTCATAGACTTGACAATTGGAACAGTAATGCAAGGAAGCAAGCAAAAGAGAGGCAGCTGTGGGCTGATTCTTAGAAGGCTACAGCAAAGTGTTAGAGCAGTGGTCCTACAGCACCCATGCCATGGTAGGCTGTTGTGTACGGAAAGCTTTAAAAGGTTCACCATAGCTGGTGTAGACTGGTAGGAAGTAGGGGGCTATTGATGTTTGTTCTTGTTTTTTGCTTCTTTGTTTTAGTAGTACTGGGGATTGAACTCAGTGCCTTTACACTGAGTTAATCCTCAGACCTTTTCTTTCTTTTTTTTTTTTTTTTTAAATGTATTTGGTATGGGGTTTCACTATGCAGCTTGGACTCCTAGTGATCCTCCTGTTTTCAGCATCCCCAGCACTGGGATTACAGGTGTGCACTAACTAGGCCTGGACTTAGTGGCAGGCTCAGCATGCCTGGGAGCAGGGCTGGCACAGCATGTGTTGCCAGAGATTGACCCCTGGTCCTGCGCAGGCGCTTAGTCTGCTGAACTATCTTGCTGGCCTTCCCCGGACCTTTTCATTTTTCAGAATTTTGAGACAATCTCATTTAAATGGCTAAGACTTGAATTTAGAATCCTTTCACCTCAGCCTCCCAGAGTGCTGAGGTTACAATCAGGTGCTACCACTGTCAGCTGCCACTGAAGATTTTTGAGACACATATCTGAATAGTTCACCTGGTCTTATTAATAATTTCTTACTTTGAAGAAGACAGGTAGCATCATAGTTAAAACATGTAAGTTCAATATAGGGTGCAGGCTGAAGTGTTGCTACATGATGAGTTTAGCAGATAAATCCCAGGCTCTTTTGTACGATGAAGAGTTGCAAGTACACACCCACAGTAAGTGAAAAGCAGCTACATTTATTAAAGATTATGGAGAGTTGTGCTCAGGGCAAGACTGTGCTGACAAAAATATGGCGTGGTGCCGAGATGACAGGAAAGCAAAAGCACTGTACACGAAACACAGCAGCTCATAGATAAATCTGGCTTTCAGAAGACAAAGGATGCGGGCTTTACCCCGGGTGCCTTGCACTGAATGTTGAGATATGACTGACAGGAATGATGGACTGGGTGCTGTGTCATCTTAGTCCACGCACACACCTGTAACAATTCACTGTATTTTTAATTGCATCCATAGCTTTAGTGCCTATTCATGAACCCTTAGTAAGGTTTGAATAGGGTGAAGATAGGACTGAAAGTCAGGTTGGGACATCCCAGAGCTTGTGCTGTGCTGTTGCCTGGAGTGTCAGATCTGGGTTTTTGTTATTACTTACCTTTCTTTCTTTTTTTTCTTTCTTTCTTTTTTTTTTTTTTTTTTTTTTGGTGGAACTGGGGATTGAACTCAGGCCTTTGAGCTTGCCAGGGAAGCGCTTATTCCACTGAGCCATCTCCCCGACCCCTTTACTTACCTTTCTTAGGACAGTGGAAGGAGGAATGGCCTGCACTGCTGTGTAAAATTAAATTATTATTTTATCATAAAGCTGGGCATGGTGGTACCTGCCTGTAATCCTAGCACTAGAAGGAGAATGCAGGTTCAAGGCCAGCCTGCCTAGGCTATGCAGTGAGTTCAAGGCCAGCCTGAACTGCCTAGTGAATTTTGTCTCAAAGAAACAAAAAAGGTAGACAGGAGTGACTTTCTTAGCTCTGTTTTTCTAACGGTGCCATCAGTACTGTGTGTCTTGAGCTTTCTCATAGTTTAATAGTTGACAATAACTGTGTATGGAGAGAATATGAAAAGAGCACATGTAGCATTAGCAGTTGTCAGATTGTTAGGTGAGCCGTGAGTGTACAAGTATTCCATGTATTCATGCAGCTTCCTGAAGATCTTTAAGAAGCTTCAGAATAAGCAGCCAGGAGACAGTGTAGGATTGAATCGGAGGCTTGTGTTGAAGCCACGTATCTGCTCATGGGGATGGGAATACTGGAAAATTGTTTTCAGACTACACATCCGTTCCTATCATACCTATTCCATTCTACTTTACAATGTTCCATATAAAAAGGGAGACTTATTTTGGTAAGACTTGTTCACTACGGTGAAGATTTTAAGTTTTCTGTAAACTTTTGATATGTAGGTTATTTTGGGGTCCACTCCAGTTTTCCTGTAGTAGCTGATGATATATACACATAAAGAGATTGGCCTAAAAGTCCTAATATACAAAAAAAGATTAGGGGGTCAGCATACTTAGAGTGTAGTTCCAGCTATACCTTAAATGATTTCACTGTTATAAACCTTTCTCCTGCTGTACGAAATCTGAGTATTTCATGATCTTCGTTAGGAGAAAGGAAAAGAAGAAACAGATACGAGCTCAACAGGTCAGGTTTATTTCAGAACAAACCTGCAAAGGACCTCTGTGACACTAGAGACCAGACTTGCGATCATAAAGGGTATGGGACCTTTTAAAGGGTCGTGGGGAGAGGAGAGTTCGGTGAAAAGGCCTGTAGCTGCCTGCCAAGAACAAGCCTTAACAGAGCACAAGAAGGCTGGCCAGATAGGCCAGCGGACTAAAGTGTCTGCTTATAGGTGCAGTGCAACGGCCAGGATTCAGTCCTCAGCATGCCATGCCGGTCCTGCCCTGGGACACACTGAGACAGGCATTTGACACTAGGCATGGTGGCGCATGCCTGTAATCCCGCGCCTATAATCCTGCACCTATAATTGCAGCTTGGCAGGCGGAAAACAATCACTACGAGTCCGATATACATAGTGAGACCCTCTAGACCCTGTACTAAATACATTTAAAAAAAGAGAGAGCACAGGTGATGATGGTTGACCATGGCTGAAAAAGTTCAGGGAACAGAGGCTACTGTCAACAACAGGGATGATAGCATTCATTAGGAGTGCCCAGGTGCAGCTCTGCTGGGAGGGGCAGGTTAGAGGGGTCTCTGAACAGGATGGTGGTGGTCAGAGTCCTTCCCTCTCTAGTTCTAAGGTCCTACAATTTAGAAGTAGGTTGATTTTTCTCCTAATTTTCATTATGTGTTGTTTTGATTGTGTTATGTGTTAAAGACAGTTATTTACACACGGAAGAAACATGCACACTTCAAAGTATATCCATAGTAGGATATCAAGCTTGAACTCTTTAACATTTGTTTTCTTAAAGGGTTTTTTTGTTCTTGTTTTTTTTCTTTTTTTGGCCAGCTCAGCCCACCCTGAGGACAGGGCTGGTGCAACATTCAACCGTGGTCCCCTGCGTCTGTCTAAGCCTGCCTAAACAGGCGCTTTAGACCACTGAAGTATATCACCGGCCCCTGTTTGTTGTTATTCTGAGATAGGGTCTTATTACATACTCTAGGTCAGCTTTGGGCTCTTGTGTAGCCTGGCCTGGCCACAAACTCCCTGTCCTGCTTTAGCCTCCTGAGTGTTCCCAAGCTATAATGCTTTGCTTGAACTTAGGTTTTAAATGGCCTTTAAAAAAATTAATCTTTTATTTATTTATGCGGTACAGTGTCTTGCTGTGCAACTCAGACTTGTAGTGATCTTCCTGTCTCAGCCTTCCCAGCACTGCGGTTATATGCGTGTACTACCATGCTTAGTTTTGGTGGCTGGCACAGCATGGAGTCAGCATGGCATGTGGTACTGGAGATTGAACCTCAGTCCTTGTGCTTGCCAGGCAGGTGCTTAGACTGCTAAGCTATCTCCCCAGCCCTAAATGACCTAACTTTCTTAAAAGAATCTCAGTATCTGATTAGTATTATGTCATCGAATGTAATCATAGAAACTACTATATTTGAAAATGAAAATGTATACATTATTATTATTTTACGTATTTAGTACAGGGTCTCACCACGTAGATTGGACTCGTAGTGATCTTCCTGTTTTTAGCCTCCAAAGCGCTGGGCTTACAGGCGCACGTGCCACCATACCCCTGTCTCATTCCCCATCTCAGTGCGCGTCAGGGATGGGGTCGGCAAGGCACCCTCAGGATCTAACCCTGGCCCCTGAGCTTGCCTAAACAGGCACTTTGGTCTGCTGAGCTATCTGGGTGGCCCCAAAATGTATACTTTAAATATTATAAAAAGAAGTTAAAATGGCTCTAAAACTCTCCCAAAGTTAATTTTATTTGGGAGCTTATGAATTACATTTCCAAGGCTACCTAACTATTGAAAATAAAATCATTGTGTAACATAATAAATTCTAACTAGATCTTCTCCCTTCAGATAAAAATCAATGTAATTTATAGATTTATTATAGGATAATAGGTGTTCAATAAATCAAAAGGTATTCCTGAAACTCCAGCATTCTTAGGCTCAGTAAGAGGACATTTCAAGCCCATCCTGGGGAATTTACCGATTTAGTGAGACCTTGTCTCAAATTTTTGCAAAATGAAGAAGCAGTGAAAGCCTTGGGTTTAACCCCCAGTACCACAAGGTGGGGGATGGAGTGGGAAGGAGTTGGGTTTTTTCATTTTCTCTTTTCCCATATATGTATGTGTCGCTACAATCACGATGATAAACGTACCCATCATTTTCAAAGCTTCCTCATGCTTTTTTGAAGTGTCTTCCATCCCTTCAACCTCTTATATTGAAACAGCTACTGATCTGCTTTTTTGTCACTGTAGGTTAGTTTGCATTTTCTGTAGATGGAATCATATAGTATGTACTCCTTTTTTGTGTGGCCTTTAACTCAGTAAAATTATTTTCACTTTATTAATGTTATATCAGTAGTTCATTCCTGTAGCACAGTTTGATTTTTGTTGCCATTTGGGTTGAGGCTATTACAGATAAAACTCATTTGTCTTTGTTATGCCTTTGATGCCTGTGTTACTTAGAAATGTGTTATTTTTCAATCATAGTATTTGGTGGGCTTCCAGTATTTTTCTGTTTTCTAATTCTGTTGAAGTCAGAAAATACTATGTATTGAATTGGATTCTTAGTCTGTTTTTTTTTAATTTTATTTATTTATGTGTGTGTGTGTGTGTGTGTGTGTGTGTGTGTCCAGCTCAGCCCACCAGGGGGCGGGCTGGCATGTGGTGCTGGGGGATTGAACCGTAGTCCCTGTGCTTTGCTAAGCTTGTTCTAAGTAGGTGCTTTAGACCACTGAGCCATCACACCAGCCCCTGAATTGGATTCTTTTAAGCTTACAGAGAACTACGTTTTTCCTTGGTAAATATTTCACATTCCCTTGAAGAGAATATGTATTTGTCTTTTATTGCATATAATGTCTTATCTTTAATATACATGGTCTGAGTGGCTCTATAGTTTTCAACTCTTGTAAATCCTACTGATTTTTCTTTCTTATTCAATAAATACTGAGAGAAAGCCATTGAGTTCTCTGATGATAGTCATGGATATTTCTCCTGGTTATTTTTGCTAGTTTTTGGTTCATTTATTTTGGAACTATGATAGGTACACAATTAACATTGTAATTGTTAAGTCTTCCTGAAGAATTGGTTCCATTATCATTTATAAAATTAGCCTGTTTTCCCTCAGATCTTTTTTTTTTTTAAATTTATTTGTTTTTTAAAAATGTATTTAGTACAGGGTCTGTGGGGTCTCACTACACAGATTGGACTTGTAGTGATCTCCTGTTTCCAGCGTCCCAAGCGCTGGGATTACAGGTGCACACCACCATGCCCAGTTTCAGTTGTTGTTTCAGTGCGCCCCGGGGAGGGGGCCTGCACAGCATCTCAGATCTTCTTTATCTGATGTTAATAGAGCTATTCCAACTTTCTTTTTGGTGCATGTTAGCAAAATATACCTTTTCTCATCTTTTTACTTTTATCTTATTATATTTATTTTCTTTCTTTCTTTCTTTTTAGAGACAGGGTCTTACTATGCAGTTCAGGCTGGCTCTTGAGCTCTCAACAATCCTCTTGCCTCAGCCTCCCGAGTGCTGGGATTACAGGTGTGTGCCACCATGCCTGGCTTTCTGTTTTCTTTATACTTAAGTATGTTTCTTTTGTAGGCTGCATATAATTGGGCCTTGCTTCTTAATCTAATCTGTCTCTGTGGGGATGTTTAGACCATTGTGTTTAAGGTAATTGTTGACATGGCTATTATGGTTGCAGTTTATTTTCCTTTCTCATCATCTTTTGGATTATTTAGTATTTTCTGTGATTCCATTTCCCCTCTTTTGTTTATTAACCACAATTCTTTGTTATTGGTGGGGTTATTCTAGAGCTGTAATACACCTTAACGTACCATTGAATATTATTAAGTAATACTATACCCTTTAATATATAAATCTTAAGATAGTATACACTAGTTTTTTCCCTTTTGGCTGCATGAGTGTATATGTATGTTAAAATAGTATGACATAAAATTGGCCATTTTAACCATTAAGTGTATAATCCAGTGGCATTAAGTACATTCTCAATATTACTTAACTGTCACTATTACCTATTTCTCAAACTTGAAATAGAAATTCTGTAATCAGTAATTCCTCCTTCCCCAGTGCCTGCTTGCTTTCAGTCTGAGTCATGTATAGACCACTCTTTTTTTTTTTTTTTTTTTTTTTGCGGAACTGGGGATTGAACTCAGGCCCTTGCACTTGCCAGGGAAGCGCTTACTCCACTGAGCCATCTCCCCGGCCCCTAGACCACTCATATTTAATGTCATTATTTATGTTTGATTAAATGATACCATCTTGCTGTTTTCTACTTTTTATTTCTTCTATTGTTTCTTGGGTTGAGAATTTTTATGTTTCTTTTTATCCACTGTTTTTAATCTTTGAAGTGGTGGTGTTTAAACCCATGGCCTTGTACATGCTAGGCAAATACTCTTCCTCTAAGCTTATCCTAAACCCTAAATCCACCACTGATTTGATATTTATCGTACCCTTTTAAAAAAAATTAGCTGTTAGCCTTGGATTTGTAATATACTTTTTTTTTTTTTGTAATATATATCTTTAGTCGAGAATCTACCTTCAGATAATTTTGCCTGGATTTTTTTGGTATCAGGAATCAAACTCAGGACTTTGCGCTTGCCAGGCAGGCACTTGTGCCACTGAGCTCTATCCCTGGCCCGTACACTTCTTTACATTTCATGTAGGGCTTCATTTCACAATCTATTCTTGGTGATGTTATTGTCACATGAATGCATTCCTATTTTTGGTATAGACATTATCTTTTAGAGCAACAACAGATTTTTTTATTGAAAAGTTGAATTTCATTTTATTATCATTGGTTGCATTTCCAGGAATTTCTTTATCTTGAGTTTCTGACTAGTATATTCCTTTTCACTAAAGAATCTTCATGGGGGGTACAGAGGCAATCACTGATCTGTTGATAATACATTCTTTCAGTGTTCATCTGAGAGAGTTTATTCTTCATCTTTTGAAAGACTTTTTTCTAGATATAGGATTTATGGGTTGAAAGTGGTATCTTTGTTAAAGATACTGCTCCCTCATCTTCTGTTCTCCGTGGTTTCCAAGACAGCTGCTGTAATTCTTAACTTTGTTGCTATGTATTTTTTCTTTGTCTTTAGGATTTTCATGTCTTGTTTTTAGCACCTTGAATGTGATATGTGTAGGGGCCACTTTTCTTTCTTTTTTCTTCTCTTTTCTTTCATATTCCCAAATATATCTGTAGTTCATTGTCTGAGTAATTTTGGAAAATTCTTGTCCACTTCTGTCCATTTTCTCTTCTCTTAGCAATAAAAAAGCTTTCTATGTCTTAGATGTACTGTTACATGATTGGTGTTGGATTTTTGCTTTTGTTACTTAAATTCAAGATTTGTTTGGCTTTAGTTTAGGTAATTTTTATTGACCTATCTTTGAATTTGTTGATTGTTTCTTTGGCTCTATCAGATTACAGATGAACCTGACAAAGGCACTCCTCTTGTCTATTAGTTTTTTGTTTGTTTTTACTTTCAGCACCTCTCTACTGTACTTTTTAATATTAGTTTTTATCTTTTTCCTCCTTGCAGCAGTAGAAGGAGAGATTTAGGTTTGGTTAGTTTATTCTTACAGTTTTTTATTAATTTGAAAAAAACCTCTTGACTCAGAAATTACCAAAATAGGGCTGGTGAGATGGCTCAGTGGTCTAAAGCACCTACTCAGAACAAGCTAAGCAAAGCACAGGGACAACGGTTCAATCCCCCAGCACCACATGCCAGCCAGCCCCGCCCCCTGGTGGGCTGAGCTGGCCACACACAAATAAATAAATAAATAAAATTTAAAAAAATAAATAAATAAAAATAAAATTAAAAAAAAAAAAAAGAAATTACCAAAATAGGACAGGAAATGCATGCAGTGTATCTCAAGAAAGCATAATGTGAGCAGACAGTTTCAGACTCCATTAAAGAAGAAAGACCTGCTGGGGGTGTGTGCTAGTCTAATTGACTTGCTGAGGGTCAGCAGTCATCTAAAAACAATTCTTGCCCGCCCCCCACTTCACAAGATTATTAAAATAATTTATTTTATCCCTGTTTGTCCTGAATAAAAATAAAGTTGGTTACTTTTATCTAGCTTTTGTTCTTAAGTAGCTTATGAGGTTCTGGATTATGGCATCTTGGTAATGTTAGGTTTCTAGTATCTTATTGTTTTTTTTTTTTTTTTTTTTTTTTTTTTTTTTTTTTTTTTTTTTTTGCGCGGAACAGGAGATTAAACTCAGGCCCTTGCGTTTGCCAGGCAAGCACTTATTCTACTGAGCTATCTCTCCAGCCCCAGCGTCCATTTTTTGTTTGGTTAGAAAATTTCCTGCATTCTTCACCTGTATCTGGCCAGTCACAAATTTTTATTTGTTCTTTGCAATGTCAGATTTACTACACACTGAGTGGAATTTCATGGTAACATCATTCCTCTATTCAGTATGTATTTAAGCATTTGTACTCAGAATAGCCAAGGATCTCTATATAAATGTGTGCCTTCCATATGGAGCAGAGGACTATGCTAGAACCCAGCAGGATAGTGTTGTAGGGTAACAGCTTCAGAGGCTTCACTGAGCTTGGTCTCTCTCTAAGTGAGCCCAGAGCCAAGGAAACTTCTCACACTTATTGAGGGCTAAAAACAGGCTAAGGAATGCACATAACTAACTTGGTGTAGGCCATTTATTATTTACATTGCCTTCTGGCATCCACTAATAAGTTTACGTATCAGTAGTTTGTAATATCCTAGTTAAAGGAACAAAGAACAGACAAGGCGCCTGCAGGAATTTGTTCCCTGTATCCCAGCTTGTGGAGGAGATGGCACATTTCCTCAGGCTCCTTCTTGTTCCTGGGCTCTGTTCTTTGTTCCTTGCTGCCTAGGGACAATAGGCTTCCGGCTTATACTGCCACAGGATGGACCAAAAACCTTCTACAGCTTACATTCACTTACCCCATCAACCCACCCCATGCTCCTAACTTTAGTTTACAATATAGCTGAGAAGTGAAGAACCTGAGAGGAAGACCATTTATAGTGAGGAAAGGAGGAGAAAGCTTACCCTGATGCCTTTTCTGGAGGAAAAGAACCACAGGCTGAGCCAAGCAGAAATGGAAAAGAATCCTTAGTAGTTTTATCCTGAGGAAGTCCTGTACCTATATGGTACTTGCTTTGACTTAGCTGTTTAGTCTCCACTTTTGGTCTGTTTTTTCCCTCCTGACCAGTATGAATAAAGCTCAGTTAAAGAAGGTAGATATAAGTCACCTATGCCAAAACCTCTTAATTCCTATGTGTAAAAAGTAGGACTGTGGGGCTGGGGAGATAGCTCAGTGGAATAAGTGCTTGCTGGGCAATCACAAGGGCCTGAGTTCAATCCCTGGTTCTGAAAAAAAAAAAAAAAAAAAGGTAGGACTGTTAATATAGGTGGGGACTAAGAATTCATTAACTAACACTTACATTTTCTCTGGGGTAGGAAGCTGAACCATCTATCTCCAGAAATGTCTTCAGAAAGTAAAGAGCAACATGATCTTGTACCAAGGGACTCAGCTGAAGCAAATGACAATCTTCCATCTGGGGTCTCTCTGGAGCCACAAAAGGAATCAAGTACTGACTTCAAGCAAGTCGAAACCAATGAGCAATGCAGACCTTATCCTAGGATTTATTTAGAGCCTCAAGAGAAATCAAATACGAACATTAAGCAATTTGTCATTGAAAAACTACAGAAGAGTTGTCAGTGTAGCTCAACCAAAGCCAAAAATAGGATTTTTGGTTTCTTTCCCGTTTTGCAGTGGCTCCCAAAATATGATCTAAAGAAAAATATTTTGGGAGATATGATGTCTGGCTTGATTGTGGGTATCTTATTGGTTCCCCAGTCCATTGCTTATTCCCTCTTGGCTGGCCAAGATCCTATCTATGGTCTGTACACATCCTTTTTTGCCGGCATCATTTATTTTCTATTTGGTACTTCTCGTCACATCTCTGTGGGCATTTTTGGAATACTGTGCCTTATGATTGGTGAGGTAGTTGACCGAGAACTCCACAAAGCTGGCTGTGACACTGCCCATGTCACTCCTTCTATGGGAATGGTTTCAAATATGAGCTCATTAGTGAACCACACATCAGAAAGGATATGTGACAAAAGTTACGCGATCAAAATTGGAAGCACAGTAACCTTTATGGCTGGAGTTTATCAGGTAAGAAGTGATCAGAATAATCATTGTACATGAAATCTTGGATCTATAAGAGATCCTAGAGATCATAATACTATTTTTACAACAGAGATGTCTCTTTACAGGAAAAAAACACATGGTTTTTGAATTAGAAGAAGTCTTTCAATTTGAGTTTTTGTTTTAATATGGATCCTTGAGAATTTTCTTTTTGAAAAGAAAGTAATGAGATACATTGTTTGAGAAGGCAGAAATCCTCAGTCCTAGTTCAAACTGGGCTAGTGATACACAGTGTGACCTTGGGCAAGTTTTCTCTCCTCACAAAGTGAAATTGATTTTTTTTCTTTCTCTGCATTTATTTTGTCTGACATTTATATTTAATACGTGTATATCCTCCTTTCCAGGTAGCGATGGGCTTCTTTCAAGTGGGCTTTGTTTCTGTCTACCTCTCAGATTCCTTGCTGAGTGGGTTTGTCACGGGTGCCTCCATCACTGTTCTCACATCTCAGGCCAAGTACCTTCTCGGGCTCAGCATTCCGCGGACTCACGGCGTGGGCTCGCTCATCACCACCTGGATACATATCTTCCGAAACATCCGTAAGACCAACATCTGTGATCTCATCACCAGCCTTCTGTGCCTTTTGGTACTTCTGCCAACCAAAGAACTCAATGAGCACTTCAAATCCAAGCTCAAGGCACCAGTTCCTATCGAACTTGTTGTCGTTGTGTTAGCCACACTCACCTCTCATTTTGGAAAACTAAATGAGAAGTATAATTCCAGTGTTGCTGGACATATTCCCACTGGATTTTTGCCACCCGAAGCACCAGACTGGAGCCTAGTGCCTAACGTGGCTGTGGATGCAATAGCTATTTCTATCATTGGCTTTGCTACGACTGTGTCACTTTCTGAGATGTTTGCCAAGAAACATGGCTACACAGTCAAAGCAAATCAGGAGATGTATGCCATTGGCTTTTGCAATATCATCCCTTCCTTCTTCCATTGCATTACTTCTAGTGCAGCTCTTGCAAAGACACTGGTTAAAGAATCCACAGGCTGTCAAACTCAGGTTTCTTCTGTGATGACAGCCTTGGTTCTTTTGTTGGTTCTGCTAGTAATAGCTCCTTTATTCTATTCTCTACAGAAATGTGTCCTTGGTGTAATCACTATTGTAAATCTCCGGGGAGCCCTTCGTAAATTTAGAGATCTACCCAACATGTGGAGGGTTAGCAGGATGGATACACTTATCTGGTTTGTTACTATGCTCTCCTCTGCTCTGATAAGCACTGAAATAGGTCTGCTTATTGGGGTTTGTTTTTCTATGTTTTGTGTTATCCTCCGCACTCAGAAGCCAAAGGTTTCATTGCTTGGCTTGGTGGAAGAGTCTGAACTCTTTGAATCCCTGTCTGCTTACAAGAACCTTCAGACCCAGCCAGGCATCAAGATTGTCCGCTTCATAGCCCCTCTGTACTACATAAACAAAGAATGCTTTAAATCTGCTTTATATAAAAATACTCTAAACCCAGTTTTGGTAAAGGCAGCTCAGAAGAAGGTGGCCAAGAGAAAGCTCAAAGAGCAGAGAGTGGCTCTCGGTGGAGCCCAGGAAGACGTTTCCGTGCAGCTTTCCCGTGATCCTTTGGAACTGCATACTATAGTGATTGACTGCAGTGCAATACAGTTTTTAGATACAGCAGGGATTTATACACTGAAAGAAGTTCGCCGAGATTATGAAGCTGTTGGCGTTCAGATTCTGCTGGCTCAATGCAATCCTTCTGTGAAG
The DNA here is from genome assembly GCF_000260255.1 of Octodon degus. Taxonomy (NCBI): domain Eukaryota; kingdom Metazoa; phylum Chordata; class Mammalia; order Rodentia; family Octodontidae; genus Octodon; species Octodon degus. The sequence goes on from NW_004524616.1 coordinate 5,280,759, forward strand.
GACTCCCTGACTAGGGGACAGTACTACAGAGAGGAAGAACAAAACCTTCTCTTCTTCAGTGTGTATGAAGCAGTGGCTTTTGCAGTAGAGTCTCAAAACCAGAAAGGAACGTGTGTACTCAATGGCATGAGTGGTTTCAGTGATTGAGAAAGCAGATGAAAAGAGGAATGTCTCATAGATTAAAATTTCAGATGAGCAGTATTTTTCTTCCTTGGAGACTTACGGCCTTTTCATATTCACAAATGCAGCAAAGCTCATAAGGCAGAAGAAAATGTGACTTCAGGCTTTACTGCATCTGTGTAAAATATTCTTGAGATATAACACCTAGTAAATTGAGTTATAAAATAGCCCCCAAACTTAATTACGAGCTTGGTTTAGGGCCTACATTTGGACTTTGCCACCCGAAAGGGGTGCAGTTGGGATTTGCTGTAATACCATTGGAGTCTTTGCCTGACTGGAGGAAAAGTAGGGGATATATTGCACTTAGCTTCTTTTGTATCAGGAGGTTAAGAGACTTTTGAACGTGGAGCTCTAATTATAAAAGTTTGCTGCATGCTTCTGTAGCCCCAGTCTTCGCTCCCCAGACAGCAGAGGACTCTGCCTTTTAAGTTAGAAATCACTCCAGTCCTCCTCTGCTTAAGACAGGGAACCACACACACAGTCTGATGGCGGGCAGGTTTGTGACATCCTGTATCACAACCAGTTTGACGTTAAAAACACTCTATGATAAATTGGATGTTTTAGTTACACATTTTTTAGTTGAGGAGAAGTAGGTAAGCAAAGAGTTTTCAAAATCAGAAACTATAATGGCAGACCTCTCGTCTTTTCTGTGATCACTGTTTGTCCTTGTTTCTGAGACAAGTATCACCATCATTATGGCCTAGTTTAGCTGTCAGATATCCTACTGTGCTTTCCCATGGAATTTGCCCTAAACTGGCATTTCTGCCATCAGTGACAGGTACCAAAATAGGATGCTGACTCAGCAATTTTAAATAAGTTTGAGGCAAACTATCAAAGACACTACAAAAAAGGAATGGCTTACATTTCCCATAAGCATTTGTTTACTAGGCAGTATGCTGTATACACCTCACCTCTGCCACTTGCCGTGGCATTTTAATAAGTCTTTGAGGACTGATATTCTCAAAGTGAGGCTGCTTTTCATGGGAAAAATGCACCAAAGTGATAGAGTAATGCCAAAAAACATCAATAATTTTTGGAAGTTTTAGTGAAAATCATGTTGATACATACTGCCATGCAACCTATTGATGTACAGTAAATGTTTATGATAATGACAGCTTTTAACTTCATGTTGCCTAAAGCTATTAAGATTTAGAAGCATCACATTCATAAAATCCAAGTTCTGTGGGTGTATTTATGGTTGTTGGCCACAGGTGGTGAATTGAAGGTTGTTATGTGGAAAAACAGAGAATATCTGACTTTGAAAGCTTATAGTTTTATATTTGGACATGAGCAGGCAAAAAAGACATGTTCTCCAAAGAATAATGGACTAATTTATTTGAGATTAAAGCATCTACCCAAATCTTTTGAAACAAACAAAATGATTGCCAAAGTAAAATCTCATTTTTTAAGCCTATCCTTATAGTCTAAGCAATTTTAAATATAACCTCCATATGTAGGGTATACTACATATGTACATATTATATATATATATACTTTTTGTTAGCTCTGTAAACCTCCAGTGTTGCTTTTCCACAGGTAGATCTTTTTTATTTGCTTCCATAGAAAATACCTATCATTCCATCAAAACAGTTTCTACATTTCTGTTTTTTAGATGATTGATGTTATGCTTATATGCAATATTATCCTAAATTGTGATATTCTTTTATCACTTAGGTTTAGAATTTTCGAATTTCAAAAATGGAATGCTGCCTATACTTGTGCTTTTTAGTTTCTAATGTTTTCCATTTCTGTTGAGTCTAGGAATATTAGTTATAAAGCCACAGTATGTTGGATTTCATTCCTTTTCGCCCAGTAGGACTTAAGATGAGAATATTACAGATATCTAATAACTGACACAGTAATAAATACACGTTTAAGACAACTCTATAGTTTATCCAACATCACCCTAGCAAAGGAATTCAGCTCAGTGCATATTTGGAAAGTCTCTTAGAAGGATGGATAACAGGAATTGCCCAGTACGTGCCATTTCCATCGACAGGTGGATGTAGACAGTTCTGGAGCTTTATGTGTGCAGTAAGCAAATTCTTGAATTATGTGCTGGTTTGTACCTGTCCCACTCAAATGAGATTCTGCTTGGAGTAGCCATTTGTAAAAACTTTTTTTGTCTTTTGTCACAGGGTCACCTGGTAGTTCAGGTTGACCTTGAACTTGCGGCAATCTAGGATTACAGGTGTGTACCGCTACAACCAGCTTGTAAACATTTTAAAGTTTCATTAATGTTTACATTTCATCCTTGCTACTTGAATTGCATTCTGCATACACTTGTACTTTTTTTTATTTTGGGGGTATGTAGAACTGGGCCTTGAATCCAGTGCTTTGAATATGCCTGGCAAGCTCTCTACCATGGACCTTCTTCCTCAGCCCTGAAGACAGGGCCCCACAGAATTGCTCAGGCTGACCCCAAAGTGGGGAGCTCATCTTAGCCTGCCAGCTAGCTGGGGGTAGAGTGCATTTTGGGGTATCTCATATATGCCATCACACTTAGCTTTTAAAAATTTTTGATTGCTGATAATTTAAAGCAATCAGACCGTTAAGACCAGATTCAGTGTCACCACCAAAATCAATATTTTTGTTTGCTTTATGATACTTTAAACATATATTGATCCAAAAACATCTTGCTTATTATAAAGGTGAGAGTCTAAGTGAAGCATTTTCTCATTGGTTATTGATGAATATACAGAATGTAGAATAGCTTAATTTTTTAAAATTGAAATATAATGTGTACTCTCTTGAGAGTTAAAGCTCTCACAAACTTGTTTTTAAATTTGTTGCAACAGACAGGGTAGAGTGAGCCAGTGCAGTTATGTTGTACAAGGAGAACACTGCAGAAGAGTGAAAGGAATAGATCATTACATAGGCTGTTTCTAGCCAGTGAAGGGATCCAGATAAATAGGAACCAATTCCTGGCTCCACACAGTAAGGTCAGTATCAGGAAGCAAGTCTCTCCTAAGAGCAAGTTTCTGTTTCTAGAAGGGAAAATCATAGATTCACCAAAGCTGAAAGCTGAGAAACACTTGGTGAGGTGGTGGCAAGAGCCCGAGTTGGCCTGCTTTGGATAATGGGTCTTCCTAAACTTAAAGTGATTTTTTTTTTTTTTTTGCGTGGAACTGGGGATTGAACTCAAGCCCTTACGCTTGCCAGGGAAGCGCTTATTCCACTGAGCCATCTCCCCAGCCCCCTAAAGTGACCTTTTGTAAGGAAAACAAGGTATGATTTAGGTGTCTGACTTAGCTTTTAAGTAGCAGTCATTGGTGTAAAACTTGGTCATTAAATTTACAGAGTGGCAAATGGTGAATTTAAAAATTCTATGGGGGTGTTAGGTGTATTTTTAAGAATATTCTAATGCTAATAACTACACACTTTAACAAGACTGGTAAATTTCCCCAGGGCTGCTCTCTTAGTAATTTGTCACTTAAGAACACATTTTCGGATGTGAAGGTGATCTGGCTACAACATCTGTCACCCCATTGATCGCCATTGATTCAGCTGATCTGGTTGGCTAGGTGGGTGTCACCTTTCTCCCTCAACGATACATTGTGCATCCTTCCCGAAGCTGTGCACTCGGTCAAAGACGACCACCACCCCCAATAGAGGAGGACCATTCCTTGATCAAGGGTATAGGAGTAGCTGCGTGCTGCCTGCTAGAACCTCCAAACAAGCTCTCACGAACACATTGTCAAAGTTAGACCTGATCTCAATATTAAAGAAAAGGGATTCAGTACATTTCTCAGAAAATTAAATTGAGTCTTTGAATTGTAATAAGAAAATCAAATTCTGCAACCCTTATTGCTTTCCTCTGTTATGAGAACTGTAGGTTCTTTGCATCAGCGTAGATGGTTCTGAGCACCCTTGCAGAAGTCAGGTTCCAAATGCTGGGGCACTGAAGGAGGTGCTTTGTAGACAGTATTGAACTGAGGGCTGGCTGAAGGCTGAGCAAGAGGTAAAGATGATCTGGGTCTATTCAGGGAAAGAAAAGTTCCACGGTACAATGATAAAAATCCAGTGGACAGGATTTAGATTTTGTGTAACTTTTCTGTTAGTGTTTACACCACCTACTTTTGATTTATTCTAGTGATATTGTATTCAAAACAGAGCCTAACAACTGTAAAAAGGACGAAATGGAATCTAGAATGTTAATTAGGTTGTAAACTAACTTGCCCCCCCCTTTTGTAAAATGTGTTTAATTATAAATCAAATTTAGGTGCTAATTCTAAGAATGAAAATTATAATGGAACAGCACAAAATAATATACAGTACCAGCTGCTTCATTATTATAGCCTATGTATTAAAGTACTACTGAGATACTGTACATTAATTTTTAAATTTTTTAAAAATAACTTAGGAATGGAGAATTTAAATGTAGGAGCAAGGGAGGTTTATTTTTATAAGGTAATTTTTATCCTGATACGGACTTTTTTTTAAAAAATATTACATAACAGCTGAAATTTTAAACATTAAATATATTAGCGCAAAAGCATTATACTAAATCACTAGATTCTTTGGTATGTATTTTATTTTTAACTTAGTGGTATAATTCTGAAGACAAGATAATAAAGGTCAACAAATGCCTTTATTAAAGATGCTATTTATGTTAAGTCTGCAGATAGGCCACCAAGTTTTTATCTGAAGCTTTAATAAACTTATTTTGGGGACATTCTCTTTTCCTACTGTATACTGTATCCCTACAATAAGATACCTGGAATCAAGTAGCTCTAGCCTTAAAGGAAGTGCCTTGGTGTTAATCATAAATCATTTCTTGACTACCTTATGGGACAAGGATGAGTTGTTGAGCATCATGGTCTATGGAAAGGAAGTTGTTGAACAATAGGTCTTTTTTTTTTTTTTTTCTGAAAGGGTATGTTTTGCGCATTATGTAAGAGCCTGTATGTGTGATGAAATCTTACTATCTGTTAATAAATTATTACTGTAATAACATTACCGTGTCTAAATTTATCTTACTGGAAGGGAGATTCTGAGAAACACAGTAGGCACTATGAGTTTTAAAATACCATTAATTACATTTGGAGAGTGATTCATGCATTTTCTCAACCATAACAAAAGTTATCTGTCCCCATGAAAAGATATAAAGAAACCCAGTTCTTTCCTGTTGGGGACTCAGTTCTAGATGGTTGCTTAACTAAGTCTCACATCCGATGTCTTTTCCCATTTTCGTTGTCTTCCCTCTCCATCTTTAGGACAAAAATTACCAGAGGCTTGCGCCTGTGGGTTCTTCAGGTTTCTAAACTTGTCTCCTTTAGGTAGCCCACGTCTGCCCTCTGGTGGACAGACTGCTTACATTCATTTGAAAGATGACTTTCCGTGGTCTCAGCAGGTAACACGTCTAATATTGGAATTAAAGTTATTTGAACTTATTTGTGCTTTTTGTATCATGATTTGCTAGAAATAGTAAATAGGTGATTGAGATATAATAATAAATAAGTGTGAGTTTTCTTGTTGAATAAAAGGACCCTCCTTAGTTAACAAACTTTTGTAGTTATCTGGAACTCTGAAACCCTCAAGATCTGTTAATGGAAGAAAGGGTTGGTAAGGCAGGTCTCTGACTGTAAATGATACTAGTTAAGTTCCAAAAAGGGATAGGCAATGATGCCAACAGCAGTTAAAGAACGTTTATTCTACATTAGGCACATTTTAATCCTGAGCGCACAATCGAGGTTCCTACTTGCATATTAGCCTCGGGAGAATAGTTGGGGCAAAAATGTTGCTCATGTGGCGTGATTCGCAAAGCATGGAACCAGCCCTGGCGCCCATCACTAGATGACTAGATAAAGACAGTGTGGCATGTGTGTACACAGAATGGAGTATTATTCAACCCTAAAGAATGAAATTGTGTCATTTGTAGGATAATGGGTAGAATTAGAGATTGTTATGTTAAAAGTCAGAACGAAACATTTTTTAAAAGGCATAAAAGAAGGGGAACTATTATGTAAGGGAAGGAATAAGGTAGGGAGAAATAAGTTTAATAAAAGGTAATATGGGATGGATTCTATCAAAACGTTATATGCAGGCTGAACAGGGCAATATGTGCTTGTAAACCCAGCCCTCAGGAAAGCAGGAGAATCGCCTCAAGTTCAAAGTCACCTTGGGCTACATAGAATTCAGGGCCACCCTGAAATACATAGTAAGACCCTGTCTAAAGAATATATACATGTAAGAAAATACCACATTGAATTTCAGTGCTTTGTAAATTTAATAGTCTCTAATAAAATATTTTTTAAAGAGAAAAGCACTCAGTGCTGCGAACTGGTGCAGTTCTGGTTCCCAGGGGAAAATGGTAAGAGTATGAAGAAACACAGACAAGAGATGAAAGCTGAGGACAGGTGGTGCCCTTTCTCTTGATGGGAGAAGCACTGAACCACCACCATAGGGGCATTTATTTATATATTTGACAAGGTATCATGCACACAGGGTTGCCTAGAGACTACTGACTGGCGAGTAGTTTAGTGGCTTTAGGAACCCTGGCCCCCCTTTTGCCCCCCACAGGTGACCAGCTTCCAGCTTCAGCCGCTCCCGCTTTCCTGTTTTGCAGTGTAAATGATGGATGTGGCCAAGAAGTTTTTCTGGGGTCCAGCCTTGGGGGAGGGGGAAGATGCATGCAGCCACTGTCTCAGCCAGTTGACTGCAGGCACTGGCATGCTGGCTGTGGCTCCTGCTCTGGCTGTTGGCTGCCCTGCTGCTGCTGCTGCTGCTGCTGCTGCTGCTGCTGCTGCTGCTGCTGCTGCTGCTGCTGCTGGGGTTCCCAGTACAGGTGCTGTTTGATCCATGTGCACTTGTGGGGCCAAAAAATGCACACACTGCCAGCAGAGAGAGCCAAGGCACACTGCAGTGATGTTCTACCTATTTGGGCCCAGGTGCCCAGGCCTGTGATTGGTGTCTGGAAGTCCCAGCTAAGTCCAACTAGGACTGGAGCACAGGGCCCTCCCTGCATCTGGCCTGTGCTCCTCTCCATGGTGCTGTGCCACTCTGAGCTAGTGGTGCACAATTACAAGAATTTTCTTTCTTGTCTTCTTTTTTTTTTTTGATGGAGAAAAGCTAGAAGTTTTAAGCAGTGGTACCTTTGTTCTGCCCTCTTTTCCTGCTTGGGACTTGACTTTAATACTCTGAGCCATGTCCTTTGTGATGGTCTTAAAAAGTAAGGTAAACACAGGAATCAAGAATACAACAAACTTTTTTTTTTAATGTATTTTAGTTCAGGGCCTATAGATAGTCCAATCTCACTACACAGATTGGACTCCTAGTGATCCTCCTGTTTCAGCCTCCCAAGTGTTGGAATTATAGACGCACGCCACCATGCCCAGTCTCAACTGCTGTCTCAGCGTACCCCAGCAGCGGGGCTGCATGCCAGGAATTGAAGTCTGGTCCCTGCGCTCTGCCTAAGCAGGAGCTTTAGTTCTCTGGGCTATCTGGCTGGCCCTCAACAAACATTTCTATATATAGCTACATACATCTGTGATTCTTGAAACTCTTTGAGGGCTGGTGAAATAGCTCAGTGGGATAAGAACCTGCTTAGGCAAGAGGAGGGACTGGGGTTCAATCCCGGATAGCACATTCCAGCGCCTGATGCAGTCCAGGCTTGGTGAGGCACGCCTGTAATCCCAGCGCTTGGGAGGCTGAAAATAGGAGGATCACTAGGAGTCTGAGCTGCGTACAAAATACATAAATTAAAAAAAAAAAAAAAAAAAACAACACCAAAAGCTTTATTCCGTTTTTAACCACTAGTAATTCAACATAAGTCTCTCTCTGGCTTCTCTTTAAGCTTGCTTATCTCTCTGACCCTAGTGAACCTGCATGTCCAAGATTTTACACCTGATGATCTGCCAATCTCTGATGCACATCTGTTGTGAATAATGGCCCTAACCAATGTGTTTCTCTCCCTTTAGTGCACGCAAATGAGAAGCTTCTCCACCCTCACTTGTTTTTTCTCACTGGGTCCCTGTTCAGGCACCAATTTGCTGTGAACTGGCACTGCTCTTGGTGTTCCCAGGGAAAAACAGCAAGGGAATGAAGAAATATAGATGAAAACTGGGGTCAGGTGGAGCCCTCTCCTGAGAGGAGAACTGAACAACCACAATAGGGGCAATAATTTGCACACTTGAGAGGTTGATAGCAATTTCAACCTCTCTGCCTTGCAATCAATTTGCAGGCTAGACTAGCTTGTTAAAAATGGCTTTCGGGGCCCCTATTCTCAAGTGGCTTTGTGATTGACTTCCAGCTTCAGCAGCTCCCTAGAAGATATTTGGAAGACCATAGATACAGGGAGAAGCCACAGAGGACCTTAAAGGAGTGCAAGCCAAGAAGGGGTAATACCAACCTCTTTAATTCAAAAATCAAAGTTCTAAACTCAAACCCTGATGTCCAAAGGAGTCAAAGGTTTAGTCAGTGTAAACTGAATTGCAAAAGCTTTCTGTTTTGGATATGGTTTTCACTCCCAGAAAAACAGCAAGTTGAGGGACATATTTACTACATCTACTATATATATGGCTCTTAGAGCCTTTCTTTTTACGAATGTTCTGTGTGTATTACTGGAGGCAAAAAAAAAAAAAGCTACAATTTTTTTTGTGGAAGGACACAGTTTTGACTCCATATAATAAATTATTCATTAATAAGACTGTATAATCTATATTGGAATTATATTCAAGGTGTTGATATTCTTGGAAAAATTTTGCAAGCCATTGTAAGTTGAGTAAAACCTTACTCTATCCCCAAGCTATTTTTCAGTAGAATCAATGTTTTAAGAAGAAATTGGCTCTGTCATACCACAGTGAAACTTGCATAACTATGTTCTTTTTTTTCCTCTCTTTACGTATTTAGTACACGAACTACAGGGTCTCACTATGCATCAGACTTGTAGTGATTCTCCTGTTTTCAGCCTCCCAAGTGCTGGAATTACAGGTGTGCTGCCACCACTCCCAGTTTCAATCACCTTTTCAGTGTGTCCTGGGTGTGGACAGGTGGACCCAGCACAGCACGCTGGGGATTGAACCCTGGTCCCTGCGCTCTGCCTAAGCAGGTGCTTTAGTCTGCTGAGCTATCTGGCTAGCCCTATGCACACCCCTGTTTATAATGGCAGTCTGTAATAGCTATGCAGCCTAAATGCCCATCAACTAATGAATGAATAAAGATGTGGGGGTTTTTTATAAATAGAGTATGACTCAGCCATAAAAGAGGATAAACTTGAAATATGTCTGGGTTAACAGATGCACCTTGAGACTATACTCTTAAATAAACAAGACACACATGTATAAATGCAGCATTGTTTCTCTGGTGTGAGGATCCACAAATATAAAGCAAGACCAAAATGTATACTAGATATTGGGAAGTTTTAAAAAAATGTTCCACTGGGAAGGGGAACTAGGGAGGAGGGAATGGGAAAGGAAAGAAGGGAAAAGAAAGGAAGGATAAAAAAAGAAAAAACTTTTATAAAGGAAGAGTAGTTAAAGAGAGGGTAGAGGATGGCGGGAGAAAAAGAAGTGCCATGCACAGGTACAAATGCCCTATGATGAGTATGATCATCATGGATACCTAAAATGTATCAACAGATTTAAAAAAGAAGAATAAGGTGGCTTTGATACAGTGTATGTATATGTCAGTTCATACACAAATAGTTATTAAAGTGCCTGAGATATGCCTAGCACAGCAATAGGTTACAAAACCTTTGTTACTCAAAAGGTTACAAAGGCTGACTAGTACCTGTTCCTGTGAGCTTATAGTCTAATTAATGAGACACAGAACACTGAGAAAACATGTAAGTGCTTATCTGAGTGTAAGAAGACAATAACACTGAGAGATGAGAGAACAGAAAGAGTAGGAGATGGAGTCTTCAAGAAAGTCTGGAAGAAAGAGGCCTCCAATTAGTTATTGAAGAATGCATAGGGCCAGCTTGATAAAGAGGTCAAGTATTTCAAGCTCTAAAAGAAAACAACCTCCAACCCAGATGCAAAATAATCTTTCAAAATCAACAAAGGAAAAAGAAAATGCTTCCATAATTAAAGCAGAAAAAACAAAACAAAACAAAAAAAACAAAAACAAACAAACAAACAAACAAAAAACTGAAGACAGGGCCAGTGAGATAGCTCAGCGGTTTAAAGTGCCTGCTTAGGCAAGCTTAGGCAAGTGCTCAGGGACCATGGTTCAGTCCCTGACACCATATGCTGCACCAGCCCCAACCCCAGGGTGGGCTGAGCTGGCCACAAAAAACAAAACAAACAAACAAAAAAACCTGAAGAAATTCATGACCAGTATATCAGCAATGCAAAGAGTTCTGAAGGCTATTCTAGAAAAAAACAAGATAACAATTCCATGAATCCCCATAGAATGACTCCATTAGGCAAGGCAAGCAATTAAATAGTGGGGGAAAGAAAGGGAACTAATAAGATAATATGACAAGCATGAGGCAGTATATATCAGAACCATTAATGTGAAGGATTTCAACTTGCCAATGAAAAGAAACAGATTCACAGAATAGATCAAGAAACAAGATCCAGGGTGGGCCAGATAGCTCAGCAGACAAAGGTGCATGCTTAGGCAGGGCACAGGGAACCAGGTTCTAGCCATGGCATGCTGTGCTGGCCCCGTCCCTGGGTGCCCTGTAATCCTAGCACTGGGAGGCTGACAACAGGAGAATCACTACAAGTCTGATCTGTGTAGTGAGACTCTGTAGACCCTGTACTACATACTCTTTTAAAAAAGAAACCACAAAAACTGCATAAACACATGGAAATTAAAAAACACTCTCCTAAATAGCCAATGAGTTACAGATGAAATTAAAGAAGAAATTAGACAGTTTCTACAGTTAAATGATAATGTCAATGAAACATACTGGAACTTATGGGATGCAATGAAAACAGTCTTGTGAGGGGAATTCCCACAACAGAAAAACAGCGAGTTCAAATAAATAAATAACCTGATGTTGAACCTCATGTTTCTAAAACAAGAAGAGTAAGCTAAACCCAAAGTACACATAGGGAGGAAATTATAATAATCAGAGCAGAAATTAATACAATCGAGATTAAAGAAACAATACAAAGAATGAATCAAAGAGTTCTTTGAAAGATTAAAATAAAATAGGCAAACCCTTTGCCAACCTTATCAAATAAAAATTTTTAGAAAAAGGAAAGAAAAGACCCAAATACATGCAATTAGGAATGAAAAGGGTGAAGTCACAATGGATTCTGCAGAAATCCAGAAGATTATCAATACCTACTTTGAGAACCTGTACTATAATGACATACAAAACTCAAAAGCAATGGACAGATTCGTAGATATACATAAATTATGAGAGGTGAATTAAGAATATGTAAAAATTCTTTAAAATCCAGTATTAGTCAATGAAACTAAAGTATTAAAAAAAAAACTATCAAAAGCCCAGACTATGATGGATTTACTGCTGAATTCTATAAGAATTTTAGAGAAGATCTAATGCCACTACTCAAACTCTTTAATGAAATGGAAAGGGAAACAGTATCCCTAGATTATTTCTGGAAGCAAGCATTACCCTGATACTAAACTAGGGAAGAATACAACCAAAAAAGAGACCTCCAGGCCAGTATCCTTAATGGACAGAGACATAAACATCCTCAAAATAAGATTCTAGCAAGCAGAATGTAGCAAATCAAGATTATACACCTTGACCAAGTAGGATTTATCCCAAGGATGGAGGGATGGCTCAATATATGCAAATCAATACATGTATTACACCACATCAACAGAAGACAAAAACCACATATTCGTCTCAGTAGACTCAGAAAAAGCATTTGGCAAGTCCACCCATTTGTAACAAAAAACCCTTCAGAAAATTAGAATAGATCTTTATCTCAATCTGATAAAAGTAACAATGAAAAACCAAAAGCCAACATCACACTAAATGGTCAAAAACTGAAAGCTTTCACTCTAAAATCAGGAAAAAGATAAGGATGACCACTATTAACACTCCTGAATGATATACTTTTGGAAACATTAGCCCGAGCAATTAGACAAGTAAAGAAATAAAAGGAATATGGGGTGGAAAGGAAGAAATTAAATTTCATTTGATGATGACATGATACTTGTGGTGGACTAACTAATGGTCAGTTTGTAACATCCAGCTGAACTGAATCAGTATGGTGCTGGATGTGGAAGGCCCACCTGAAGGTTGCTGCCAACAGCATAAAAGGAGACGTGGAGAGGAAGGTCATATCTGTTGGTTCTCCTTGATAAGCTTGTCACGCTGATTTTCCTGATATGAATGCAACTATTCTCATTGTTGGAGGAGTTCGGGTCCTCGCTGTCACTGAGGATGGCTGCAGTTCTTTTTGAGGGAGTTCTGGTTATTACCTTGAGCATCTCTTCCTGGCTGTAGTGCAGATCTCTCAGCCTGGTGGCATAGATCCTTTACCCCGCTGGCACAAATTTCCAAGCTTCTACCACTGGCCTCTGTGCCTTTCCAGTGCAGATCCTTTACACAGACTTGCATGAGACATTGTTATCGCTCTAGGCCTCCAATAGGATTCATGGAAGACATTGCCATGTGCTCTAGCTCTTCAGCTGGTCTCATGCAGGACATTGCTGTGGGATCCAGGCCCTCAGCTCACTAGTGTGTGGACAGATCTCTTGCATTCTTCTATATTTGAGTTTTTGGGTAAATATTATAAAATAAGCCTATAATTTATGTGTCTTATATTAAGCCGATTCCTTTACAAATCTGACTACAACAATACTATACATAGAAGACCCCAAAAATTCCACCAAAAGACTCAGAGAATATCCAAATTTGATAGCATAGCAGGACACAAAGTCAACATTTGACTCAGCACGTCATGGGTGCAGGGCCAGCATGGCATGCGGGACAGGGATTGAACCCTGGTCCCTGCACTTGCCAAAGCAGGTACTTAGTCCACTGAGCTATCTCAGCAGCCCAAGAAGTGTTATGTACAGGTAAAAATTCTCTATGATGAATGAGACCAATATGTATAATAAATATGTAGTAATTAAAAGAATAAGGTTAAAAATAAAGCTGTTTAGTGGAAAGCAAATATATTGTGTCCTCATCTTGATTATATGGTAAATACTAATTGCTGTTTATGGCAAAAGTCCAAATCAGCGTGATCCAACTACTCTCACAAGTCATCTAACAAAAGTTCCTTTCACTCAGTCTGGAAAGTGAGAGGCAGTCCAGGTTATACGTTCCCCTCCACGATCCTGATTCATAGGATTTTCTGTTATGGCTCCCACTCAGAATATGTCCCTGTTTCTTTAATGCTTTTTATTTCTTCGTATTCCAGCTCCATAATCACTACAAGATATTTTAATAGGCTAATTGGCTCCTATTAATTACTTGGGCACAGACACAGTTACCTCTATTGAATACCTGGCTATCTATTGTGACATTCCCGAGGACAGATCAGAAGGTTCTAGATTGCCCAAATCAGTAAAAAGGAGAAAGAGGACAATAGTTCTAAACAGCTGATCCCATCTTTAAAAAGAAAAGTGACGAGCCCTTTTTACCAAGATGGTGATGAAGGTGGAGAAGGAAGCCCTTGCCCCTCCCAAAGCTGAAGCCAAAGCAAAAGTTTTGAAGGCCAAGAAGGCTGTGCTGAAAGGCATCCACAGCCATAAAAAGACACAAACATCACCCATTTTCCACTGTCCCAAGACACTGCAGCTCCGGAGGCAGCCCAAATACCCTCGGAAGAGCGCCTCCAGGGGAAACAAGCTTGAGCACTATGCCATCATCAAGTTCCCCTGACCACAGAGTCAGCCATGAAAAAGATCAAGGACAACAGCACACTCGTGTTCATTGTGGATGTCAAAGCCAATAAGCTGCAAAGAAGCTCTATGACATCACTGTTGCCAAGGTCAGTACCCCAATGGAGAGAAGAAAGCCTATGTTTGACTGGCTCCTGATTATGATGCACTGGATGTTGCCAACAAAATTGGCATCATCTAAACTAAGTCCAGTTGGCTAATTCTAAATATATACTTTTTTCCAAGAAAAAGAAAGTGATGAAAGAGTCTTTAGAGGGTCAGTTCAAGAGAAGGTGCTAGACCAGAGGTTCTAAGTATAGACCCTGGACCATGAGGTCAAGACTTAGCAGAAGTGAAAATTCTTGGATTCCTCCTGAGACCTCTTGATCAGAACTGATAAAAAAAACTCTAGGGGAAGAGCCAGTGAGATAGCTCAGCAGACTAAGCACCTACTTTGGCAAGTGCAGGGACCAGGGTTTGATCCCCAGTCCCGCATGCTACGTCAGCCCCACACTCCGGGTGTGTTGAGCCAGCAACCAAATGATTGGCACCTGCCTGTAATCCCAGCACTGGGGAGGCTGAAAACAGGAGATCACTACCAAGCTGCATAGTGAGACCCTGTACCAAATACATAAATTGGAAAACAAAAAACAAAAACAAAACAAAACAAAAACAAAACAAACACTTTGTAGGGGTAAAGCCCAACAGTCAGTTTTTAAGACTTCCACATGATTCTGACATGAGCTAAATTTTGGAAATCATTTGGGCTAGAATTATGGAGAAACAGTTGGCTCCAGATCTATAGTGCACTTGATGCATAGTATGCTTTTCCTAGCTAACTCACCCATTTTCCTAACTTGTTTTCTCATCAGAATCACATAGGAAAAAAAAAAAAAAAAAGAATCACATAGGAGACTTTCAAAACTATGAATGACTGTGACCCACCACCAGCTGCAGTGAGTTAAATTTGTCTTGGCTATGGCCTGAGCTTTGGAATTTTTTTTTCAGTACTGGGGATTGAATTTGTGCTGGCCAGGCACGCGCTTATGCGGCTGAGCTATCTCCCTGGTCTGAGCTTTGGAATTATTAAAAGATCCTCAAGTGCTTATAAACAAATTTGAGAATTGCTGGTTTATCAAAAGAGAGTATGTGCGAGGGTTAAATTCCACTACCAAATTCTGTTTGAGTATGTTTCTGCATTATCTCTGAGTACCTGAATGTTGTCATAACATTGCCTTAAATTATTTCAATATCTTAAGAAATCTTTGTTCTTATAAACTATATTTTCTAAAATAAAAGAGTAGTGATTTACTACATTCTTTTATTTGGAGGAAATCTAATTTTGCAGCCAATACAACTTCATGTCATTTTTTTCATTAAACATTCATCCATTCTATTTAGCTGTCCAAAAATATCATCAGAAAGCCCTCGTGGAAAGAAACTGTCTAATTTTCTGTAAAACTGAGGTAGCCTCTGTGAAGATAGTTTTTGGCTGCTCTGATAAAGAAACTTTCTCAACTTCACTTCTAGTTTCACCAGTACTTTCACCAGATGCCATGGCTCTGATTTCCATGTCCATGGTCCTGGGAGATGATGACATCATCCTATGTGGTGACGAAGTCCTGAAAATTCACTTCATTTTGGAAACATGTGACAATAGCCATTGCATATTACAGCTTTTTAATAGAAATGTCTGGTTCACCGGCTGCTGTGTGGGGTTTTTATTGTTGCAGGTAATGTGGGGGGTTGAGACAAACTGTTGCTCTGTAGTTCAGGGTGGTCTTGAACTCACTATGCAGCCTAGGCAGGCCTTGAACTTGAGGTGACCTTTCTGGCTTAAGTGATGGGATTACAGGCATGTACCATTAAATTTGGCTAGATGGCTGCTGTTTCTGTGTCAACATCTGTAAGTTCCACAGGACTAATGCCTGCCTTTGGCCAATCCTTCACCACTGTGGACTGTTTGACGGACCACTATGCTGCAGCAATCATATCTATGGCCTGCTTGATGCCCACTTTTTCTTGATCTTCATTGCTGTTGACCCTGAAGAGGATCTGTTTCAGAAAATGACTCCCATATAATGCATTTTCATGGTGTGAATTATGACAAAATTTGGTGCTTATAAGACAGCAATACGGTTTGCAGGTAGATATGAACCTTTTCAAAGCACAGAAACATGATGTAAGCAGAACAGCTGTCAACGACAGGAGGATCTGGAACTAGGTGTAGTAGTGTGTACCTATAATCTCACCACTTGGGGGCCAGAGGTAGAAGGACTGCTGTGAGTTCAAGATAAGCCTGGGCTACATAAACAAGTTAAAAGCCAGCCTGCACTACATAATGAGACCCTATCTCACCCCTTCCCCCCCAAAAAAAAAAAAAAAAAAGGATCTGGCAACTTGCCTGCCTCATCCAGACATTCACTTGTATTAGCTGCTTATTAAACAGGTCCTGCGTCATCCATCCCCACTGGTTATAATCATACAGGAATAATGGACATTCTTGAGGCAGTGTGACCTGCCTGCTCTGTCAACAATCAATGGTCTCATCTTTTTCAGTCCGTGAGGCACTGCAGCCAGAGTGCTGTCAACCACTGCTTTGCTTTCTTGCCTCTACTATGGTCCTTTTAGCAACAAATGTGTGCTACAGGAACTGGAAAAACTCCTGTCTCATCAGCATTAAAGCTATCATCGCAGCTATAGTTACCAATCAGTTTTATAATTTTCTCTGCAGGCTACTCACTAACCTAATCTATCCCTATTCGTTTATCACTATTCTCTCTACAGACTGCTTTCAAAGCAATGCCATGGAGATCTTTATGTCTCTAAATCTGTTCAGATGGCCTACATTTGCTCTTTTGTCACATTACAAAACCAATTACAAAAATGTTTTTAGCATGGATTTATTGAAAACAATCAAACAACAGCCTTATCATTATCACCATAGAGAGCGTCATCCTTATCCACCGGGATCCATACATGCCTCTCACACTTTTTCTTCAAATATGGCATGATTTTTTATGAATATAAACAATATAAAAAAGCAGTAACAAATTATTTTCATAGTCTTATTTTTCTCACTGCTGAGACAAAATACCTAACATCTAAAGTTAAAGGGGAAAAGTTTATTTAGCTCAGTTTGTAGAGGTTTCAGTCCATAATCAGTGGATTCCAAGGCAGTGTGGAATGCCAGACAGGCACTGCAGGGGTGAAAGTTTGTGGCAGGCAGAAGACAGCAAAGCAACAAGGAATGACCACAGTTCTTTCTACTCCTGTTATCTTATCCAGGCCACTTAGGGCGGGTAGCATACACACCTTCAATTCTAGGGTCCTCGATCTTAGTGTTGTGCCAAAAATCAATTCCCATGTCACACACTCTAGATGCAGCCACCTCTGAAAATTCTCACTTGTGACTGCATGAGGCTTTAGGGGGACATTTGAAAACAAGCTATAACTGCTACATTGCCTTTTTTTTCTTGCCTAACAGCTTCTGCAACTTCCATTTTCTCCTCCACAGAAAACTGCCGCTGCTTCTTACTCCATTTGCCACTTCTGGGTGGAGGGAAAGGCCAGGACTAACAGGACTGTGTCTGTGTCTCCTTGCATCTTGTTTTACCAAGCACTGAGAAGACAAAATGGAGTAGCTGTCAGGAACCAAAGTTAATGAATTCACTCTAAAAGAATGGTTCAGATTTCTTAAAACTTTTATTAGGAATCATACAATCAGGCTAAAATAGAGAGAAAATAGGATTCATACGACTGACTTTTTTTGTCTAATGCAGGGTCTCACTATGCAGTACTACTGACTTTTGTCAGTAATGGTTTATACTTGGACATTTCAAACAGGGCTGAAGGGCTGTTACAGATAAAGTTTAATTAAAGTTTCCAAGACTTGGTACAAATGGGAATAACAGTTGAAAAAGGTGGGAAAAGATTTTTTTTTTTTTTTTTTGGTGGAACTGGGGATTGAACTCAGGCCATTGTGCTTGCCAGGGAAGCGCTTATTCTACTGAGCCATCTCCCCGGCCCTGGGAAAATATTTTTGCAAAGAACAACGCAGTGTATAAATTCAGTTATTTATCCAGCTTGTTTTACATAGAATCTGTGGCCCAGATAAGAGGCTGAACAAGATTTGAATAGCAGAGATTTGGCTCAGAGCTGCATCTGTCATTCAGCGGTCCAGTGAAATTCCACCAAAATGTGACCTTCAAAGTTCTCTCAACATTTAGCTTGCAAAGATTTTCAATGGAGAAGATGCTTCTGCTGTCTTATATTCACTTAATAAACATTTAGAGGTTTCAGAATTCAGTGAAGAATTCTGTGAAAAATAACAGATTTAAGGACTCTAACTTTATGAATTACAAAATATTGGAGGTGAAGATAATTGAACAGATAAATAAGGTAATCGCAGAGTGGTAAGTACTATAAAGGAAACAAACGGTATAACAGGGAAAGGATTTATTTATTTACTTATTTTTGTAGTGCTGGCGATTGAACTCAGGACCCTGCACTTACCACACAAGCACTTCTTCTACTGAGCTATATCCCCGGCCCTGAAAGGATTTATTTACAGAGGTTGTTAGAGGTAAACTCACTAAGACAATGGCATTTAAACAGGCTTTCACAAAGAGTGGAGGCAAAGGGTAGTTCAGCAAAGGACATGTTCTCTGCAAACGCTCAAAATCAGCAAAGAGTTAGAGGTATTCTGGGAACTAAAGCAGTTGACTGAGTCAGTCAAATATATAAGGTTTGGCAAGCCAGACCATTCAAAGATGCTCTATATTCTGAGTGGGAGAAATCTACAGGTTTTCAGAGAAGGAAGTGTTATGATCTGTTTTGCATTTTAAAAAGATTACTACTACTTTTGTGGAAAATGTAACAAAGATATAAAGAGACCAGTTAGGATATCAGGATGTTACTGCTAATAACTGGAGTAAGGGATGACAGCAGAAGTGATGGGCAGGTGGTAGTACAATCCCTTTTTGGGCCTCTACCTATTTTAAGGGGTGTGTGTGTGTGTGTGTGTGTGTGTGATTTTTGAGACAGGGTTGCTATGCAGTTCAGCCTGCCCTTGAGCTCACCAGCCCAGGCTAGTCTTGCACTTGCAACCATCCTCCTGCCTCAGCCTCCTGAGTGCTTGGATTACAGGACATATAATCTGGATCTTTTAATATTTTAAAATGAAGAGATTTGACTCAACCAGGGAGGGCATGTCAGAATTTGACATCCAAGTCCAGTCTAGGACCTATTGAATAAGAATCTCTATGACAATGTCAAGGTCACATGTTTGCAAACCATAGGAATACAGTAGGTAACGCCTACCCTCTGTTCCAAAATGCAGTACTGGATCCTAGATAGATGCTCCAAACTCAAACAATACTTCATTTTAAGGGCCAGGATACTGGCCTAAGTGACACCAGGATAAGTATTTGAAGAATGCTGTGGTCTACATGCTATGTCTAACACTTTTAAAAATTTACAACAAACAACTCCCCTGCAAAGCCTGGTTAAACAAAACATCATCCAGAAATAGTAATTGCCTGCTTCATGCATTTTAGCATGAGAATCCTCAAAGGACAACATACTGTCACTTTATGCTGCGACAACTCCTTCCCAAGGACAGATTTCTACCACTGCTGCCATATATTTATCTTTCCATTCTTGAGATCTTGTGTCAAGCACTGTCCTCAATACCACATACAAGGTCCCATGAATGGGAACATGTGCCTACCCATCACCGAGAAGCTGACCATGGGAAAGGAAAGACAAAACACTACAGTGTGTGAAATACTGTAAGAGGTTCTACAGGAGTGGATATATATATATATATATATATATATATATATATACACAAGGGGAGATAATTAACTGGGATGGAGCACAGAAAGGGAATGCATTTCAGAGAGAAAACAAATCCTTAAGAATAAACAAATTAGAATTCACAAGATGCTGGAAATATGTGTAAAGGCAATGAAATACTATAGAAAATAAAATGTCATGGACAGGAAAAAAATGTCATTGGAGAATAAATGAGGACTAAACAAGGGGCTATTTTAGGATTCTAACGATTCTGGAGCAGTAAGCTTAGGGGAGTTTCTGTTTTGTTTTGTTGGGTGGTTTTTGGCTTTGTTGTTGGGATAACATTCATTTAAGGAAGAGTCCTTTGCTTGCAGTGTTAGGAACATAGTGAGTAAAGTCCATTTTCCTAACAAATGGCTCTAAATCTGAAAAGTAGGCTAGCCTAATTGGCTGTATATAGTTTGAATGTTAGTTTGAGTGCAACATGAAGCTAATGAAGGAGAAAAAGATGA
The DNA here is from genome assembly GCF_000260255.1 of Octodon degus. Taxonomy (NCBI): domain Eukaryota; kingdom Metazoa; phylum Chordata; class Mammalia; order Rodentia; family Octodontidae; genus Octodon; species Octodon degus. The sequence continues at coordinate 5,301,011 of NW_004524616.1, forward strand.
ACGTTGTGTGAAGAGTGGAACTAAATGGTGCCACAGAAAAAGCAGGAGTCCTACAACTAGGAGTATAGCTCTGTGGTAGTAAAGTGTATGTGTTAGACAGTAGGCTCAATCTCCAGAATCTCCTGCCTCCTCAAAAGCAAGAGTCCAGACAAGAGACAATGGTAGCTTAGATTAAAGTAGAAATAGAAGTAATTAGTTTGGGCTAGTTTTTGCAAGCCTTGCTGATGGACTTAATGTGGTAAAGGAGAAATCAAAGGTATCTCATAGATTTCTGTTTTGAGTGCAGAACAAACCAGGGAGTGGTAGTGCCATTTACAGAAAAGGGAACCAATTAGGGAGAGTCTATTGCTTAAATATAATTTGTGAAACATTTTACATGTTTATTTGTGACAGGTCTGGGACTCACACCCAGAGGCTCA